>NC_056734.1:669971231-670271231 GCF_019279795.1 Protopterus annectens
GAAGTTTTGTGATAATTTCTTTTTTTTCCCAGGAAATTGGGAAAAACTTCTTTTTCGGGGGTGGCAAAAATTTGTGCAAGTGAAACTGAGATTGAAATGGAAACAAGATTTTGTTGGGCATAGCAATTTAAATGATGTGATCTTTGAGAACTGGTAGCAGCCTCTACTTCTCTCTTTTGTTTAATGATTTCTCAGTGTTTTTTCTTCCTTTTAGCATATTTTTTTTAAGATAAACACTTCTGAATCAGTGCTGCATGCAGTAGATTCAAACGCTTTGTTTTCGTTCAGGAATTGGGGACTTCTCTCAGTGGCAGATGTGCAAGGATGAAATTGGAATTCAGCACATTTTGCCTTAGCAGAATGGCAATTCTTGAGTAACTTGTTACTCAAGCAGTGTGATGTAATGATTCTTTACGGTATTGCTTCTTTGACGACATGTAGTGTAAGAACACCAGTGCTCTGCTCAGTAAATAATTGTAAAAGTTGCTGCTACTCTTATTACATCATGCTACTGCCATTAGGATTTTGGCTGCTCCATTTAATTTGTTGGTACCTTGATCTGCATAGGTGGATTAAATCACAGACAGAGCTCTAACTTTTGTGGGTTAGGTACAGCAGTGCATTGTGTTGGTCATAGTCTTAGTACTAGTTCCAGCTCCTTCACCCAGACTAAGTTTAAATGTAGTGTGCAGTCTCCTTGCCTGCTACTAGTAACTACCTTCTTATGCTGATTTATGTAAACTTGGTATATTTGGGCAACCAGTAATATTGGCTGTGTAGCATTATCCTGTCAGTTATTGACTTGCTGAGCTGACTCTGCCAAGTGTATTACTACTGACTTTGCTGTGCTGCTACTTTCTCTGAATTACTTACAGGATTCTAATAGTTTGAGTGCATTAATGCAGATATCTGCATTTCTCTTTGCAATGGTGCTCTAAAACATTGCGATTAAGAAGTAGTTGGGAGTGAACAGGTGGCATGAATAATATGCATGTTGCTAATGGGCGTTCTTGTTATAATGCTAACACATTCCTGAGTCTTCTGCCTTTCTTTGGTTAGCATTTCTGCTTTACTATATTTTATCTGTTTCTAACATGACTGATGGAAGTATGAGGGGAGTAGAGAAAAATCTGTATGCTCCTTAATTCTTAACAAATGTTTGTGGTAGCCACTGTCCTGAGTATTTCCTTGATTGATAATGCAATGCATCTAAGATCCATTACTTAGGCAGCTAATGTATTGACTGCTAAGAAACTGTACAATCCTGTATGAGCTGGAAGCAAGACTTGAGCTACTTTGACCAAATATTTTGAGACTTCTTGAAACTTGGTTGAAGCTAGACTCCCATATTTTCAGTTTTGTTTTCCCACTGGCTGCCAAACATCAGACCCTATCATGGTCATTTAGTCCATGTGTTCTGTACTGGGCAAAAACCAACAGAGGAGGAGTTGTCATTCAGACCGCCATCAAGGATGATTCAAGCTGCTTTTTGTTTTGTTTTTTCTCTCTGAGTCTAGTGTACATGCATTGAGTAAGGTACCAAGGAGGGTGCATGCAGTGGGCTAACTACATAGGATATCCCTGACTTCCACAAGGAGGGAGTTGTCTCCAAGCTGGCTTGCCCCCCCCCCCCCCCAAGCAAGAACAGTGGTCTCTCCAGTCACCATCAGAAAGATCGCACCATTTTGTGTACCTCTGAGTATATGCAAATCCCACTCTCCCCTTGGAGGAGTAAGTGGTCCACTCTACTTCACTCATCTTCCTCTCTTTTTGGCTGCTGCAGTGGTGGAGCCAGTAGACAAACCTGGTCACTTGAGTTTGTCAAGACTCTTGTCTGTGCTACAGAACCAGACAGACTTCAAATGTTCTTTGATGTTGATTAGGTTATAAAGGAGAGACTGTGGCAATAGATTGGAGGAGGGTAGCAACACTCGTCCTGCAGGGAGAGATGCTGTACAACGTGGTCAGCTCCCACTAGTCACTAGACAAATTATAGCCCTGAATGTTTTCTTGTTGAGGTATTTCTTGAGATATCTTGACAAGAATTTTATCCATTTCTTCTGTACGTCACCTACTTCTGCTCAATCTCATCTGTTTTGGGATGTGAGGACACTACCGAAACTTTGTCAAGTACCTCTGTAAACTCTGCACTGAGGGTAAAGCCGAGAGTGAATAGCTGTGACTTCATCATCGCAGGTAGCCTAAATATGAAAGTTATTGTTGAGCCCTGGGCCAAGTCTATGACTTTGAAGTGATAGGTTTGCCGGTATACAAGCCGATCAAAAATCACAAAGCAAAGCCACTTCTACTCAATGCAGAACTGTTCCACACTGAGTAGAAGTGGCTCCACTTTGCGATTTTTCATTGGCTCGTATGCCAAGTTATGGATAATTGGAATTTTACTATAACATTCATTGTCTGTGACTGCAGAGGAA
The DNA here is from genome assembly GCF_019279795.1 of Protopterus annectens. Taxonomy (NCBI): domain Eukaryota; kingdom Metazoa; phylum Chordata; order Ceratodontiformes; family Protopteridae; genus Protopterus; species Protopterus annectens. The sequence goes on from NC_056734.1 coordinate 669,973,667, forward strand.
TATTTTGTTTTCTGAATCGCATCATATATGATAAGGAATGGAATGGTACCAACTTTACTGAGTGAGTGAGTATTTTGTAGTTAAAATGGAAAAACATCCTTTAGCTTGGTTGAGGATGTAGTCTGTTATAGCAGTAACCCACGGCTGGGTGTCGGTAATGCTGGATTTACCCACACACAGCTGTGGGCTATTGCTGTTATACAATTACATTTAAGAAAAAAGTTACTCATTTTTCTTAAATAATGTCGTTGTATAACGGCACTGTGGTGTTTTGGGATTCTGTCCTTTGATGTGTACTGTTCATGCATACGGGACTTGCGTTCTCATGCTTACACAATACATCAGTGCAGTAGAAAACAAGGAATGAAGAAAGGATGAGCTTCATTGATCTTTTTAAAGAAATAAAAAATGTAACCTTCTGGACAATTTAGAGGTATGAAAGAGATGGGGGGATACAGGGAAAATCAGGAATGTTTCTTTAGTTTTGCAGAACGTACCTGATTTTCCTTGTATTTTCTTTGCTCTCATCTGTACCTCTCGAGCTTTTATTTAAGAAATGTGGACAAAGCATAAATAGAGAAGGGGAACCAATTGTTTGTTTTTAACAAAGGAATTATAAAGGCAGTCGGGAAATGTACCGAAATAAGGACATATTTAATTATAGTAGCTGTCCTAAGGGATCGGCATCATATTCCTTGTTTCATGTCCTAGTGCACAGCTGCAGCCATTGTGCTATTCGGCCAGATCACTCTATAGCAAAGTGGTGCTGCATCCTTCTGGTTTTAGCGATGTAGCTTGCAGGGAAATGTCTCACAAGCTACTTGTCGGAACCCGTTAATGTTGCTTGTATAAAGTTAGAAATTTGGGTGAAGGAAAGGAAGTCTGAAAAAGTGTCATTATTTAGTGACTTTGTTCTTCAGTGATTTGTCGGACAATCACAAGTGTTATGAGGAACAAAGACACTAAATAACAACATGCTTTTCAGTTTCAGACTTTCTTTGCTTCACACTAACACCTGTCAACCATATAGCTGTTCAGTGGTACTTCAGTAGCTGGAAGTTTTTTCTGTTGGTATGTGCTCGATTTACAGTGGGTACACTGGTTGGGCTGTCCAATCAGCATGCTCATTTTTGAATATTAATGGGCAGTCATTGTATAATAATGAATATATCAGTCTAGGTATCTGAAAATGCCAGTCCTAGATTTTTATTGTTTGCATCCTATCTGCACCAGTCCCTGTCAAATGTTATGGTAGATGCTCTCTACAAAGATAATTTGGTACTTGCGTATTATCGCAACCAGATTTTGCGACCTCTTTTACTTTCTTCACTTTTACTGAAATGGCCTCACTGAAGTGTGATATCGAAGGGTAAACTGGCAGAAGGTCTGTTGAGGATATCGGTAGGGGTTTTAAAAAAACTAGTAAGACATAATTTTGAGATGTGTGGGTAGCGTCCTTTAAAGACGTCCAGCATTGAATTCAGCGATCGCAGTAGTTGCGTGTGTGTACGTGTGTTGGGCTGAAAGGAATGCAGGACTTGGTGTACGATCTGTGGAACGGATTACTTTGTACTGCAGTTCCTTTTGGTGAAGGACTACCACTTCTTCGGCTTTACCTTTTTTTTTTTTTTTTTTTTTTTTGGATCATGTACGACAGTATTATGAAGGTTAGAAACAGGTTTGGTGGACTTGGGTAGCTTCATCATTGAAACGGCTGATAAATAATACAGGTTTGAAAACAGAGATTTCCTACTTCACCGACTACAGCATGTGGAAGGAAGACGTTCGCAGTAGAATGGGACTCTCTTAACTGACAGAAGATGCTGGCGGTAAAAGGGGAAACCGGATGTCCTTCATGGATGCATCTGCAGTCATAACAACTGGGTTGTCCTGTCGTCAGGCAGCCCTTCAGTCGGCCGGATTCCAAAGTCCGGTCCGCTTCGCTGATGTCGCGACTCCACCCGACGCCATCTCTGTTGGTCTTCGGTATAAAAGCATCAGCCGACGCCATTTTCCTCAGTCTTTCTTGCCGCTGGCGCAAGCAGAAGCTGTTCGCAAGTGCCGGTCGGTCGGATCCAGAGATTACTTCACCGAATACTACTCAAGACTTCTAAAGCTGGTACCCGCTGGGGACTCTTTCTTGCCTCAGCCGATGTCAGAAAAGTTAACAATTGTTTAACCTGTGGGAAACAAATACCTCATAAAGATTTCCACTCTTACTGTCTGCCTTGTTTAGGCCCAGCCCACGACGTAGCAGCCTGTTCGCCTGTGCTTCTTCAACCGATTTAACGCTTAGGCGCCGGTCGGAGTTTGCAGAACAGTTTTTCGGTTCTGATTTTGCGATATTATGCCGCCGGATCCTCCGACTACCCAATCTACCAAAAACGCAAAGATAAAGACCGACACTCATGTCCGCGGTTTCGCCAAACCATGGTTAAGCAAATCATGAGTGTCTCGGTTTCGGCGAAACCGAAAACTGATCTAAGTACAGCTGAACCTATTCCTACAACTGAGGCCCCTGCTACAACTCTTGAATCGACCTCAGAAATTTTACCCACTACGGTGGTTGACTTATCAGACACCATCCCTTGGATGTCTCTACCCCAGCACGTGGTGCTGCTAGGCCTCCAGCAGCCATGTCCATTAAGGCCTTCGCCAGGGCTAAAGCAGCCAAGACTACTAAAACAGTGCCTGTTAAACCCCCCACATCCAGGCCCTCTTCTAGTTCCCAAATGCTTACTTTGGCAGAAGATTTAATTTCTTTAATCAGAGGATCTCAATCTCACCCAGATAGGGCCTCTCAGCCCCAGAGAAGAGACCTAGGGCAGAGCCCCCTGAGCCAGTGTCCTCTGATGAATCTGCTGATGAATCAGACATAACTGACCAGCCAGAGGCTCCTTTCTCCAATTTTGAAGATTCTGATGCTGAAGAATCCATTCCAGCTGCTTCCCACCAGAAGAATTCTCCTTTGGGGAAACCTTGCATGCCATGCAGAACAGTTCCAATGGCAGCAACAGGATTTTTCAGACTCCAGAAAAAGACTTAGGACCTTTCTGCACCTCCCACAGCACAGGCCCTTAGCTATACCTCCTGTTCTCTCTGTGGTGGATGATGCTTTCAATGATGTTTGCTCCGGTCCAGATTCTTTACCCCCAGCCCCTGCCAAACCAGACAGATTTTACAGGGTGCCAGATACTCATCACCACCTTTACAAGGCCCCACTTGCAGACCCAGAAACTATATCCCAGGGTCCCAAGGCAGTAGCCGCACCATAGCTAAAAACCCTATTCCTTCTGAAAGGGAAGCAAGGTCATTAGACAGATGGGGTAAAAAGGTCTACACTTCAGCTACTCTCTCAGCTAGAGCTTTAAACTGTCAGTTTCACATGATACAATACCAAGAGTTTATGCTTGATCAGTTAACTAAAAACTAACCACTGATGAATCTCTTGATAAGAAATATGTATTAGAGATGGTAAATAACATACAACAGGTTAGCAACCATTCCTTAAAATGTGGCTATGATGCACTGGAGGTTTATTTAGATCAGCCATGACAGGCACAGTGATAAGAAGGCATGCATGGCTAAAGGAACATGCTTTACCGGATCATGTTAAAGCTAAGCTGCTAGATGCCCTATGGACAAGACAAGTTTGTTTGGTACACCTGCCCAGCAGGTTATGAAGAAAATGGAAGAAAAGGCAAAATCTGTTCAAACTGTTAAAGATTTCTTGCAGGTTCAACCCCAAGGTTTAGCAGGAACTGGCCTGCCAAAATTGCTCTTTCCCTGACTCGACAAAATTACAAAGGGGCAGGAATACACGCTCCAGAGGCAGAAACCAATCAAGAGGAGGTGCCTACAGAGGACGACAGTGGTAAGGTAACAACAGAGGCACAGACACAGCCACTGCCACTACATCAGCACAACCACAGTGACTTAACCCTAAACCGCCTACCAGGGAACAAATAGCAGCTCCTCTAGGCGGAAAGTTAACCTTATTTTCAAGGAACTGGCACTGCATAACAAAAGACAAGTGGATTTTACAAACCATAGATCAAGGTTACCGGTTTCACTTCCACACTTTACCAGTCAAAAGAGGAATGCCAAATCTACCTCCAAATCAAAACAGAGGCTCTACGCCAGATAATGGAGTTAGCAAACATGAGAGCTGTGGAAAGAGTGCCAACAGCAGAGCAAGGAAAGGGGTTCTATTCCAGACTATTCCTAGTTCCAAGAAAGGAAAAGAGTTGGAGACCAATTCTCGACCTGTCCACCTTAAATACATACATCATTGTCCCAAAATTCAAAATGCTGACCCTACAGCAGCTTCTTCCCATGCTGGGCAAGGAGTCTTGGCTGGTAACTCTAGATCTCAAGGAGGCATACCTGCACGCCCCCATTCGACCAATCTGCAGAAGATACCTCAGATTTCTTGCAGGATCAGAGCACTATCAATTCTCAGCATTGCCCTTTGGCTTATCTACTGCCCAGAGTATTCACAAAATGCCTGGCATCAGTAATCGCCATTGCAGACTACAGGGAATTCAAATTTACCCATACCTGGACGACTGCCTGCTACAAGGGGACAAAAAAAGCAAGCTGACAACAGATTTACAAAGGGTCATTTACTTGCTACAAGCACTGGGATACACAGTCAATTTACAAAAGTCAAGGCTGATACCATCCCAAACAAGGACATTCTTGGGCTGAATTGGACACAGTAAAACAAATGCCATTCCTCACTACAGTGAAACAAAAAGCACTTCCTCTTTACTTCTTGGCACTAACAAAACTGAACAAGTTAACAGCAAGAAAAGTACTGCAGGCCTTGGGCTTCATGGCATCATGCATAATCTTGGTTCCATTTGCCAGACTACATATGAGAAAACTACAGTGGTACCTAAAGAATTTATGGTCCCAACACAGACACAGTCTAGAAACAGAAATCCCACTAATTCCTTGCTTAAAACAGGAGTTCCTATGGTGGGCTCAGGCATGCCAGTCAAACCCAGGCCTACCCTTTCGCAGAGGTCAAGCAAGCCAGACCATTACAACAGACGCTTCAGACCTAGGATGGGGCCCACATGCTGGACAAATGCGCAAGGATTGTGGGCACAGGATCAACTTCACCTGCACATCAACCTAAAAGAAATGCTGGCAGTAAAACTGGCAATCCAAAAGTTCAAACCATTTCTCAAGGAGGGCCAGTTGATGATAAGGACAGACAACACCACAGTCATGTGGTACATCAACAAACAGGGAGGCACTCATTCATACCCCCTATGCAGGATGACCTTGGAGCTGTGGACCCTGGCACTCAGCTACAACATCCAGTTACAGGCAATATTTGTACTGGGAAAGACAATACTCTAGCAGACATATTAAGCAGAACCACTCGATGCCCACGAATGGAAGCTGCACCCGGACATCTTCAAGACCATCTCAAAGAAATGGGGATGCCACAGATAGACCTATTCGTGATCACCTCTCAATCACCAGCTCAAAAATTCTGCACAAGGACATTCCACCCACTAGCATGGAAAGTGGATTCGCTCTCCTTCAACTGGAAAGGCCTAACAGCATATGCATTCCCACCTCTTCCTTTGATACACAAGGTACTACTGAAAATCAAGGAAGAACGCCCAAGGATAATACTGATAGTCTCCAACTGGCCAAGACAACATTGGTACCCACTACTGAGGAGCATGTCTCGGAACAACATGTGGTCGATACCCCTGATGCCTTTGATGTTAACTCAGAACAACTACAGCATCATACATCCAAACCTAAAACGTTGCAACTAACTGCATGGAACATCACATAGCAGCAGCTAATCCAGAACTTTCCCAAAGAGTAAAAGACATTATTCTTGAAGCACGCAGACCTTCAACAAGAAGGAACTATGCTGGAAAATGGAAAAGGTTTGTCATTTGGAGTACAGAAAGAGGAAAAGATGTGTCAAACATAGATATGCCTAACATTCTGGAGTATCTGGCAACTTCTTCATTCAGGCCTGTCCTACTCCTCCATCAAGATACATGCATCAGCTATTTCAGCAGAATACAGCTTTGATCCACCTGTTTTTCGCACTCCTTTGCTCAGGCAGTTCCTCAGAGGAATCAAGAATGTAAAACCTCCAAGGAAACCACCATTACCAGCTTGGGATTTGAACTTTGTGCTAGAAAAATTGACACTATCACCCTTTGAACCAGCAGCAACAGCAGACCTACAACACCTGTCATGGAAAACTGCTTTCCTACTGGCAATTACTTCAGCAAGGAGGGTTTCAGAACTACAGGCCTTAATGGCAGTGCAACCCTTCCTAATCTTCCACCAAGATAGAGTGTCCATGAGGACTAATCCTACATTTATGCCCAAGGTGGTATCCAGAGTGTCTTTAAACCAGGCAATCCACCTACCTACCTTCTTCCCAACCCACAAAATAGAGGGAAAGAATACTGCATACCTTGGATGTACATAGACAGCTACGCTACTACTTGGACAGAACAAAAAATAGCAGAAAGACTGACCAACTTTTTGTAGCCTATGCAACAGGAAGGGAAGGAAAGCTATTTCCAAACAGACAATCTCCAAATGGATAGGAAATTGCATACGATTCTGTTACTCCTTCCATGGAAAACCAATTCCACAGAACATAAGACCTCATTCTACAAGGGCAACAGCCACTACCACAGCCTTCTTACGAGGAGTGGCAACCAAAGACATTATTGAGGCGGCTACTTGGACCTCCGTGCATACATTTGCCAAGCATTATAATTTGCCTCTATATTCCAGATCCCGAGCAGGGTTTGCCACTGCTGTACTGCAAGGGATCCTAAACACACCATAATCTACTTTTATCCTCCTCCCCTAGTTGGCTATGGTATTCTACCCAGTTGTTATGACTGCAGATGCATCCATGAAGGACATAGTACAGTTTTGTACCTACCATAAATGTAGATGTCCGAACTGGATAGCATCTGCAGTCAGGATTACCCTCCCTCCTTCCCCTCTGTGGTACTCCTAGGGTGTTTACCCTCCTAATAGCTAGCTGTTGGGGGGGAGTCTATTATGGTGTATTTGTTTGTATATATGTACATACATGCTTATTGTTATGTTTACCTCTATCTATTTGGAAACATTGGCATCTATCCAAATTTTAGCCTGCAAGAGGGCTTCTGGCATCTGGGGCAAGAAACACTGAGGAAAATGGCGCCGGCTGATGCTTTTATACCCGAAGACCAACAGAGATGACGTCGGGTGGAGTGCGACATCAGCCGAAGCCGGACCCGGACTTTGGAATCCGGCTGACTGAAGGGCTGCCTGACGACAGGACAACCCAGTTGTTATGACTGCAGATGCTATCCAGTTCGGACATCTACATTTATGGTAGGTACAAAACTGTACTTTTTTGAACGTTATCTTATGAGCTGTTTCAGTGATAAACCTTCCTAAAAGTACAAAAACATTACAGAACACATGTCTCTAACCTTCATAACACTGCAGTGCTACTATTTGACCTAAACAGAAGCAACCAGCATTAGCGCAAAAATCTGGTTGCGATCATACATAAGTACCGATAATTTCTCATTGGTGGACACAGGTTGACATATAGACAGTGTACTTTAAATGGTTATCAGAGCTGAAATAAAAAGGCAGCATTTATGTTTCACTGTGTCCAGTACGGTATCTTGTAATTTGAGCTGATTGGTTCCTTGTAAGAAATTATCTGTTCCCCATTTATGTGGTCTCTTCTGTTATTGGCATTTTGTTCCTCTGGAAGTAAAACTTTAATCATAAAAGAAAAAGTATTCATAAAATTGATTGAAAATGTGCGTGTTTTTGACTGACTGTATGGTTTAGGCACAAATCCCCACCCCATTTGTTTGTTTGCGTTTTACTGAGGACAACTGAAAGTAGTGTTTATGGATGAAGAAGGCTGCGGGGGGGCTAGTATAATTATAAATGAAAAGAACAGGCTGATATCACTTCTGCTTCTGGAGTGGAATTTATCAATGTGATTTTTCTTTTGTTTAATTTGTCACTAAGATCTGCTTTACTTTCATTTTAATTTTTGTTTCCATTGGGTGCCATGGGTATAACAGCACTAATGCCTTACTGTAATATGATGATCAGTAATAACCATGTGGGTGGTATTTGCTGTGGAAGCCCTTGGCCAGCCTAAACACCGGAGACTTAATCCCTCTTTCTGTGCTTGCGGATGCCCTGCACCTCATGTCAGGATGTCTGGTGGTTCGTAGTAAGTGTACCTCCTCCTTGTAATGTGGGATAGGTAGATGTGTGTGTTCGTATGTGTCCTGCATTGGACTGGCATTTTGTCCAGGATTATATTTTATGCCTTGTACCCACTGAGTCTTAGGAGAGGCTTCACTTTCTCTGTGGCTCTGAAGTGAGTAACATGATGTCCTATGATAAATGGAGTTTGACCTGTTGGGCACCATGTTAGCATTTTCCAGTTTGTGCTGGTACCCTATGCAGTGTTACATGGGGATTTTTTTTTCATTTAATACTTTTATTCAACAATTTCATGTGTATTCAGAATTATAAATGGTGTGATTTTTATCGTTTTTTCTTCTGTCTCAACTTGAATTTTCCTGTGATTGGTCAAATTTCTGTACTAACTGGGTCTTGAAAATTTGGCTTTTATGCCAGAAACTGTAGTTACAGACTTTTCATTATCCATTAAATGCAAGCTAGTACACATGGTGGTCTGCAGATATTCTGAGTGAGTGGCACTACTATATAAATAGTGCATTTTGTTTACTATTTAGTAACTAAAGTTATAGGTCCAGTCTGCATAAATGTTTATTACTTTTCTGTTCTACTGCTTAGACTCCTTTTAAGAACTGCTATGAACTAGGGCAGCTGCTATGGCCACCACATTATTAGACTACTGTTTAAACTTTTATGCAGTCGGTGCCAACATGTTTTTCTCTTGCTAGGTGGAAGCAATGATTGCTTGTCTTGCCCTTTAGTTTTATAGGACTGTTTGTTTATACCCTACTTTTACTATTTGCTTCCCATTGATTTGTGGAACTTCTGAGTTTTACTGTGTTGATTCATTTGCAGTAAAGTAAACAAATCCCTTTACCTCATTGCCTGTAGTGAGAATACTTTCATATTAACCTTTCGATGTTAAGTTGTCAATCTCGCCTTCATTCTTGCTTGATGGGTTCGGAGCCGATCCCTCGGCTCCGACTCGGCACTTGCTAAGCTCGAGAGTCACTTTTACCAGCTCGAGGCAGCCCCATATCCCATGATGCAAGGCGGTAAGTACCCAGATCTCGTTTGCCGCTTCGCTTATGAAGTCCTCCTTTTACCAGCTCCTGGTAAGTGATTCACTTTATTAATATTAAAGCCAACAATCCCTCTGAGGATGAGTCAGTATACCTAGAGGCGTTTGGATCTCGGCCCTCCACCTCCTGGGTGTCTCCGCCTTTCTTCGACCCCTTATGCAGGTTATTGCACGAAAGGCGTGGGCAGCTCCTGACTCTGTAGAGCCAGTCCCTAGGAGGCCTTCAAAATTTATCACTGCCCCGTGTGACAAACAATTCCTTACTAAGGGTGTCCCCGCTGATGCCATGGTGGTGGCTGCGCCACCAAAAGGAACTTGCAGATCCTTCCGTGCCCGGCCATCCTCCTAATAAGGACTCTAGGACCATGGATAGGTACGGTAAGCGGATGTTTTCCTCAGCGACCTTTGCTATGCGTTCGCTGAATTACCTATGTCACTTCACCAGACTCCAGAGGGATATCCTTAAGGAGCTAGGTGAAGTAGTTCAGGATCCTACAGCTGCAGGGGCTCAAGAAAAAATTGCTTCGCAGCTAGGAACCCTCAATTCCATTGCAAACTCCTCCATGCGGCTAATATCTTATGCTGCGGATGGAGCGAGTAGAGCCGCAGGTACAGGTGTGGCTCTTAGACGCCAAGCCTGGATGCGGCTATGTGATTTTGCGGATCCCTTTAAGGCGTCCTTCACAAATTCTCCCTTTGATGGGTCAGCTTTGTTTGGCCCTCAGGTGAAGGAAACCTTGACCAGGTGCGAACAGGACGGCAAGACTCTTTCTGCTGTTGGAGTCCATTTTTCCACCCCTTCTAGACCTTATCCAAAAGGACAGAAAGGTGGGAAAATGTGGTTCCGAATCCCAAGGAGTCACGCCGATTCACGTGGTCAGTTTACCCCTAGAGGCAGAGGGGTAACAGCAACAGACGCCGCCTAGAGGCAGAGGGGGTCCAAAACCAGGGAAACAGGGAGCCTCTCTCTGACAAGCCCTTTCAGCATCCCTGAGGTGTTGCCCGGCTGTCCCTCCTTGGAGGCAGTCGGGGAAGATTATCACTGTACCCAGAAGCCTGGCATTCCCTCACTCAAGACAGATGGGTACAGTCGATCATATCCAAGGGTTACATAATTCCTTTCGAGGAAAGTCCTTTCCCTCAAGTTCCCTTCCAGATGTACCACCGGTCTAAGGGAAATTGCAGAGTTAGAAGTCTCAAAACTACTGCAAAAAGAGCCTTTCAGCCAGTTACAATAGACCTTTCAGAGCCCGAATCTACTCAAGGTTCTTTTGGTCCCCAAAAGACGGGAGACTGAGACCAATATTGGATCTCAGCAGACTCAACAAGTCTGTCAGGAAGACAAGATTCAATGGTCACTCTTCAGTCAATTCTGCCCTTCTTACAGAAGGACAACTGGATGTGCTCAATAGATCTTCAGGATGCACTATCACATCAAAATTCACAGACGCTCCAGGAGATTTCTCCGCCGCTGGGGTCCAGTCATTTCCAGTTCAGAGCCCTGCCCTTTGGTCTCACTACAGCCCCCAGAGTGCTCACCAAATGCATGGCAGTGGTCACGGCTCACCTGAGACGCCAAGGATTCCAGGTGTTTCCAGATCTCGACGACTGGCTCCTGTCAGCCACCACCAGGCATCAGCTTATACAAGCCAGGGATTACACAATAGACCGTTGTTCTCATTTGGGCATCTCAATCAACTTCGAAAAGTCATCCTTATCGCCCTGCCAGTCTATTACCTTCATAGGCAAACTTAAACACTGTTCGGATGTCAGCTACCCTTACAGAACAAAGAGTTTCCGGCATTCAGAGTCATGTCAGGCTCATTCTGGCCAGGAAGAAAGTACGGGCCAGAATGGTTCTAAAGGTATTAGGTCTCATGGCTGCAGCCATTACTCTTCTTCCTGGCTCGATTCTACATGCGCTTCTTCAGTGGATGCTGTTCACACAATGGTCATACCAGCAGCTGCCAATGCGTCACCAGATTCTGGTGACACAGACATGCAAAGAGCATCTTGCTTGGTGGACCACATCGCCTCAGGTTCACCAAGGCAGGTACTTTGTACCCCATCCCCGAGTAGCCACTGTCACCACGGATGCCTCCCTGATCGGGTGGGGGTCATTATCAGGGCAGGATGGTTCATGGACGTGGCAGCCGCTCGAGTACCATCTGCACATAAATGTCCTGGAGATGAGAGCAGTGCTTTTAACGTTGCAAGCCCTCAACGACTTTCTTCCCGTAGGGACAATTGCAGTCCACACAGACAACATGTCTGTAGTTTGGTATATCAACAAACAGGGCGGAACCAAGTCCTACCCCTTGTGTCGAGAAGCGCCAGACTATGGCAATGGGCGATCTCCTCTCATCGGTTTCTGGTAGCAACGCATATCCCTGGGAAAACCAACATTGTAGCGGACAGATTGAGCAGAGCTTTTCTCATGCCTCACGAGTGGTCTCTCAAGCAATCTATAGCGGAAGAGATTTTTCTGGAATGGGGTCGCCCATGTTGCGATCTTTTGCTACTCCCCAAAACAGCAAATGTCCAGACTTCTTCAGCCTCTTCCCTCTATCAGGCCATCCCCCAGAGACGCCTGACCCAGGATTGGCCCCAGGGACTTCTTTATGCCTTCCCTCCATTTCCTCTGATCCCTCAGGTGATCCAGAAAGCTACCGTTTTGAGAGCCAAATTGATTCTCATTGCCCCTTATTGGCCTCGACAAGTTTGGTTCCTGCTCCTCCATCATCACCTTTTGGTGCAGCCGTGGCATCTGGACCCAGTGCCAGATCTTCTGATTCACCAATCGGGTCAGCTGCACCGGTCAATCCCTTCTCTCAACCTCACAGCATGGTTGCTCCACTTCCTTCCTTAGCCAGGCTTCCTCTGATCTCTAACCCAGTTAGAGACATCATAGTAGCTTCGCTAAAATCCTCTACCAGGAGGATTTATACAAGCAAATGGAACGTTTCTTATTGGGCTAAGGCCCAGAATATTGATCCTTTTACTGCCCCTGTTCAGGCAGTCCTGGACTTCTTAGCGGAGATTTTTCATGCAGGCTCCTCTTCTTCTACAGTCAGAGTTCATTTGGCTGCTATTTCCAATTTTCACGTCGGGATAGCAGATCATAATATTATGTCCCATAGGCTCTGCAGGGCCTTCTTGAAAGGAATTTTCCTACTAAAGCCTCCAATCAGGAATCCTCCTCCTCAGTGGGATCTAAATTTAGTGCTGACATCCTTGATTCTTCCCCCCTTCGAGCCAGCTGTTTCTTGTTCCCTGAAATATCTTTCTTGGAAAACTTTATTCCTAGTGGCTATTACATCTGCCAGGTGGGTGTCTGAACTTCATGCTCTTCGGTTCGACCCCCTATTTGGTTTTTCATAAAGACAGAGTATCTTTGAGAACTAATCCAACCTTTTACCTAAGGTCGCTTCAAAGAACAATTTGAATCAATCCATTGATCTCCCTGTATTTTTCCATAACTATTCAGATAGAGCTGAACAAAAGCTACATTATCTTGATGTCCACCGCCAACTTAGATATTATTTGGACAGAACAAAAAAATTTAGAAAATCTGATCAACTTTTTGTTTCCTATGCGGATAATAAAAAAGGCCTTCCTGTTTCTAAAGTGACCTTGTCCAGATGGCTTTCTTCGTTCATCTCTGAAATTTATACTAGGGGAAAACAGCTGTGCTCAAAACCTAAAGCACATTCAACTAGGAGCTTAGCTACTTCTACAGCTTTCAAGCTAGACTTCCTTTGGACACTATTTGTGCAGCGGCCACTTGGGCCACTCCTCACACTTTTGTTTCCCATTACAAATTGGACTTGGCCTCCAGGGACAGAGCCAGTTTTGGCTCTACAGTCCTCAAGAGTTTGTTCCATTGAGCCACCCAGGATAGAGGTGCTAGGACGCTGTCCCATCAAGCAAGAATGAAGGCAGATTGACAACTTAACATTAAGAAGTTATGTACCTACCATAACGCTCCATGTTAGTTGTCTTCTCGCCTTCTTCTTGCGACCCTCCCTCCTTCCCTGGCCTGGACAGACCTTGTTATAAGAAACTGTTATGCTGAAGACCATTCAGACCTGGTCCTTCTTCCATCTGTAAGTTTTCTTTCTTCCTTTGGGAAGTATTTTATGCTTGGTGCTATTGCCCTTTGTCAGCAAACGAGATCTGGGTACTTACCGCCTTGCATCATGGGATATGGGGCTGCCTCGAGCTGGTAAAAGTGACTCTCGAGCTTAGCAGTGCCGAGTCGAGCCGAGGGATCGGCTCGAACCCATCAAGCAAGAAAGAAGGCGAGAGAAGACAACTAACATGGAACGTTATGGTAGGTACATAACTTCTTATTATAATGCTTCCTTTCCATTCCCCACAGCATAGTTTGTCTTTTTCTTTAACTTTTAACTAATTTCCTTTTACCTAAATGGCCTAAAGACCTGCACACACTGCTGTAGGACATTCCTCACCACTGACTTGTAAAATAACTGTGTAGCCTCAGTTTCCATTAAGTCTAAGTACTGTTGCAGTGCAGCCTGGTATCTTATTAGACCCAGCCACCATCATCTCACAGCATTCCCGAAGTTTATCCTTGGTGAGTATTATCACATGAAATTCTTCTCTTTGAGGCTGGAATTCCTCTGTCTAGATTGCAGTGACTAGGTTGTCACAGAATATGCAGAAGTACTTCGAGAGAGGGTAGTGGACCTATGGAGTGGAGTAGACTACTAGAATGTCCGATAACTGAAGCACTCAAGACAGCATCTTACTGGTGGAAAAAGGGCAACAGAGGTAGAAAGGTAATTGGACAGTTAGTAGAATGACTAGAAAAGCTTGCTGTCTCATGCCATCAAGTAGGTGTGATGTAATCCTTAGGTTATCTTTCAGTAGTTTCAACATTTACTGAACTTGCAGAAGGGAGTGTGATGCAATGCTTGTGTAGTACAATTTTTTGTGTTTTTTGCATTTAAGCATAAATATTTCTTGCATTTTTTGCATTTAAGCATAAATATTTCTTGCATTTTTTGTCACCCCCCCAATGGGTTGTTTCTTATTATTTGAAAACCTGATTAAAGTCCCAAGAAAGCTGATTTGGGTAGAACTGCGGTGGTTTGAAGTCCCAGAAACATTGGTAGAATTAGTGCAGGCTGTGTGGAAGGACCCAATAACAAGTATGAACTGGATTTTGTCTCACAGATGGGATCCCAGTGGGAATAGGTGTGCACCAGGGTTCACCTCTGAGCCCGCTGCTGTTCATACTTGTGATGGATTACATTAGCAAACAAGTGGGAGAGGCAGAACAAATATGTGCTGTATGCAGATGATGTGGCATTACAGGCAGACTCCTGAGCAAGAACTTCTACAAAGGATAAGAGCATGGAATACAAAACTGAAGGCACATTGGATGAAACTAAGCACAGATAAGATGGTGGTAATGGCAGTAAGTTGGGGAAATCAGAAGAAGCTGAGAAGTGAGATAGAAGGGAAGACAGTGGAATAGGTTAACAGCTTCAAGTATCTGGGAGGGGTGGTTGAGGAGACGAGAAGTCTAAATAAAGAGGTCAGTGCCAGAATGCAGAGGGGCTGCCAACAACTGGCATAGAGTCTCAGGTGTAGCGAATGACAAAAGAATGCCAAAGAACTAGAAAAGTAAAGGTGTACAAGACAGTGGTGTGACCAGTACTATTGTATGGTACAAAAACCTGGGCAGTAAAGGCAGAGCTGATGGAAATGAAGTGCCTGAGAAGCCAAAGTAGCTCCAATTGTAGAAAAGGGGTCTACTTGAAAAGTCAGAAATTCCACATTACCGAATCCGACAAGACTGAGACATTTCCGAAGCCTCACAAGAACAAACACTTGGAGCACCAATAAGGAACTCTGGAAAGCCACCACTTGTCCAAAACCACAAATAACACAGACTGAAGCAAATCAAACTCAATAAGGGAGCCTTGCTCCCCTTAATAAATATACCAACTCCGAGAGTGCTCTACAGTGGGAAAGGGCAAAGGTCACCATGGTGGCCAAGTGGTTCTTTTACCACAGTAAATTTCTGGTGTTTTGAGTGTTCGTTCATGTAAGGATTCGGCAATGTCATGTCTGTCTTCTCGGATTTGGTAATGTGTGGTATCGGTCTTTACAGGTAGACCCACAGAAAAGATAAAAGAGAACAGATTACGGTGGTTCAGACACATGCAGAAAAGCAGAAGACAATCTGGTGGTGAAGATTTTGGGGCAGACAGGAAAAAGGTAAGAGGAAACGAGGACATCCAGCAAAGAGGTGGATTCACTGTGCCAGAGAAGATCTGCAACAGTCAGGCATGAGTGTCGAAGGCATGAGTGTGGCATTGAATCGAGAGAGATGGCGACAGTTAACCCAATTACCCTGACCTCATGTAAAAAATGGGATGATGATGATTTAAGTCAAGCTTGGGCTGACAATGTGCCAGTGCGGCTTTTTCTTCCTTTAAAAAAAATTGATTATTTTTATACATAAACTCCATATCTTTCTTAGTTGAGGTACAATTTTTTTATGCTAAGTGCTGATATTAGTATTTCCTTTGAAAGATGATATTTTGTTAGGTTCTGCCTTCTGTCCATACCCCTCAACCATACCGAATTACTTGGAAGAGGGCAAAATAATGGGGTGCAACGAATTTCCGAGTGGCCCCTTCAAATCTTGATTTCACTTTTTTTTTTGTTTTTTTTTTTGTACAGATAAAAAAATAACAAATGTTGTTTACAGCAGGCCCTAATCAATATAAAGCAACAGACAGCCGACAGTCCAAAGCCCACCATCATTTTAATGTTATACAAAGTAGTTAAAAAGGTACTTGCATATTATCGCAACCACATTCTCAACACAGTCCTGAAACAGAGTCTGCATTTTCTATACAGTGCAGCGATGAACCCTGAAACCTAAGTTAAATAAATATGGAAGATTTGTGACCCATATGCTTCTGTATTGCTAGATTATATGTGAATCATCTCTATTACATCCGCAGTTCTGGAAAATTGGCCGGTGATTGACATGTGCTTTCCTGTAGTTAAAGCTGTCATTTTACGTTTACATCGTAGAACATAGTTGTATTAGGTATGAATATGTACGCCTATTACTTATTTTATGCAAGTCCACAAACTTTTATGTACCGTAATATTTAGGCATACTTGGAAACATGTACGTTCCATTGTACTCTGGAGTCCATGAAGTTTGCATTGCACTACACTATTATAACAGATTCACATATCCAAACAATAAGCTTCCCTCTTCTACGGTTAATGACCTCATTTAAAGCTGCTCATAGTAGTGCACACGTCGTAAGTTACAATATACAGTTTTAGAATTAACAGAGGTCGTGTAATGTGAAGGATGTAAAGAGAAAGCTCAGAAACTGCATTTCTGTTTCTTTGCAACCAACTATCACAACAAGCCAGTGCATTTTGTTCACATGGCGCTCAGCTCGTTTCAGCTCTGAATAACAAAACAGTCAAATTTCGCATTCAGGTTGCCAATCGGTCAGAATTCATGACATTATGGAAAATGTCCGAGTTTTCCATAATTTCAACGAGTATGACCGGTTTGTAAATGTGGTTGCGATAATACGCAAGTACCGTTAAAAAAATAACTCCCCTCCCGCTTAAACTGCGGTAATGAAAAAGTCAGTTAGGTCAGTGACGTTTGGTGTGAAAGAGCATCATTTAAGAAACAAGATGGCAGCTGTCAATAGTGAGCAGCATGAATCTTATGAGGATATATTGATTTTTGAACCACAGTAAAGAAGAAGATTGCATTGCACTGTTCTCAGTCAGTTAAGGATACAGCACTGTATGGAGAGAGCTGTGGAATAATGGTGTGCAGTTCAGCTAGCTTGTCTGTGTTTTTATGCGTTAACTGGACATTTGGACTGTAAGAGTTGACTTGGACTTTTCGAATATATTGAAGTCAGCTCAGCTGTGGGTCTTTCAGCTGATCCTATTTTATCTTGCAATTTGTTGATTTTAAAATAAGCGAACGCCAGGTGTTTACTTTCCTTTGGGATGTGGGGGGTCACTTTCATTTATATAACTGGGTAAGTAATCAGCTGTTGTTGGATCCCTTTAGTAAACCAGACCGTTTTTTTTTTTTCTTTTCAGTCGGTAGTGGTTCCCAAACCACACAAATGGTTTTAGTGTGATGTAACCAGGCAACTAGCATGGGTGGGGGTGATATACAAATTTACATAAGCAGTGTCTGGAGTTCAGAACTGAACCACTGTAGAACTGAAACCATGATGACTGAGCCACTGTATTGACCTACCGTTGCCATATTTCACCTCCTCCCTTTTCCCTGCAAAATGTGCGACTGTGCTTAGCAAGTGGGTGACTGAGCATAGTATGTAACAAATGAGCACACTTGAAAATGAAGTTCAAATTTCGGTGAAGTAAAGTGCAGCAGTGTGTTTACTGTTTTGTGAATTACATTCCTTCAGTAATACAGATTTGTTTTTTGAACTACAGCTCATAGAAATAATAAGTTTAAAATACCAATTGAAGATGATGTGCAATGGTTTTACAACTAATGTATGATACTTTTTTATAAGGTGGTGTTTTTATAAAGAAGTACTGTTTAATGTGTTATAAAAATGTGGGAGGCTGGAGTAAGGATTAAGGTGTTTACCAAGGTGCAGGGTTTATCAAGTGGCCCGCAAGGGCAGTTAGCCTAGTACTGGAAATATTGTCAGAGGATTTGTTTTGTTTGTTTTGTTGTTTTAATAGCAAGGGTCACACATCTCTGTATCTCTCAACTATCCAGATTTGCACAGACTGTTCAGATATTTGCATTTATTTTTTTGTCTTTCTCAAAAAAGTTGTGATTTTCTGGCAAGTAACTTGGGTCGAAGTCACTAAATAGTGACATTCATTTGAGTTACAGACTTGGTATGTATTTTCTGGAGCATTTTAACACAAAACCTGTTCTTCCTAAGTTTGAAGAGTAATATTTAAAACATGTCCACAGTTTTAGTCCTCCCCCATTATTTTTGGCTTTGTCAGTTTGTCCAGATTTCTTGCTCCAAGAGGTTGAGGGGTACGAACCAAATTATGGGACAGATTTTAAATATTCATTTTAGCTTAGAAGATGGCTTGAATAATGTATTTTATAAGGAAAAGAACTCGAGGCAAAAAAATCTGTGCATGCATATTGTGAGTTAACATTTGGTTACAGCCATATAACTGATTGCAGACTGAACCATTTACATTTTGGTGTATGATGCGTTTTAAACTCTGGACTATTTTACTTTGGGTTATATTTTTAGCAGCTGTTGTCTTTCATTGTACTGTAAATTTCATGTTAGGAGGTCTACATGCTTTTTGTAATAATCTCACAGTATTTAAAAAGCTTCCACTTTGCCTATTCTGTGAGCCCTCAGGAGACAGAACAATGCCCAGCAGATTTTCTAGGCTTGTAGACAGAGGGGTTTTTGGTCACTTCATCACAGTGAGTGACTGAGAACATAGTTGTGTTGAATGTGATTTAGCTTTATACGGGTTCAAATGTTAATATAGATAAGTGTTCAAGTTATATTTTGTTATTTAATATTAGTGCAGCAGATGTTCTTCGTGTTTCACTGTTGCAGTCATTACATTCGGGTAAAATCCTGCTAGCAGGTTGCCCTCAGTCGACCTGATTTCCAAAGTCTTGGGTCCTGCGTCGGCTGCTGTCGCCCCTTCCCTGACGTCAGGTCGTCAGGGGTGTAAAAGATGCAGCAGACCATTTTCTTTAGTCTTTCTTGCCGTGCGGTGCCCGAAGCAGAAGCAGTTCGCAAGTGCCGGTCGGCCGACTCCTGAGATTTTCGTGTTCGAGTTTCAGATCCGAAGTCTTCATTAAAGCTAAATACCCCATTGGGGCAACTTTTTTCTTGCTCCAGACCGATGGCAGATAAAGTAAATTGTATTTCTTGTGGAAAGCAAATACCTCATAAGGATTTTCATTCTTACTGTATTCCTTGCTTAGGTCCTGATCACAACGTTTCTGGTTGTCGGTTTTGTGCTAGATTTAACCAACGCACTATTAAGCGTCTGTATGATTTTGCTTTAAACTATTTTGGACGCCGGTTTAATTATCCAGAAATGTCAGATAGCCATCCGACTACCGGAGTTCACAAAACACGCAAAGAAAAGGAGAGAGGTATACAACCGAGGCCCAAAACCGACGAAGCTTCTCCTAAGCCAGTCACCGGTTCTCAGTGAGGTGCTTTCACAGTCCCAGACGCCTGCTACTTTAGAGTCGCAGGCCGCTACCGACTCCCACGTGGAGTCGGCCATGCCGCTGGAAATTCAAGGTATTGGAGCCTCGAATGCTATTCCTTCAGATGGGTCCGGAGCCGCTGAGCAGGCACTGGCTTCTGAGGGTGTATTCAGACCTAAACATCTTTACATTAAACCGATTTCAGCTTCAAAGGCTAAAGCACCTTCTAAAGCAAAGAAACTCAAGAGCCACGTGGTCAGGCCTCCATGCCCAAAAAACAGATGCTCAAAATGGCCTAAAACTCCCCCTTCTGATAAAAGGCCTAGGCAGGATACAGACTATGATTCCTCTGATCAGATTTCTATATATTCTGATTCCTCTTCAGACCAGGAATACTCTTTACCCCCCTATGAGGACTCTGATGCTGAAGAATCAATTCCTTCAGCCTCTCCTCCTGAGGATTATTCTTTTGGGGAAACTTTACAAACCATGAGGGAGCATTTCCATTGGAAGGGCCAGGATTATTCAGAAACCAAGAAAAGGCTCAGAGACTTTCTTTTATTGCCTCAACACAGGCCTCTTGCTATTCCGTCAGTGTTGGATATTGTGAATGATGTGTTCTCTGAATCCAGTTTAAATCTTGATTCTTTACCCCATGCTCCAGTCAAGCCAGACAGGTACTACAGAGTCCCTGACTCTCACAAATTTCTTTATAAAAACCCTGCTGCTGACCCAGAAACTATTTCCCAGGGTCCCAAAGGGGTAAAGGCTTCCACGGCTAAAAATCCAGTTCCCTCTGACAGGGATTCTAGAGCATTAGACAGATGGGGGAAGAAAGTTTACACTTCTGCAACTTTAGCAGTGAGGACTTTAAATTGCCAGTTTCACATGCTTAAATACCAACAATACTTAATTTCTCAGTTAAAACAGAAAATGACTACTAGTGCAGAACATCCTGCCTACAAGGAAATGCAGGCTTTATTGCATGCAGCTGAACAAGTGGGAAAACGTACTTTGCAATGTGGTTTTGATTCATTAGAGGCTTCTTGTAGAGCATCAGTTACAGGATCTGTGATTCGAAGGCATGCTTGGTTAAAAGAACAAAGTTTACCAGATCATGTTAAGGCAAAATTATTGGATGCACCTTATTTGGTGTTAAGGCAGAAGAGGTATTAAAGAAAATGGAGGATAAGGCAAAATCTATGCAAACAGTGAAGGATTTTTTACAGGTACAGCCACCACGGTTTAGCAGAAATTGGCCTGCGAAAAATTGGTCATTTCCAGTGTCAGACAGGCCACAAAGAGGCAGATACAGACGCCCAAGAGGCAGATCTCAGCCCCAAGGCTCTTACAGACCACGACAGTGGGGTGCTTCATCCCTAAAAGGAGGTGAGGACAAGTCACAACCTTACAGGAAACCGTCCCAATGACTTCCCCCTTCGAATGCCAAGCACTTCACTTTTGGCAGCTTCCTTAGGGGGGAAACTAGCACTTTTTTCTCAAAATTGGCAAACAATCACCCAAGACAAATGGGTTCTGAATGTTGTGTCTCAAGGTTACAGGTTCCACTTTCACACTTTACCAAGACTAAAAGAAATGCCAAACCTGTCACAAAATCAATGGGCAGAGGCACAAAAGCAAATTACAGCCCTCATGGACATGAGAGCTATTCAAAAAGTGCCACAGCAAGAACAAGGGCAAGGATTTTACTCAAGACTTTTCCTGGTCTCCAGAAAGGACAAAGCCTGGAGACCCATATTAGACCTTTCTACTCTAAATACTTACCTGGATGTACCAAAATTCAAAATGTTGACACTACAGCAGCTTCTGCCCATGCTGGGCAAGAAGGCTTGGCTTGTTACTTTGGACCTCAAAGAGGTATACCTGCATGTCTCTATCAAACAAAATTGCAGAAGATACTTCAGATTCATAGCTGGTTCAATGCACTATCAATTCTTTGCACTGCCCTTTGGCTTATCTACTGCACCCAGGGTCTTCACAAAGTGCCTGGCACCAGTAATTGCATTTTGCAGACAAAAGGGAATTCAAATATATCCATACCTGGACGACTGCCTTATTCAAGCAGAAAGCAAGGACATTTTTCTAAAGCATCTGGCGTTTGTAAAAAAGTTGCTAGTTTGCCTAGGGTACACAGTAAATGAAAAGAAGTCAAAACTAGTGCCCTCACAAGAGATAATATTCCTGGGTGCCAGCTTAAATACAACGGCCCAGATGGCTTATCTCATGCCAGACAAACAAGGACAACTGACTCAGTATTTTCAATTGATGGCAACAAAGTCCCAACTCCCTGCAAGAAAAATTCTGCAGGCCTTGGGATTCATGGCATCCTGCATACTGCTAATTCCATATGCCAGACTGCATATGAGGAAGTTACAATGGTACTTAAAAGTGTATGGACTCAACACTCAGTTTGGAAGCAGTAATACCACTAATTCCCTGCCTACAACAGGAGTTTCGATGGTGGGCACAGGCATGTCACCTCAACAAGGGTCAGCCTTTCACTCTACCCACAGCCAGGCAGACTACAGGTGCTTCGGATTACGCCTGGGGAGCACACATGGCAGGAAAATGTATTCCGGGCAAGTGGACCACAGACCAAATGCATCTTCACATCAATCAAAAAGAGATGTTGGCTGTACAAAATGCCCTAACAGCTTTCAAGGACCTTCTGCATCCAGGGCAATTATTATTAAAGACTGACAACACCACAGTAATGTGGTACATAAACAAACAAGGGGGCACTCATTCTTACCCGCTATGCAGACAAGCCATGACCTTGTGGAACACAGCTCTAACTTATCAAGTTCATCTGCAAGCACAATTCCTGCCAGGAAAGAAAAATACTCTGGCAGACGACTTAAGCAGAAACATCATGGATCCTCATGAGTGGAAACTAAATCCACAAGTCTTCAGCATAACGCAAAAATGGGGATGCCCAGACATAGATCTTTTTGCCTCCCACTGAATTGCCAGCTCCAAAAATTCTGCACAAGGACTTATCACACACAAGCATGGAAAATGGATGCTCTTTCGTTCAGCTGGAAAAACCTAAAAGTTTATGCCTTCCCACCACTGCCTGTACTTTCAAAGGTACTCCTAAAAGCCAGACAAGAAAAACCGCAGATGATCCTGATTGCTCCAGACTGGCCACGCCAGCACTGGTACCCAGTCTTAAAGAACTTAGCTCAAGGACCACCATGGATTTTACCTCAGATTCCACACCTTCTGACTGAGCAACGCAATCAGATCCTGCACAGTCAGCTCAAAACCTTAAACTTAGCTGCATGGCAGATTCATTAGTCAAACAGACAACACCTCTCTCTAAAGCTGTTATGGATGTCATTTTGGAGGCCATGAGGCCTAGCACCAGGAAATCTTATTCAGAAAAGTGGAAGCGATTCTATGCCTGGAACCAGGCTCAAAGCCTTGATCCTCTTGTCCCAAACATTCCTCCGATACTACAATACTTAACTGAGATGCTGGACACAGGACTATCCTTCTCATCCATTAAGATCCATGCCTCCGCCATCTCGGCTCATTACAACACAGATCCTCTTATTTTCTCTCATCCATTGCTAAAGCAGTACCTCAGAGGGGCTAAAAACATAAGACCGCCCCGTAGAGCACCAACACCTACTTGGGACCTCAATTTTGTCTTGGAAAAACTCACTTTACCTCCTTTTGACCCAGCCAATTCAGCAGAATTAAAATATGTATAATGGAAAACAGCTCTGCTTCTGGCAATAACCTCAGCACGAAGGGTCGCAGAGTTACAGGCACTAATGGCAGTGGAGCCTTTCATCATTTTTCATCAAGACAGGGTTTCTTTAAGAACAAACCCTTCATTTATGCCTAAGGTGGTATCCAGTGTGGCTCTTAACCAAACTATCCACTTTCCAACTTTTTATACAAATCCCCAGAATAAAGGGGAGAGACTTCTTCATACCTTGGACATTCACAGACAATTACGTTTCTACTAGGACAAAACAAAAGCTTTCAGGAAAACTGAGCAATTGTTTGTAGCATATGCTGCAGGATCACAGGGAAAAGCTATTTCAAAGCAGACCATTTCAAAGTGGATAGGACACTGTATCCGGTTCTGCTACACGCAGCATGGGAAGCCTGTACCTAGTAACATTAGACCACATTCCACCAGGGCAACTGCCACTTCTGCTGCCTACCTTAGAGGAGTACCTACCAAAGGTATCTTGGAAGCTGCAACTTGGAGTTCAGTGCACACCTTTACCAAGCATTACAATTTGCCTCTGTTTTCTAGATCCAGAGCTGGCTTCGCCACTGCAGTGCTGCAGGGCCTCATAGCCGCACCAACTCCTCTATAGAACCAGCCACCCTAACTCAGCTTTGGGATTCCACCCAAGTGTAATGACTGCAGCAGTGAAACACGATGAACATAGTACAGTTTTGTACCTACCATAAATGTAGATGTTCGAGTGTCTTCACTGCTGCAGTCCAGGTTACCCACCCGCCATCCCCTCTTTCTTAGCTGGGACTTATCTATACTTCTCAAACCTATACTACCTATGTGGTGTATTTGCTGGTTACTGAAGGTTTTGTTTTTACATTATTGTATGTTTTATTAGCAATATGTATTGCCTACCATTTTTTGGGGCACCTGACATCTGGGGCAAGAAAAACTGAAGAAAATGGCGTCTGCTGCATCTTGTATACCCCTGGCGCACTGAAGTCAGGGAGGAAGTGACAGCAGCCAACGCGGACCAAGACTTTGGAACTCAGGCTGACTGCGGGCCCGCCTGACGGCAGGATAACCCAAGTGTAATGACTGCAGCAGTGAAGACACTCTAACATCTACATTTATGGTAGGTACAAAACTGTACTTTTCATATGCTCAAATATCAGCAACATGTCATGGCATTGCTTAAACAGAAAATGTTGTTAAACTCTGAATGTACAGAAAACAAGGAAATGCAGGATTTATTGCATGAAGCTGAACATGTTGGAAAGTATACTTTACAATGTGGTTTTGATTCTTTGGAGGCCTCCTGCAGGGCCGCAGTTACGGGTTCTGTAATTAGGAGGCATGCTTGGTTAAAGGAACAAAATCTGCCTGATCATGTCAAAGTTAAACTATTAGATGCACCTTTACAACATGATACTTTATTTCGTGTTAAGGCAGAAGAGGTGTTAAAGAAAAAGGAGGACAAAGCTAAATATATGCAAACTGTCAAAGATTTTTTACAAGTACAACCACCTAGGTTTAGTAGACACTGGCCAACAAAGAATTAGTCCTTTCCTGTGTCAGACAGACCTCAAAGGGGCAGACCCAGATGCCCTAGAGGCAGATCCCAGGCGCAAGGTTCATACAGGTCAAAGCAATGGGGTGCTTCTACCTCCAAAGTTGGAGAAGA
This sequence comes from Protopterus annectens, assembly GCF_019279795.1. Classification (NCBI taxonomy): domain Eukaryota; kingdom Metazoa; phylum Chordata; order Ceratodontiformes; family Protopteridae; genus Protopterus; species Protopterus annectens. The sequence continues at coordinate 669,998,616 of NC_056734.1, forward strand.
CACCAAGTGCACCAAGCACTTATCTCCTGGCAGCACCCTTAGGGGGAAAATTAGCACCTTTTTCTCAAAATTAGCACATCATTACCCTGGACAAGTGGGTTCTAAATATCATGTCACAATGCTACAGGTTCCATTTCCATACCCTGCCAAAGGCAAACGGCTGGCCAGATCTGCCATAAAATCAATGGGCAGAGGCACAAAAACAAGTCTCATCCCTCATGGACATGGGGGCCATTCAACAAGTACCAGAGCAAGAGCAGGGACAAGGATTTTACTCGACTGTTCTTGGTACCCAGAAAGGACAAGGCCTGGAGGCCAATACCGGAACTATCTACTCTGAACACATATACCAAAATTCAAGATGTTGACTTTGCAGCAGCTTTTGCCCATGCTGGGCAAGAACGCTTGGCTTGTGACTTTAGACCTAAAAGAGGCATACCTGCATGTCCCAATCAGACAAATCTGCAGAGGATACTTCAGATTCAAGGCTGGATCAATGCATTACCAATTCTCTGCACTGCCCTTTGGCTTATCTACTGCGCCCAGGGTCTTTACAAAGTGCCTGGCACCAGTAACTGCATTTTGCAGACAGAGGAATACAGATATATCCTTACTTGGACGATTGTCTAATTCAAGCAGAGAACAAGAACATTCTTCTACAGCATCTGGCGTTTGTGTAAAGACTTCTAACATGTCTAGGGTACACAGTCAACGAAAAATCAAAACTAGTACCCTCTCGAGATAATATACCTGGGTGCAAGCTTAAATACAACTGCCCAGATGGCTTATCTCACGCTAGGCAAACAAAGGCAACTGACTACCTACTTCAGAATGTTGGCAATAAAGGCCCAGTTATCTGCAAGAAAAATTCTGTAGGCTTTGGGCTTCATGGCATCATGCATCCTACTAATTCCATATGCAAGACTGCATATGAGGAAACTACAATGGTACCTAAAAAGTGTTTGGACTCAACATTGCCACAGCCTGGAAACTATGAATGTTCATCGTGCATACAGCTGCAGTCATAACAGATGGGTTATCCTGCCGTCAGGCGGGTCCTCGGTTGGCCGAATTCCAAAGTCTAGGTCCGGCGTCGGTTGTCGTCGCTTCCTCCCTGACGTCAGTGCGGCAGGGGTATAAAAGAGGCAGCTGACGCCATTTTCTCCAATCTTTCTTGCCGCGCAGTGCCCAAAGCAGAAGCAGTTCTTAAGTGCCGGTCGGCCAGCTCCTGAGATTTACGAAAGTATTTCAGCCGAAGTCTTCTTGAAAGCTAAGTACCCCTTTGGGGAAACTTTTCTTACCTCAGACCGATGTCAGACAAAGTTAATAATTGCATTTCATGTGGGAAGCAAATACCGCATAAGGATTTCCACTCTTACTGTATACCTTGCTTAGGCCCAGACCACGACGTCTCGGCCTGCTGTTTTTGTGCTAGATTCAACAAACGCACTATTAAGTGTCGGGCGGAGTTCGCCCTTCACTTTTTCGGCAAAAATTTTAATTATATTATGTCGTCGGATACTCCGACTCCAGTTTTGAGCAAAAAACACTAAGATAAGGACCGGCATACGAGGTCTGCACCACCTACTGATACCACGCTAAGGCCAACTACCGGTTCTCCGGTACTCAGCGAGGCGCCTACGCAGCCCCTGAGTACCGATGACAATGCATTACCGGTGTCTTCAGTACCCGAGGTCGCAGGCTCCTCGGCCCCCATTCCTACTACAGATACAGACGCCACTCCTGGAGGGGAAACTCAGAATTTAGACAGGCCTGCCATTTCTCAAGGGGTCTTCAGGCCTTCCTCCTTCTCTATTAAAGCCTTCACTAAATCTAAAACAGCCATGAAAACCAAAAAAACGGTTCCTCAGACACCCTCTCAAAGCACCATGCATAAAAAACTGATGCTTAAAATGGCTGAGGATTTGATTACTCTTATCAGGGGTTCTCAACCCCCCTCTGACAAAAGGCCCAGATTAGAGGAAGACTACCCTTTCTCAGATCAAGCTTCTATTACCTCAGAACTTTCTGAGGACCAGGATTGTGCCTATTCTCCATTCGAAGACTCTGATGCAGAGGAGTCTATTCCCTCGGTCTCCCCCCTTGAGGACTTCTCTTTTGGGGAAACCCTGCATACATTGAGGGAACACTTTCACTGGGAAGGCCAAGATTACTCAGATTCCAAGAAAAGGCTCAGAGAATTTCTTCTGCTCCCCCAGCATAGGCCTCTGGCTATCCCTCCTGTTTTAGACGTATTGGATGATGTGTACACAGAAGCCAGCCTTAATCCTGATTCTTTGCCTCCAGCTCCTGTTAAACCAGACAGGTATTACCGGGTTCCTGATTCTCACCAGTTCCTATATAAAAGCCATACTGCTGACCCAGAAACTATTTCACAGGGTCCCAAGGGAATTAAGGCCTCTACTGCTAAAAACCCATTACCTTCAGAGAGAGATTCCAGATCTTTAGAAAGGTGGGGGAAAAAGGTGTACACCTCGGCCACTTTAACCATGAGGGCATTAAACTGTCAGTTCCATATGTTAAAGTATCAACAGTTTTTGATATCTCAGCTGAAAAGCAAAATGACACAACCAGAACAACCAGATTTAAGAGTTGCAGGATTTGTTGCATGGTGCAGAGCAAGTGGGTAAACATACCTTGCAGTGAGGTTTTGATGCTTTAGAGGCCTCATGTAGAGCTGCTGTTACGAGGTCTGTTATAATAGGCATGCTTGGCTCAAAGAGCAAACCTTACCAGATCATGTCAAAGCTAAATTATTAGATGCACCTCTTCAAAAAGATGTATTGTTTGGTGTTAAAGCAGAGGAGGTGCTAAAGAAAATGGAGGAAAAAGCGAAATCAATGCAAACAGTGAAAGATTTCCTGCAAGTACAGCCTCCACGTTTCAGCAGAAACTGGCCTTCAAAAAATTGGTCCTTTCCAGCCATGAACAGACCTCAAAGGGGCAGATACAGGCGTCCAAGGGGTAGAGGGCAACTTCAAGGATCTTTCAGAGCCACAGTGGCAAGCACCAACCCCAAGAGGTGGAGAAGATAGATCACAGTCTTTTAGAAAACAGACACAATGACTTCCCCCTACACCTGCCAAGCAAAACTTTAATGGCAGCACCTTTGGGGAAAACTGACATTATTCTCAAAAAATTGGCATATTGTTACAAAAGACAAATGAATTCTGGACATTATAGACAGAGGCTACAGGTTCCACTTTCACACCCTTCCAAAAATGAGAGGCATGCCAAACCTGCCACAAAATCAAAGGGCAGAGGCACAAAACAAATTTCAGCTCTCATGGACATGAAAGCAATTCAAGAGGTACCTGCAAAAGAACAAGGTCAAGGGTTTTATTCCAGACTATTCCTGGTACCAAGGAAAGACAAAGATTGGAGACCTATCTTAGACCTATCCATCCTAAACACATATCTACAGGTGCCAAAATTCAAGATGCTCACATTACAGCAGCTTCTTCCCATGCTGGGCAAGGAGTCTTGGCTGGTAACATTGGACCTCAAGGAGGCATACCTGCATGTCCCTATCAGACAAGATTGCAGAAGATACCTCGGATTTCTTGCAGGTTCAACCCATTACCAATTCTCTGCATTGCCCTTTGGCTTATCTACTGCGCCCAGAGTGTTTACGAAATGCCTGGCATCAGTAATCGCCTTCTGCAGACTACAAGGGATACAAATCTACCCATATCTGGACGACTGCCTGATCCAAGCTGACAGCAAGGACATACTATTGCAGCACCTGGCGTGTGTAATAAAACTGTTGAACTTCCTGGGATACACAGTCAACAAAAAGAATCAAAACTAATACCCTCTCAACAAATAATTTTCCTGGGTGCCAACTTGGATACAACCACCCAGATGGCCTACCTCACGCCAGACAAGCAAGGGCAACTGTCTCAATACTTCAGAAAAATGGCAACTTACACCAGGCTAACTGCAAGGAAAGTCCTGCAGGCTCTGGGATTCATGGCATCTTGCATCCTACTTATCCCATGTGCAAAGCTGCATATGAGGAAACTTCAATGGTACCTAAAAAACTTATGGTCTCAACACAGCCACAGCTTGAAGCAATTATACCACTCATTCCATGCCTTCAAAAGGAATTTATGTGGTGGGCTCAAGCCAAAGAAACACAGGTCTTCCTTTCTGTGTACCTCAAGCAACTCAAATCATCACAACAGACGCCTCAGACTACGCCTGGGAAGCACACATGACAGATCAGTGCATTCAGGGAAAATGGGCACGAAAAGAGAAGCTCCTTCACATCAACCAAAAGGAAATGCTAGCCGTGCAAAAGGCTATTATGACCTTCAAAGACCTACTGCATCCAGGCCAGCTATTGATAAGGACAGACAACACCACAGTGATGTGGTACATAAACAAACAGGGGGGAACTCACTCATACCCCCTGTGCAGGCAAGCCATGACCCTATGGAACACAGCACTGGAATTGAAAATTCAACTACAGGCACAATTCCTGCCAGGGAAGGAAAACACACTGGCAGACAGCCTAAGCAGAAATATGACAGATCCACACGAATGGAAGTTGCATCCTCAAATTTTCACAAAGATAACTCAGGCATGGGGACAGCCAGACATAGATCTCTTTGCTACCCACAGAAATTGCCAGTTGAAAAAATTTTGTTCAAGGACCTATCATCCACAGGCCTGGAAAGTGGACGCACTTTCTTTCAGTTGGGCAACATTGACAGTCTATGCCTTCCCGCCTCTTCCTCTGCTGCCCAAAGTTCTATTAAAAGCCAGAGCAGAGAGGCCGAAAATGATTCTCGTTGCTCCAGACTGGCCAAGGCAACACTGGTATCCGCTCCTGAAGAGCCTGACACATTCCCCACCATGGATCCTACCTCTAGTCCCTCTTCTGTTGTCCCAGCACAACTACAAAACTCTTCACAGCCATCTCAAAACTCTAAATCTAGCTGCATGGAGAATTCCTTGATTTCCCAACAGTTTCTCCTCTCCAAGGAGGTGCAGGATGTCATCTTGGAGGCCAGAAGACCTTCTACTAGAAAGGCCTACTCCACCAAATGGAAACGATTTTGTGCCTGGAATCAAAAGAAGGGACAGGATCCTTGGGTAATAAATATACTTCAAATTTTACAATACCTAGCTGAGATGTTAAACAATGGACTTTCATTCTCCTCCATCAAGATCCACGCTTCAGCCATTTCTGCACAATACAACACAGATCCTCCTTTATTCTCGCATCCTCTCTTAAGGCAGTTCCTCAGAGAGGCAAAGAATATAAAACCCCCAAGGAAACTACCAGTCCCTGCTTGGGACCTCAACTTCGTATTGGAAAAGCTGACCCTTCCTCCCTTCGAGCCAGCTTCTTCATCAGAGTTTTACAGTACTTGTCATGGAAAACAGCCTTTCTTCTGGCTATCTTTCTTCTGGCTATCACCTCAGCTCGCAGGGTTTCGGAGCTACAGACCCTCAAGGCTGTGCAACCATTCATCATTTTCCATCAGGACAGAGTTTCCTTACGAACCAACCCTACCTTTATGCCAAAGGTAGTATCCAGTGTAGCTTTGAATCAGACTATCCACTTACCTACCTTTTATCCTAATCCACAAAACAAAAGGGAAAGACTACTACATTCCTTGGACATTCACAGACAACTTCGTTATTATTTGGACAGGACAAAGCCATTCAGGAAATCTGAGCAACTCTGTGTGTCCTATGCTGCAGGTGCTCAAGGAAAGGCTATTTCCAAACAGACCATTTCAAAATGGATAGCCCACTGCATACGCTTTTGTTACTCATTCCATGGAAAAACTGTGCCTGCATGCATCAGATCCCACTCCACCAGAGCCACAGCTACCTCTGCAGCCTTCCTCAGGGGGGGGTCCCTACCAAGGATATTTTGGAAGCAAGTGCACACTTTCTCCAAGCACCATCACCTCCCACTATACTCTAAATCTAGAGCGGGCTTTGCCACTGCAGTCCTGCAGGGCATCCTAGCCCCTCCTAGTTCCACTTAGTGCCTACCACCCTTACTTACCTTTGGGATTCTACCCATCTGTTATGACTGCAGCTGTATGCACGATGAACATAGTACAGTTTTGTACCTACCATAAATGTAGATGTTCGAGTGCTCATACAGCTGCAGTCCAGGTTTCCCTCCTCCAACCCTCTTAGGACAGGCCTTATGACAAACCCTTTTCATATAACCTTTTGGGGTACTCTTTTATGGTGTATTTGCTTGCAACTACTGTTTTTGATTTATCAACATTGCATTTTTGCATAACATTGTTTGCCTTCCTTCTGGGGGCACCTGACATCTGGGGCAAGAAAAACTGAAGAAAATGGCGTCTGCTGCCTCTTTTATACCCCTGCCGCACTGACGTCAGGGAGGAAGCGACGACAGCCGACGCCGGACCTAGACTTTGGAATTCGGCCGACTGAGGACCCGCCTGATGGCAGGATAACCCATCTGTTATGACTGCAGCTGTATGAGCACTCGAACATCTACATTTATGGTAGGTACAAAACTGTACTTTACTCTCATTCCCTGCCTGCAACAGGAGTTTTGATGGTGGGCAAAGGCTTGTCACCAAAACAAGGGACAGCCATTCACACTACCCCCAGCCAGGCAGACACTAACAACGGATGCATCAGATTATGCCTGGGGGGCCCACATGGCAGGACGATGCATTCAAGACACATGGGCCTCAAACCAAATGCATCTACATATCAATCAAAAAGAGATGCTAGCAGTTCAAAATGCCCGGACAGCCTTCAAGGACCAACTTCATCCAGGACAACTACTGGTAAAACAGACAACACCACGGTCATGTGGTATATAAACAAGCAGGGGGGAACACATTCTTACCCCCTTTGCAGACTAGCCATGACTTTGTGGGACACAGCATTGACTTACCAAGTACATCTGCAGGCACAATTCCTGCCAGGAAGGAAAAATACTCTGGCAGACGAACTAAGCAGAAACCTTATGGATCCCCACGAGTGGCAGCTGAATCCACAAGTCTTTGGTATGATAACAAGGAAATGGGGATGCCCGGACATCTATTTGCCTCCCCCTCACAACTACCAACTAAAAAGATTCTGCACAAGGATTTATCACAGACTAGCATGGAAAGTGGACGCCCTATCTTTCAGCTGGAAAAACCTGTCAGTATATGCCTTTCCCCCACTGCCTCTCCTCCCCAAGGTACTCCTAAAGGTCAGACAGGAGAAACCAAAGATGATACTAATTGCCCCAGACTGGCCCCGCCAGTACTGGTATCCAATACTAAGGAACTTGTCTCAATGCCCAGCTTGGACCTTACCTCAAATCCCTCATCTACTGTCCCAGCAAAACAATCAGATCCTGCACAGCCAACTCAGGACTTTAAACCTGGCAGCATGGCGGATAATGTAGTCATACAAAACAAACCTCTCAGTAAAGCTGTGATGGATGTCATTTTGGAAGCCAGAAGGCCTACTACTAGAAAGTCTTACGCTGGAAAATGGAAGAGATTCTGTGCTTGGAACCAGGCACAAGGGACTGACACAGCTGTGCCAAATATTCCTCAGATTTTGCAATACTTAACTGAGATGCTGGACAGAAGCCTATCTTTTTAATCTATTAAAATTCATGCCTCTGCCATTTCGGCTCATTACAATACAGAGCCACCAATCTTTTCTCATCCCTTATTAAAGCAGTACCTCAGAGGAGCCAAAAATTTAAGGCCCCCAAGGAGATCACCAATGCCTGCATGGGACCTCAACTATGTCTTGGAAAAACTCACCCTGCCTCCTTTTGAGCCAGCTGCTACTGCTGCTATAAAGTTTTTTATCTTGGAAAACAGCTCTGCTCCTAGCAATGACTTCTGCAAGACGAGTTTCAGAGCTACAGGCTCTCATGGCTGTGGAACCTTTTATCATTTTTTATCCAGACAGGACAAACCCAACATTTATGCCTAAGGTGGTGTCCTGTGTGGCTCTTAACCAAACTATCTGCCAACTTTTTATCCATATCCACAGAACAAGGGAGAGAGAATTCTGCATTCTTTGGACGTACACAGACAGCTTAGATTCTACTTGGACAGGACCAAAGTTTTCAGAAAGACAGAGCAATTACTAGTGACATAGCCTTTCCTTGTGATCCTGCAGCATATCTCAAAGTAGACTATTTCAAAGTGGATAGGCCACTGCATTCGTTTCTGCTATTTACACCATGGCAAGCCAGTGCCCAAGGGCATTAGGCCACATTCAACCAGAGCTGCAGCCACTTCAGCAGCCTTTCTCAGGGGAGTACCAACCAAGGACATTTTAGAGACTGCTACTTGGAGTTCAGTGCACACCTTTACAAAGCACTATCATCTGCCACTCTACTCTAAATCCAGGGTAGGCTTTGCCACTGCAGTCCTGCAGGGCCTCATAGCCGCTCCTAATGCTGTTTAGCTCCAGCCTTCCAACCATAGCTTTGGGACTCTACCCAAATGTAATGACTGCAACAGTGAAACACGAAGAACATAGTACAGTTGTGTACACTTACCATAAATGTAGATGTTCGAGTGTATTCACTGTTGCAGTCCAGATTACCCACCCGCCATCCCCCTTTCTTCTGATGGAACCTATCTTTCCTTCTCTGATTTATACAACCTATGTGGTGTATTTGCTTGTAGATGAAGGTAAAGGTTATATTGGTGCATGTATTTATATTTATATATATATATATATATATGTGTGTGTGTGTGTATATATATATATATATATATATATATATATATATATATATATATATAAATTTTGGCTACCCTTGTAGGGGGCATCTGGGGCAAAAAAAACTAAAGGAAATGGCGTCGGCCGCATCTTTTATACCCCTGACGACCTGACGTCAGGGAAGGGGGGCGATAGCAGCCGACATAGGACCCAGGACATTTGAATTCAGGCCGACTGAGGGAAACCTGCCAGCAGGATTACCCAAATGTAATGACTGCAACAGTGAATGCACTCAAACATCTACATTTATGGCAAGTGTACACAACTGTACTTTCTTTTATTTTTATAAAAGAAAATTGCATTCTAGTTTTATACAAGTTCAGATGTTCAGACTATGTGAAATACGTAAAGGATGAGTGGGGAAAGAAATACAAGCCCCTATTAGGTAACCCAGGTTGTATCAATGAAGACGAATATAGTGAGGGGGAAGAAAACAAAGAATTTGAAAGAGCTATGGTGGTTCCTTATAGTAGTAAGGCAAATGAGATGAAAATAATTGGGCCATTTTAAGGAATAATTCAAAGTTGTGGTCGGTAGTGGGCTCCAGACCCTCTTTTGTGTACAAGATAGGAACAAACTTGAAAAAATGTTTTGAGGAAGTACCAAAATATAAGGGAAGGTATGGTACGACAAGATGTGGTACTTGTTCTCAATGTAAATATATTTGCACAGAGGAGAATGTTATGATAGCTAATACTTTAAAAACCCGGGTGAGATTTGACAGGGGTAATTGTCAGACTACAGGAGTGGTGTATTTGGCTATGTGCAAATCCTGTTCCAGTTTTTATGTAGGTAAGACTGAGAGGCGGTTAAGGGACAGGGTATATGAACATACATATCAAATATCCATTAGTAACATGAACAATGCATTATATAAGCATTCTATTGTATGCCCTAGTTTTTCTGAATTTGAGTTTGCGATGTTAGAAAGTGTTGCAAAATCCCAGAGGAGGTGACTAAGTCATATTGAGGAAAGAGAGGTAAGGTGGCAAATAAGTTGCAGGCAAGTCAAGACCCAGGACTTAAAAAGATTTCCATCAAGCCCTTGCTGCACAAAAAAGCAGCTTTTATGAGATAGTCCATCTTTTCACATTTACAAGTTTTAGGTTTTATATACACTACATTTTTACTATAAATTATTATATTCATGTATATTTCATGTTTTTATATAAAGTTGTATTAAAAAATGTGGAGTTTTAGTAGCTTAGTTTTAATATTTGACATATTGTTTTTTAAATAAGGAATGTGTCCCTTTATGAAGTTAATTGAATGATGTTAACAATTATTTCACTATTTAAGGGGAAAGGTTAGAGGTTGTTTGATTCTGGTGAAATCCCTGTTCTAAGGGAAGAAAGCGCTCAATCTGAACTTGTGGAACTTGTTTGCAATAAACTGGAAGAATTTCATGCATCTTGCTGCAGCATTGTATTTTTTATTTTTTTAGTGATTTGTACACTGTTTTAGGCTCTATTTTGTAGTACAAGTTCAAATGTTAATATAAATAAAACACTGTTGTTCTGGCTGTGTTTTGTGTTTAATATTTTATCTGTTCTTCAATTTGTGTTTGAATGTTGATATCCAACAAATCCATTTGAGTGGGTGGGGTTACATAATTATGTCTGCAAATTTTGTTAACCATCGTCCAGGTTTTTGGCCAGTTGTACCTATTTTTCATGGGCCTTTGTCCAGATTTTTGATGATTTCAGGATGAAAGGTATGCTTCTATCATTTTGTCACATGGTGGGATGTTGACTATGCAAGTCACATGTATGGAAATAATTGAAATAATGTATGTCCAGAATTGCCACTCTGATAGTCTCAGTCAATAAAACAACTAAAAGATAAAACTACCTTGAGCTGTCCTTGGAGAGTTATCCATTTGAGCTGTCCTTGGAGAGTTATCCATTTGTACTGATTTCTGCTACATGTAGTTTGGGCACAAGCCAACAGGGAATGTCTGTCCTCTTACTGTTCTGAAAGTCACGACTCTTACTGTGTGCTTTATGGTAGCCAGTGCAAACAATGTATGTAAATGCATAAATGCAACTGTGTCTAGACTGTTCAACTTAACTGAGGGGAAGGAAGGTCCATTTATCAAATGCCCCTATGCAGGAAAAAAAAAAAAAAACAGGAGACACTGTGTCAATCACTGAAATCTAATGAAGCTAAATATTTGAAAGCTGTCAAGCAATGAATTAAATTAAAAACACCTACAAAGATGCAAACACGGACTTAAAAAGGAACCTCTTCAAAAAATGTATATTCATGAATGGGTGTTTCTTGTGATAGCCACAGCTCTTCTCCCAAAGCCCTCCATGGAGAGGAACTGTGCCCCCACAGCTCCCCAGTAAATCAGTGACCAACTCCAGGGTAACTTCAGACATTGCAAGTCCACTATGGCTGCTGTGCATATTGTAGGCAGTCCCATGGGAACAGGAGTAGCACACAAAAGAAACAGACAAGTAAAAGGCACACATGATTATTGTGTCTAGGATTAGTTATTTTATGTATCAAGTTTTCACAGGCATTCGTTTTAACAAAAGGTAAAGCTGTTTTGCCAACACAAGACACGTGATCCATTTTTGTTAAGATATTTCAGTGAACAAATTCAACTTGTCCCATAAATCTGCCATTGAATTTTTTTACACAGTGGAAATATGGCTTGTCTGAAGTTATTGTATAGCTGGTGAGAACCGACTTACTCCCTTATTCAGGCATTACAGTGTTCATGCGAGTTTCAATGCAGTATCTATCCTGCTGGGGTTTTGCCTTCTGAATTTCATTGCAGGGCTACTGCACTTTCATTTTGTTTAGAATGTATCGGCTTCTAATCCCTAACTACTTTGCATGAGCATCCATTAGGTATTTAATGTCCTGATTTTTATAGTCTTACTGTGGTGACACGCAACTGCAACTTGTTCTGCTGTTGAGCGAGATGGCTTTGTGAACAAAGCAGATGAAGTTGAAGTTAAATGTCTTGCAGACCAACCATAGTTTTCGTTTTTTTCTTGTGATTTAATCTTGTTCGCAGTCACCACTTGTGGGTGGGTACCACTGGGAGGACACCGCTGAAGATTCACATCCACGCCTACTTCTTTTTGCAGACTTTTGGCAGCTATTGTCAGTATTTCTTTCCCCAGTAATACAGCATGGACATTATGCCTGAGAGATGCCTTGTAAATGGACACACAGAAAGAGATGCACTCTGACATATGTAGTAGCACAGTAATAGCTAGCATGTGCAGCTGCATTATTTTTAGATGCTTTATAGGATGGTTGTGCATGACAGTCTACCATTTCTCCTCCTTTTGTATTTATTTAACATTTATTTACCAGGAAATTCTGACTTGGAACGAGGCCAGTTTTCAGAGGAGGCCTGGGGAGAAATGCTCCAGATGCATGTCTTTGTAATGTGGGAGGAAATCTGAATACCTGGAGAAAACCCACACGAGCACAGGGAAGGACATGCAGACTCTCCACAGAAAGCACTCCAGACGAGAATCGAACCAAAGAACCTCTTGCTGTGAGGCAGCAACACTACTGCTGCACCAATGTGCCATCCAATTATTTTCTAGAGCTGCTGTTTTATGTTGCGTTTCAATGTTGTGTAGGGATAAGGCAAAATTTTTCTTCCCCTAGTTGGAGCATGTGTGAGAGCTTTGGTTCTACTTTAACTTGTACAGAGAAATCCCCTTTTTGTCACTAATGTTAGTCTTTCTGGAAATGTATAGTTTAAATAATAAATTCTTTAGCAGTTCTATTTTATTTTAACCCAGTACACTGATTGTTTCCTTATATAAATACCTTGTATATTAGCAGAAGATATTGGTTAAAAATGTCTGTCCATTTCAGTATTGGCCAGATACTTTTTCCATGAATCACTTTTTAGTTGCAAACAACCAGTGACTTAAAGTGTAATGCAACTAGTGAATTACACATACTGGTTATGATATAGTGAGTATATATTTACAAACTGTGTTTACACCCTTTACCAGCTCAGTCAGTATAACCAGTGTTTGTCTACTAGGGCACATTTCTTTGTAACTTCAGCAAAAATAATAAAAGCAGTTCAGCTGTGCTCTTTGTAGTTGCTATTCTAGACTATGTTGTGGTTTAAGTTCTGCTACATTAAAGAGCTTTTATATGGAATGGGAAATTTTCTAGGTCAGAAACTAAGTGAATGTGATATTTTAGCAGGAATGTGGTGTTCTGGTCAACATGAAGACTAAACACTTTAAAGTGATTTAACAACTTAAAATTAAAGACATAAGTGGAAACAATAGCAACAGTAAAACTAAAGTGCCTTTGTTAGATTAGTAACTGTGAAACAGCTTCTTGATATTACTGCCTTTTGCAAATACTGACTTGGTTGATGGTTTTAACCAGCCTCAATACCAGAATCACTTAAAATAGGATGTTTATCTTCACAGTGTGAACTAGCTTTGGTGAAACTTTCGGTAGCCAAGATGCTGCACCGCCTTTTTTGTGCTAAGAACTCTTTATATAAAATGTTCGTGTTTAGTACAGGCATATCTTTGGTTCATAGGAATGTATTTGGTTAACATTTAACTTATGTTTTTCATTGCAAAACATTCATATGCAGTTCAAGAGTTTATTTTGTAAGAATTTTTCTGTGGTCTTCAGGCCTTCTGTAAATCCAGAGCATATTCGTGGTGTTAACCATGAACAAAACATTTCACTAACATGATCATTTTGTTGGGTAGATGGGTGTCTTTTAAGAGTAAAACATCTATGTGGGTAGCAGCCAGCGAATCTGAAGAATGTCTTCATCACTGGTGCAAGTTTCGTTGTCTTCGGTCACAGCAATAGATAGGGCTCCTTCACTGCCTTCATTAACCACAACAGTTGTGCAGATAAGATGTTCTTCATGTTTCACTGTTGCAGTCATTACATTTGGGTTATCTGCTTGCAGGTAGCCCTCAGTCAGCCTGGTTAACAAAGTCTTGGGTCCTGCGTTGGTTGCTGTCCCTTCTTCCATGACGTCAGGTCATCAGTATAAAACATGCAGCCAACCCCCCCCCCCCCCCCAAACGGCCTAGTACTGAAGTTGATTATGAATCTTCTGATCAGGATTCTGTTTTTTCAGATTCTTCTGATGATCTGAACGAAGCGCCTTTTTACTGTAGGCTCTGTAGCCCAGCTGTCTGCCTTAGATTTTAGCACTCAAACTGAGCTTAATCATGCTAACTAAGGAAAAACAGTTGAGCTCCCTGCATAAAACATATAAAACTAGAAATTACATAGCATAAACCTGAAGCAGGGGTTTAAACTCTTGAGCTCTGTACAAAAATAGCAGACAGTTGGCAGAAGAAATAATGTGAGAAAGGGCTGCAAAAAGTGATTAACAGTATACTACGTAAAAATTGTATACTGAAGGCAAAAACAAGGGTAAGAAAGTATTTAAAACAAACAAATACAAAAGCCTCATTGTACTTAATGTGTTGATAGTTTCCCACTGCTAGCTGGTTTCTTTGCATAAGGGGGGTAACTCCACTGATCTATCAAATTACCGGCCCATCGCCATTCTGTCCCCTCTGGCTAAAATTATGGAAAAATGTGTCCACAAGCAACTCCTTCATTACCTCAATTTGCACAATCTCCTAACTCCCTCCCAGCATGGATTTAGACCCCACCATAGCACCACCACAGCCCTTCTATCATTCTCTCAGACAATAAATCAAATCTGTAATAATAATACGCCCTCCTCTGCTGTCTTTCTTGACCTAAGGCATTTGATATGGTAAACCACCAGCTTACTCATTCAAACACTAAAACCTCTTGCCATAGACAGCCTAACAATAAGCTGGTTTCAGTCCTACCTACATGGCAGACAATAAGCTGTGCTATGGAAGGATAGACTTTCTTTCCTACTGCCAGTCACCCTTGGAGTTCCTCAAGGGTCTATACTAGGACCTCTCCCATTTTCCATCTTCATTAATGATCTTCATACAGTCATCCCCAAAGTAACCTGCATTCAATATGCAGATGACTCCACCCTAATCTGTTCTGCCACCTCCCCATTAGACATGCAGACCTTAACCCAAAATACTTTCAGTGTAATAGAAAACTGGCTCACTGACAGGCGTCTTCTATTGAACACAAATAAAACAAAACTGCTACTCTTCACCCCCACCCGGAAAGCTACACTCCCATCATTTACCATAACATCTAATATGGGCACAATAATTTCCCCAGAAAGTAATACAAAACTGTTAGGTGTAATTGTTGACAATAACCTTAAGTTTGATGCTCACATCGACAAAACAATTAAAACAGTCAACAAAAAGCTAGGATCTCTGTATAGAATTAAGGCATTTCTAACCACAACTGCTAGGATAGTTATTGCCCGAACACATTTACTTTCAACCCTTCTTTATGCCTCCCAGTCTATACAAATCTGAGTAAATCTGACCTCAATAAACTCAGTAGCTGCTACAACACCATAGCCAGGTTTGCCACAGGCTCAGCATATAGAACCCACCACTGTATTAACCTATGATCTCTAGGCTGGCTAGAGTTTCCCCCTCAAATCCAGTATAATCAATTAATAATAGCCCACAAAGTCCTCCATCAGCCCGAAAGCACACCCATATTCAAAAATATAATTACCCCTTACAGTAACCTAAAAACTCTCCGGTCTTCTGACAAAATACTGGCACAAACTGTTAAATCTAAAATCTCAGCAAGTGACTCATTGTTTTGCAACTCTGTTGGAACAGTCTGGAATCGGCTCCCTGCAAACCAAGCTATTAACCAATTTAAAATATCTCAAAAAATTCCTAAAAAGTCGCTGGCTGTCCCCCTGTACCAACCCTGACTAACCAACTTACCACTCTCTTCACTACCTGGCTATCTGTAAAATAGTCAATGTTTCAGACTTAGTCTCATTCTCATATGTATTGTACTACTGAATGACGTGCTATCTTTTTCAGCTTTGTACCACTAAAAATGTCTAAGTTCGAACAAGAAAACTACAATGTTAAGTTTAAGTATGTATGTATTCCAAGTATGCATGTAATCCTATAATTCTGTACTGGTATCTATATGTGACTGTATAAAACTGCTACTGTTTAACTCTTGTGTAACTATCCACATGTGGAGCTTTTCTCCCCAGGCCTCCGCTGAAAAATGGACCTGTGTCCAGTCGGACTATGCCGGTTAACAAATGTAAAATAAATAAAATAAATGTCTGGATTTGCTCTTACCTACTTATGAAGATTCTAATGCAGATTCTCTCTGCTTCCCCTCCTGAGGATTTTTCTTTTGGGGAAACCTTATATACTCTAAGGAAGCATTTCCACTGGGAAAGCCAGGATTTTTCTGATTCAAAAAAGAGACTTGGGGATTTCCTTCTCCTACCTCAGCATAGGTCTTTAGCTATTCCTCCTGTACTAGACATTGTTGATGATGCTTTATCGGAATTTAGTTTGGCCCCTGATTCCCTGCCTCCTGCTCCCAGAAAACCTGACAGATACTGCAGGGTCCCCTGAGTCCCACAAGTTTCTTTTTAAAAATCCTATTGCAGATCCCAAGACTATTTCACAGGGGCCCAAGGGCATTAAGGCTTTTGCTGCTAAAAATCCTACCCCTTCTGATAGAGACTCCAGGGTGCTGGATAGATGGGGGTAAGAAGGTTTACACTTCTGCAACCTTGGCCATTAGGGCTTTAGCCCTATCAAAGTCTTGGGTCCTGCATCGGTTGCTGTCTCTTCTTCCATGACGTCAGGTCGTCAGGGGTATAAAACATGTAGCTGACGCCATTTTATTCAGTCTTTCTTGCCGCGTGGCAGTTCGCAAGTGCCGGTCAGCCGACTCCTGAAATTTTCGCATTCGAGTTTCAGAACCGAAGTCTTCAACTAAAGCTAAGTACCCCGTTGGGGAAATTTTTTCTTGCTCCTTACCGATCTCGGTAAAAGTTGTTAATTGCATTACTTGTGGAAAGCAAGTACCTCATAAGGATTTTCATTTGTACTGTATTCCTTGCCTAGGCCCAGATCGTAACGTGCCTTGCTGTCGGTTTTGTGCTAGATTTAACCAACACACTATTAAGCGTCGGTATATTTTTGCTTCAAAATATTTTTGATCCAGATTTAATTACCATGAAATGTCGTATGATAGCAATCCGACTACCCGGAGTTCACAAAAAACGCAAAGAAAAAGACAGAGACAGACCGTAGAGGTCCAAAACCGATGATGAAGCTTCTCCTAAGCCAGTCGCCGGTACATAGTGAGGCGCTTTTGCAGCCCCTGATACCCGCTACTTGAGTCGCAGGCCTCTACAGAGACTCATGCAGAGTCTGGTATGCTGTGAGATTCTTAGTGTTGAACCTATGGATGTCTCTCTGTTGGATGGGTCCAGAGCCGCTGAACAGGCACCGGCTTCTGATGGTGCTTTCAGACCTCAACATTTTTGTATAAAACCGACGCCAGCTTCAAAAACAAGATCAAAAACATTTTCTAAGTCTAAAAAACAGACGCATGAGCCACGTGCTCAGGCCCCTTTGCCTAAAAAACAGATGATCAAAATGGCTGAGGACTTAATTACCTTGATCAGGGGTTCCCAACCCCCCTGCTAACAGGCCTAGGTAAGAGACTAATTTTGAATCTTCAGATCAGGTTTCCATTTCTTCTGATTCCTCTTCTGATCAGGAATTTTCTATTCCACCCTATGAGGATTCAGATGCAGACGAATCCATCCCATCTGCATCTCCTCCCAAGGATTATTCTTTTGGAGAAACCTTGCATACATTAAGGGAGCATTTTCATTGGGAGAGTCAGGATTTCTCTGAATCAAAAAAGAGGTTTAGGGATTTCCTCCTTCCTCAGCATAGGCCTTTGGCAATACCTCCTGTATTAGACATTGTTGATGTGTTTTCGGAATCAAGCATGGCTCCTGATTCCCTACCTCTGGCTCCTAGTAAGCCAGAAAGATATTACAGGGTTCCTGACTCCCACAAATTTCTATTCAAAAATCCTGTTGCTGATCCTGAGACTTTCTCACAGGGTCTCAAAGGTGTAAAGGCCTCTACAGCCAAAAATCCTACCCCCTCTGATAGAGATTCCAGGGCGCTAGATAGATGGGGAAAGAAGGTTTATACGTCCGCAACTTTGGCAATTAGGGCCTTCAACTGCCAGTTTCATATGCCTAAATATCAGCAGCATGTTATGGGCTTATTGAAACAGAAAATTGTGTTGATTTCTGATTGTGTGGAAAATAAAGAATTACAGGAATTATTGCGTGCAGCAGAACAGGTTGGAAAGCATACGTTGCAATGTGGTTTTGATTCCTTGGAGGCCTCTTGCAGGGCCGCAATTACTGGATCTGTGATTAGAAGGCATGCCTGGCTCAAAGAGCAAAATCTGCCTGATCATGTTAAAGCTAAATTGTTGGATGGCCCTTTACAGCATGATGGAAGACAAAGCTAAATCTATGCAAACTGTAAAAGGTTTCTTACAAGTGCAGCCACCCAGGTTCAGTAGGCACTGGCCTACTAAAAATTGGTCCTTTCCTGTGCCCACTAGAGCCACTCGAGGCAAATCCAGGCGCTCAAAAGGCTCTAGATACCAATCACAGCGTTCTTACAGTTCGAAGCAATGGGGTGCCTCCACCTCCAAATCTGGAGGAAATAAAGCACAACGCTACAGTAAGCAGTCTCTATGACTTCCCTCTACCTTCACCAAGCACTTATCTTTTGGCAGCCCCCTTGGGGGGAAAATTAGCACTTCATGCTCAAAATTGGCAGTTAATTACCCAGGGCAAATGGTTATTAAACATAGTATCCCAGGGGTACAGATTTCATTTACATACTTTGGCAATTCCAAACGGTTGGCCAGATCTGCCACAAAATCAATGGGCAGAGGCTCAGAAATGAGTTACGTCCCTCATGGATATTGGGGCTATTCAACCAGTACCAGAACAGGAAAAAGGACAAAGTTTTTATTCAAGACTTTTCCTGGTACCCAAAAAAGACAATGACTGGCATCCAGTAGTGGACTTATTGATTTTGAACACGTACCTGGACATTCCAAAATTCAAAATGCTGACTTTGCAACAGCTACTACCTATGCTGGTCAGGAACGCTTGGTTAGTGACTCTAGACTTAAGAGGCATACCTGCATATCCCAATAAGGGAATTGTGCAGAAGATACCTCCGCTTCAAGGCAGGTTTTTTGCATTACCAATTCTCTGCACTGCCCTTTGGCTTATCTACTGCGCCCAGGGTCTTTACAAAGTGCCTGGCACCAGTAATTGCATTTTGCAGACAAAGAAGAATACAAATTTATCCTTACCTGGACGACTGTCTTATTCAAGCAGAGAACAAGGACATTATTCTTCAACATCTGGCGTTTGTAAAAAGGCTTCTAACATGCCTAGGGTACACAATAAATGAAAAGAAATTCCAACTGGTACCCTCTCAAATAATTACATTCTTGGGTGCAAGCTTGAATACAACTGTCCAGATGGCTTACCTTATGCCAGACAAACAAAGGCAACTGACAACATACTTCAAACAGATGGCAAAAAAAAAAAAAAAAAACAATTATCTGCAAGACAAATTCTGCAGGCTTTGGGGTTCATGGCATCCTGCATTCTACTAATTCCATATGCAAGACTGCATATGAGGAAACTTCAGTGGTACCTAAAAAGTTTTATGGAGTCAACATTGTCACAGTCTGGAAACAATGATTCCTCTCATTCCCTGCCTAGAACAGGAGTTTCTTTGGTGGGCAGAGACATGTCACCAAAACAAGGATCTGTCATTCACTCTACCCCCTGCCACCCAAACCCTAACTACAGACACATCAGACTATGCTTGGGGGGCCCACCTGGCTGGGAGATGAATTCAGGGCATATGGAGCCCAAAACAAATGCATCTGCATATCAACCAGAAAGAGATGCTAGTTGTTCAGAATGCTCTTGACAGCCTTCAAGGACTTACTTCATCCAGGACGACTACTGATAAAGACGGACAACACCACGGTTATGTGGTTCATAAACAAGCAGGGGGGTATACATTCCTAACACCTTTGCAGACTAGCCATGGCATTGTGGAACACAGCTTTGACTTATCAAGTACATCTTCAAGCTCAATTCCTGGCAGGAAAACAAAACACTCTGGCAGACGACCTAAGCAGAAATCTTATGGACCCGCACGAGTGGAAACTGGATCCACAAATCTTCAGCATGGTAACACAGAAATGGGGGAGCCCAGACATACATCTATTTGCTTCTCCCCAAAATTATCAGCTGGACAAATTCTGCACAAGGACTTATCACAGACGAGCATGGAAAGTGGACGCCCTATCCTTCAGTTGGACAAACCTGTCGGTCTATGCCTTTCCCCCTCTGCCTCTTCTCTCCAAGGTCTTACTAAAGGTCAGACAGGGAAAACCAAAAATAATCCTGATTGCTCCGGACTGGCCTCGCCAGCACTGATACCCCATTCTAAGGAATATGTCTCAACTCCCTCCTTGGTACTTGCCTCAAATACCACATCTACTGTCTCAGCAGAAAAATCAAATTCTGCACACTCAGCTCCAAATTCTGAACCTTGCAGCATGGCTGATCATTTAATTATTCAAACAACACCTCTCAGTAAATCTGTGATAAGCCAGAAGGCCTAGTACTAGAAAATCCTATGCTGATAAATGGAAGAGATTCTGTGCTTGGAACCAAGCACAAGGAACGGACACAGCAAAACGAAATATTCCTCAGATTTTACAATACTTGACTGAGATGCTTAACAGGGGCCTGTTTTTTTCTTCAATAAAAATCCATGCTTCTGCCATCTCGGCTCATTACAACACGGAGCCCTCCCCTCTTTTCTCATCCTCTCCTAAAACAGTATCTTAGAGGGGCCAAAAAATTAAGGCCTCCCAGATCATCACCAACTCCTTCATGGGACCTCAATTTTGTGCTGGAAAAACTCACCCTGTCTCTTTTTTGAACCAGCAGCTACTGCGGATATAACATTTTTATCTTGGAAAACAGCTTTCCTCTTGGCAATCACTTCAGCAAGAAGGGTTTCAGAACTACAGGCTCTCATTGCTGTGGAGCCTTTTATTGCATTTTAACCGGACAGGGTGTCCCTCAGGACCAATCCTTCCTTTATGCCTAAGGTGGTATCCAGTGTGGCTCTTAAGCAAACAATTCACTTGCCAACATTTTACCCAAATCCGCAGAACAAGGGGGAGCGGATTCTGCAGTCATTGGACATACACTGACAACTAAGATTCTACTTAAACAGGACCAGATCTCCAAGAAAGTCTGAGAAACTACTGGTGGCATTTGCTTTAGGATCAGAGGGGAAGGCTGTATCAAAGCAGACTATTTCTAAGTGGATAAGCCACTGCATTCGTTTCTGCTACTTGCACCATGGTAAACCTGTACCCAAGGGAATCAGGTCACATTCCACCAGGGCTGCCTCTACCTCAGCAGCCTTTCTCAGAGGAGTTCCAACCAAAGACATTGTAGAAGCTGCTACTTGGAGCTCTGTTCATACCTTCACAAAGCATTATCATTTGCCTCTCCTTCAAATCCAGGGCAGGCTTTGCCACTGCAGTTCTGCAGGGCCTCATAGCCACTCCTAATGCTATTTAGTTCCATCCTCCCATCCATAGGGTTGGGATTCTACCCAAATGTAATGACTGCAACAGTGAAACACGAAGAATATAGTACAGTTGTGTACACTTACCATAAATGTAGATGTTCGAGTGTATTCACTGTTGCAGTCCGGGTTACCCACCCGCCATCCCCCTTTTCTATAACTTCTCTTTCCTTCACTATATTCTAAAGCCTTTGTGGTGTATTTGCTTTTAGGTGAAGGTAAAGTTTATGTTGTTATAAGTGCATTTACATATATTGCTGTTTATATATATATATATATATATATATATATATATATATATATATAGTTTTGCTCCCCATTTGGGCAGCACCTGACATCTGGGGCAAGAAAAACTGAATAAAATGGTGTCTGCTGCATGTTTTATACCCCTGATGACCTGATATCATGGAAGAGGAGACTGCAACCGACACAGGACCCAAGACTGATATTCAGGCTGACTGAGGGCAACCTGCCAGGAGATTACCCAAATGTAATGACTGCAACAGTGAATACACTCTAACATCTACATTTATGGTAAGTATACTGCTATGGTGGTGCTGCGGTAGCGTTGTCGCCTCACAGTAAGACGTTGTCCTGTTCGATTCTTAGCTAGAGCGTCGTCTGTGTGGAGACGTGCGTAAATGGGCGTACCTTCGTTGAAGGTTGTGCGTCAGGGCCGGCAACTCGGCATGTAAAAATCTACTACCAATCATTAGCGGACTGGAGTTCCGCTGTGGCGACCCCTAACAGGGAAAAGCCGAAAGACACAACATCTACATTTATGGTAAGTGTACACAACTGTACTATTTAATGCTTTCTGCTGAATAAGTTGGAAAACATACTTTGCAATTTAGTTTTGATTCATTAAAGAGCTCTTGCAGGTCTGCTGTTACTGGGTCTGTGCTCAGAAGGCATGCTTGGCTTAAGGAGCAATCTTTGCCTGATCATGTTAAAGCTAAATTATTGAATGCTCCTTTAAGTCAAGACCGCCTGTTTGGCAACAAGACTGAGGAAGTTCTTAAAAAATGGAAGATAAAGCTAAATCTATGCAAACTGTTAAAGATTTTTTTACAAGTTCAGCCTCCTCGATTTAGTAGGCACTGGCCCTCTAAGAATTGGTCCTTTCCAGCCCCTTCCAGGTCTTCTCAAGCCAAACCCAGACACTGCAAAAACCCCAGGTTTCAGTCCCAGGGGACACACAGAACTAAGCAGTGTGGGCCTCCACTTCCAAATCTGGGAACAAGACTCCCCCCTATGGTAAACTATCTCAATGACTTCCTTTTAAAATTTCCAAGCACTTATCAACTGACTGCCCCTTTGGGGGGAAAGATTGCTCTTCATACAAAGAATTGGGAACTCATTACCCAGGACAAATGGGTTTTAAATATAGTATCCCAGGGATGCAGATTTCACTTCCACACGTTGCCAACACCAAGCGGGTGGCCTGACCTACCCCCAAATCAGCAGGCAGAGGCCCAAAAACAAGTACTTTCAGCTATTCAGCTGGTACCAGAAGAGGAAAAGGGACAAGGTTTCTACTCGAGACTTTTCCTGATACCCAGAAAAGACAATTCATGGCGTCCTATCCCGGACCTGTGTACTCTAAACACCTTTTTGGAGATTCCAAAATTCAAGATGCTGACTCTTCACCAGTTACTTCCTGTTGTATCTTTCGGCTTTTCCCGGTTAGGGGTCGCCACAGCGGAACTCCGGTCCGCTAATGATTGGCAGTAGATTCTTATGTACCGAGTTGCCAGCTCTGATGCACAACCTTCAGCGAAGGTACGCCCATTCACGCATGTCTCCACACAGAAGACGCTTTAGCTGAGAATCGAACAGGACAACGTCTTACTGTGAGGCGACAACGCTACCGCAGCACCACCACCGCAACTTCACCAGTTACTTCCTATGCTAGGCAAAGATGCCTGCTTGGCAACACTAGATTAGATTTAAAAGAAGCATACCTGCACATCCCAATCAGGGAATCTTGTAGAAGATACCTATGCTTCAAAGCAAGCTACACGCACCATCAGTTCTCTGCACTGCCCTTTGGCTTATCTACTTTGCCCAGGCTATTCAGAAAGTGCCTAGCTCCAGTTATTGCATTTTGCAGACAAAGAAATATTCAAATATACCCATACCTGGACGATTGTCTAATTCAGGCAGAAAGCCAGGACATACTTTTGAATCATCTGGCCTTTGTACAAAGGGTTCTGACGTGTGTGGGGTACACCATAAACTAAAAGAAATCACACCTGGTACCCTGTCAACAAATTATATTCCTGGGAGCAAGCTTAAATACAACTTCCCAGATGGCTTACCTCACGCCAGAGAAACAAATTCATTTGACATCCTACTTCAAACAAGTGGCCACAAAAACCCTGCTATCTGCAAGACAAATACTGCAAGCCTTGGGGTTCATGACCTTCTGCATTCTTCTAATTCCATATGCAAGACTGCATATGAGGGACCTACAGTGGTATATAAAAACCCTATGTTGTCAACATTCTCAAGACCTGGAAACAATGATTCCTATCATACCTTGCCTACGCCTAGAGTTCCTTTGGTGGCAGAGGCCTGCCACCAAAACAAGGGACTACCTTTCACACCACCCCCTGCAGCCCAAACGCTAACAATAGATGCATCAGACTATGCATGGGGGGCTCACCTGGCAGGGAAGTGCATTCGGGGCAAATGGAACCCAAGTCAAATGCACCTGCATATCAATCAAAAAGAAATGTTAGCTGTACAGAATGCTCTGACAGCCTTCAAGGACCACATTCTTCCAGGACAACTAATGGTAAAGGCAGACAACACCACTGTTATGTGGTACATAAATAAGCAGGGGGGTACACATTCTTATCCCCTCTGCAGACTAGCTATGGCATTGTGGAATACGGCCTTGAGCTACCAAGTGCACCTACAAGCTCAGTTCCTGCCAGGAAAATTAAATACACTGGCAGACAGACTAAGCAGAAACCTCATGGACCCACACAAGTGGAAACTGGAACCAAGGATTTTCAGCATGTTGACAAGCAAATGGGGGAGCCCAGATACAGACCTGTTTGCCTCTCCGCAGAACTACCAATTGGACAAATTTTGCACAAGGACTCCCCACAAGCAAGGCTGGAAAGTGGATGCTCTGTCCTGCAGAGGCCTGCCACCAGAACAAGGGACTGCCATTCACACCACCCCCTGCTGCCCAAACCCTAACTACAGACTCATCAGATTATGCATGGGGTGCTCATCTGGCAGGGAAGTGCATTCAGGGAAAATGGAGCCCAACTCAAATGCACCTTCATATACATCAAAAGGACATGCTAGCTGTACAGAAAGCACTGAAAGCCTTCAAGGGTTACCTTCATCCAGGACAATTACTGATAGATGGACAACATGGTTATGTGGTACATAAACAAGCAGGGGGATGCACACTCCTGCCCCCCCTGCAGACTAGCCATGGCATTGTGGAACACGGCCTTGCGCTATCAAGTGCAACTAGAAGCTCAGTTCCTGCCAGGAAATCTGAAATACTCTGGCAGATGAACTAAGCAGAAATCTCGTGGACCCACACGAATGGAAACTGGAACCACGGATTTTCAACATGTTGACATGCAACTGGGGAGCTCAGACATGATTCTTTTTGCCTCACCCCAGAACTATCAGTTGGACAAATTTTGCACAAGAGCTCATCACAAAAAAGCCTGGAAAGTGGATGCTCTGTCCTTCAGCTGGAAAAACCTATCAGTCTATGCCTTCCCCCCCTCTGCCTCTGCTCTCCAAAGTACTACTAAAAATCAAACAGGACAAACCAAGGATGATTTTGATTGCTCCAGACTGGCCGCGCCAACACTGGTACCCCCACCTGCGCAGTGTGTCACTGTTATCTCCATGGCACCTGACTCAGACTCCTTAGGAGAACCAGATTCTGCACCCTCAGCTGCTAACACTGAACCTTGCAGCCTGGCTAATTACTTAATCTCTCCTTTACCATCCCTCAGCAAACCTGTGATGGATATCATTTTAGAGGCAAGGAGGCCTAGTACTAGAAAGTCTTATGCTGAATCATGGAAAAGATTCTGTGCCTGGAACCAATCTCAAGGGATGAGCACAGTAGCACCCAATTTATCTCAGATTTACAATACTTAACTGAGATGCTTTACAAGGGCCTGTCTTTTTCCTCCATTAAAATCTGCACCTCAGCCATTTCAGCTCATTATAACACAGAACCTCCCCTCTTCTCTCATCCACTGCTCAAGCAGTTCCTCAGAGGGGCCAAAAATTTGAGACCACCCAGGAGAGCTCCAACCCCAGCCTGGGACCTTAACTTTGTCTTGGAGAAACTCACTCTACCTCCTTTCGAGCCAGCTGCTACTGCGGACTTTAAATTTATTTCTTGGAAAACAGCTTTCCTTTTAGCAATGACTTCAGCTAGAAGGGTATCTGAATTACAGGCCCTTATGGCAGTGAAGTCTTTCATCATCTTTCATGCGGTCAGGGTGTCCCTCAGAACCAACCCATCATTCATGCCCAAGGTGGTATCCAGTGTGGCTCTTAATCAGTCCATTCATTTGCCAACCTTCTTTCCCAATCCACAGAATAAAGGGGAACGGATACTGCATTCCTTAGATGTGCGCAGACAACTTAGATTCTACTTGGACAGGACTAAACCTCAAAGGAAATCTGAACAACTGCTGGTGGCAGTTGCTGCAGGGGCAGAGGGGAAGGCTATTTCAAAGCAAACCATTTCTAAATGGGTAAGCCATTACATTAATTTCTGCTATAAACACCATGGAAAACCTATCTCCCAGGGGATCAGACCTCACTCCACCAGGGCTGCATCTACCTCTACAGCCTTTTTCAGAGGCCATCCCTACCAGGGACATCCTAGAAGTTGCTACCTGGAGTTCTGTACATACTTTCACCAAGTATTATCATTTGCCAATTTTCTCTAAATCCAGTGTAATGCCTGCAACAGTGAAACACTAAGATCATAGTACAGTTGTGTATACTTACCATAAATGGAGATGTTGGAGTTTATTCACTGTTGCAGTCCTGGTTACCCTCCCTCCAGCCCCCTAACTTCTTTTGGCTATACCTCTACTTTCCTTTACTATGCTTAAAAACCTTTTTGGTGTATTTGCTTTTTTGTTGGAGGTATATCTTTGTGCTTTTATATTTAATTGCTTCCCATTAGGGGGGCATCTGACATCTGGGGCAAGAAAAACTGATGTAATGGCGTCGGCTGCATGTTTTATACCCCCTGATGACCTGACGTCATGGAAGAAGGGACAGCAACCGATGCAGGACCCAAGACTTTGCTTGCAGGTAGTCCACAGTCGGCCTGATTAACAGATAACCCAAATGTAATGACTGCAGCAGTGAATACACTCTTATCAACTACATTTATGGTAAGTGTACACAACTGTACTTTTCTTTTCTGTCCTAAATCATGGCAGCAGTTATGAGTTTCTTTACTGTCTTCAGTCACAGCGCAAGTTGTGCAGGTACAGATTTCTTTACTGCCCTTGGTGAAAGCAGTGATTATGCTGGTTTAAGTTTCTTCATTTAAGGGTCTTCAGTTAAAAATACAGGTGTGCAAGTGTAGATTTCTTCCATGTTTACAGCAACAGGGCACAGGTGCTGTTTTTTCACCTGCGTCTGCAAACTTGTTAGAATACATGATCTTCTCTTGAAATCTTGCCTTTATTTTCCAGGTTCTGTAACAAGTTCAGTCTTTGAGGATCTTGTTCTGATTAATTAGCAATTTTTCTCTAAAACAACTGATGACTAATGTCTACAGTGTTGAGACAGTTGTTGAACACCTCTTACTTGTGCCAGGAATCCTTTAGGACTAGGTCCTGTTATCATAGGGTCAGGCAGTAGCCTTGGTATGACTTGCACTGCAGGTGTTAAGACGATTTGGCCTTGACATGTCACTTAAATCAATATCTCCAACTGCACAGTACCATCCACATACCTGATCAAACAGATTTAATCACTCATCCAAAACAATGAATCAGCTTTCCACATCATTACTGATCTAAACCCACTATGCATAATCTAGTCCCCTCTTTCATCCTGACGGTCTGTTAACTGTTACTGCCATATCTCCACTACTTCTACTTATCTTACTTTAACTCTTTTCTCCCTTTTCTATTCCACTTATGTAACTGTACATATATTTGGTTTGTTAGATTGTGTATATGTGTCAGAATTTCTATGCTTACAAATGTAAATTAATGGTATTTGTATACAGTACATTGTTTTATTACTTTATGATGTAACCTGGGATGAGCTTGTAATTGTTTGATCGTCTTTTTACCCAAATTTAAATACGTAGATACATATGCACACACATCCATATGTGGATACAAATATACATACATAAATAAAAAGCTCCTAATTATTTGGCCCAGAAATTGATGAAACTGTAAGAAATGTAAAATAGTAGTGGAGTGTTATGGCTGTGGGTTTGAAGATTTACCCTCCACATCCTACCCTTAGTAGAAATTAGCATTGAGAATCTTTCATCCAAAATTCAGTCTCAGCAGCGTGTCTTAACTAAATCTGGGATTCAGCAAGAGCAAATAGCTGTTTAATCATTGTTGCAGGGAACCCTGTCAGGACTCGCAGCAATCCTTACTTTCCACCTGTCAGTGGTCTTTTTTTTTTTTTTTTTTTTTTTATCACTTTAGATGCATGTACAAAGGCAATTTTGTGAAAGTCACAGGCAGTCCTAAGGGGACTCTCAGCAGGACATAGGTAACTTCAAAACACTGGACCCATCTCAGTTTGGATTCATCAAGGAGAGGTCTTAATTGTTTTGAAAGGTCACCAAAGCAATGGATGAAGGCAAAATGGTGCATACTGCGTACGTAGACCTGGCCAAAGCTTTTGACATGATTCACCACTCAGACATAGTAGAAAAGCTAAATAAACTGGGAATAAACCCCTGTCACCTGTTGGATTGCCAGCTGGTTCACAAGATGCAGGAAATCAAAATAGGGGAAATTACCACTGCAGAGAGACCAGTTACGAGTGGATTCCCACAAAGTTCTGTGCTGAGTCCTCTCCTGTTTTGCATCTACTTTTCTGAAGTAAAAAGCCAATACCGAAGAGCTCTAGCTGACTAAGTTTACAGATGACTGTAAGCTAGGAGCAGTCATTGAATCCCCAAATGACTTAGCCATCCTGTGGGAAGTTTTGTCATAACTGGTGCCAAATTGTGGACTGAAACTAAGTGCCAAAAATGCATTATTGGATCCTTTGGGAAGTTGTCTATCCCGGGGATCTACCGAGTTGACTCGGATGTTCAGAATTTGAGAACTTGTGTGGACAGCAGTTTAACGTTTGACCAACATGTGCCTGTTTTACGAAAGTCTTCCTGTATTACACAGCTTATAAACAAAGGGATTGTGTCTAGATCTAGGGATGTCATTGTCCCTCTTTACTCAGCCCTCATTAGATTAGTCATTGAATACAATGCCCCCATTGTCATGTAAATGTCCAGGCATTTAACAACTAGAACGCTCTAAATGACAGAAGGCCCCCTTTGGTATGTACCTAACCAGGCATATCCAAGAAGTGGAACATCTACAGAGGTTCCTCATTAAAAGAATACAAGGAACAAGTAAAATGTCCTATGCAGACTGTGTTCTGTCTCCTACAGGCTGTTGAAGGAAGATCTATGCGTGGCATACAGGACATTGTCAGACCCCACTCTGTTGGACCTCCTGCATATCAACAAAACAAACAGCACCAGAATTACCCATTCTAAAGACTTTAACCTTGCCTGTGGTATAACTAGTTCCTGCTTGAGAGACATGTATGTATCCCGGAGACTACCTCATCCCTGAAACAGGCTCCACATCCATGTGAAGCAGAGTTCCTCCCTAACCCAATTCAAGTGCAACTTGGACAGTTGGATGGGGAACAGGAAATTCATCCCTGGCTTGGCAGCTATGTTTGTAAAGGACCCAGGCAACCTACACGTATGCAAGTCTGTTGCATACATTTTGATATTTTGGTTGGCAGTGCCAGTTCAAATACTTTTATACACCTTCAGAGCTTAACAAATTGTTTCCCAATGCCACATTGCCTTATTGAAGATGTAAATCTGGAACTTTGGGGACTGGGTACATATTTTCTAGGAGTGCTCAGTTTTGATTCCATTTAAACAAATGTTGCAGAATGCCTGTAATAGTTTTTCCCAAATCACTAGTAATTTCTAAGTCCACATTTTTACTAGGCATTCATACTCTCCTGGACAGCTGTCCTCTGCATCTTTTATGCTGTTGAACTTGCCGATTAGCAGAGATTTATCATGAAAAGATGGAAGACCTCATGTTCTGTAACATTTTAAGAACGTCACTGAGCTGATGGATGAGATTTCAGAAGTAGTGGTTTATGCCGAAGATTGACCTGTGAAAGCCACTTCCTTAATAAAAGCAGTCCATGGGCATATTTCCTAAGCAAACACTCAGAATCCTTTAATGATATTTGGCTTTTAATGTGACCTTTTGTGCAATTTGCATGTATTCAATTTTCATTTCTAACTTATCTGTGAAGTTCTTATAAGGACTTTTATGTCTGTTTCTTCGTTGAAAGACTTAGTTTGTGACTGTTGTTGCAGCAGTAAAATTGCATGGAAAAACTGTGGCAGAGAGAAGGCTCTTAACAGCTTTTAAAGCTTTTGTTGGTTCTGTTAGTGCACTATGGTGGCAGTCACTGGCTGTTTATGTCTAGAGTTTACCAGCACATACAGGTGCATAACAACACTTAACACCTTTTTGATGTCAGAAAGATGTTTGGTTATCCTGTGCTTTGCCCAGTCTGAGTATAATTGTAGTTCTCCATGAACAGCAAAGCATTGAAATAAATATTTCCAGGTAGTAACTGAATTCACATCCTTATTTTTATACATTTATAAAAGAGGATATTTTTACAGAATTCTTTTAGAAAAGTACTTGTATTCTGTTTTTTCAAGCCTTGTCCCAAGCTGTTTGCCAAAATATTGAGACATTACTGCTGTAGAATGCACAGTAAGTTAGTTTGTTTAGGTATGGTCATGAGAGAGAGAGAGAAAGATTGTGTGTGTCCGTGTCAGTGTCCGTGTCCATGCATAGGCTACACTTTTTACTATAACCATGTCATGGATTATGAAGGTAATTGGAGAAAACGAGTGACTAAAAAAAACTTTTGTATATGGATCTTGTTATTTTAGTAGTTCAGGTCAGTGGTTCATCTATCCATCCAAAACTCCCCATCCCATTTTGTGCACATGGAGTCTATGCCATTTCAATAATGACGATCATCTAAGCGAAGGTTCACACCTCCAGGTGGTTAACCCTGCTACGGTTGTTTTTCCATACCACACTCTGGCGCACGCACTCACACCTATGGTTACTTTAGAGTGTCCAGTCCACCTACTGCATGTCTTTGGAATTTGGGAGGAAATTGGGGCACCCGGAGGAAACCCACGTGGATACAGGGAAGACAGGCTGACTCCACACACAAATTAGGCTAGCTGAGAATCGAACCAGATTACCTCTTGCTGTGAGGCCACAACACTATCTGCTGCACTTTGCGCAAAGTTCAGTATCTACTTGTTTATTTCCCTGAGAATGACACAAAAGGAAATTGGCTTTTCTCTGTAGATGATCTTGCATTTGGGCATTATACTACTAAAATGTTTTTTTTTTTTTTATTTTTGTAATGTTATACAGTTAATTTGTCGATGTCCTGTCACCCATAAACGTTTCATCTTATTGTGACATGACACTGTGTTGTCTTGCAAATTTTCTTCCCTTAGGCTTTATTTAGAGTTAGCATCATTTTTATGCCCAGTGTCGTCTAACTTAAACATTTTAATTTGAAGCCCTCTTCTGAGCAGTGTGATGATTTATTACTGTAGGTTGCTGTAAAACATTAGACTGCATCTAAATGTTGCTGTCTTGATCAAAGTTTTTTTAGATGGCTGCGGTGGTGGTGCTGCGGTAGCATTGTCGCCTCACAGTTAGACCTTGCCCATTTGATTCTCAGAGCGTCTTCTGTGTAGCGACATGCGTGAATGGGCGTGCCTTCGTTGAAGGTTGTGCGTTAGGGCCGGGAAGCCAGTACGTAAAAATATGCTGCCAATCATTAGCGGACCGGAGTTCCACTGTGGCGACCCCTAACCGGGAAAAGCTGAAAGACACAAACAAACATAAGATTTGGCAGTCATTATTTGATAAGGAGCAAAACTTGCGCTTTTCATGTGCATTCTTTGGTAATTTGTTTGAATGTTGTATTACATTCTTTTATGTGGAACTGTGAGGAACATGGAGGCTCAAAATGGGGAACATTCCTCATAATGAGGTACACTTGAGGGGCATGCCTAGAGCCATTGTTCACACTGCTGAAGTTATATTACTACCTTTTCCCTTTCAGGAGTGGTTCATACAGATGGAAAAACCCATGTTTTGACTTTTTTGTAGCAGGTGTCTTTGTTGAACACAGTTATTAGTGAGTTGCATTTTTGTTTGTCTAACTAGTAACTTGACACACACACACACACACACACACACACACACACACACACACACACTTTTTCTTACTAGGGAATGATAGACAGCTACTACATTAATTTGACCAGGGGCTGCTGCTGGCCTGGAACCTGCATGAGTGTGCAGTGTTTTAAACTAAAGCTGATATCAAACTTTTATTTTTGCCTTTGCCAGCCATATTTATTTTCCGCTGTCAGTCATGCAGCTTTTACAAGTTGCTAGCTCCTGTAACATCTGTAACATGATCTCATTACTCTTAAACATTTTGGGCCATGAGAAGGAAAAAAAATAACGTAGTAGCTGATGTTTCTCCCCCCACTGTCTCAGTTGTCTCAGCGTGCTATCGTTTTTGGGAGCTGGTTGGGCTGTAAGACAGCAGCTGTAACCACAGTAAAAATAAGCTGGTTGGCGTGAAAGTCGTCTGTGTCGTAGCTAGGTCAGTTGACCTAGGCAATCCTGAGATGAACACTTCCCTTAACTGGCAGTTAAGGATCAAAGAAAAGACTTCAGTGCTGCAAATCTACTAGCTCTTTGCTGTAGTTCATAATCTTTTACATTCATTTAAACAGTTGCACTTTTGGCTGCTTAATTGATTGCTGGTACAGTCAGCAACTCTTCTGAGGTATGGCTTGTGCCCTCTTAACTACTTGTGCATGGGGCAACCATCTCCTTTCAGCATGCTAGCTGTGCTAGTCGCCTGTCATAAGTCTGACACTGACCCCCTCCCCCATATTCCTGAGTGCTTCTAAATTGCCTGATAAGGTTGAGCTTGCGTATCTTTTGTAGAAAGCTTTGTGGTAATGATGAAGAGTGGGGTGTTCTCAAGTTATTGAAGTTGCACCTTTTATTTTATTTTTTTTAATTTTTATTTATTTATTTGTAAGTTATTTTATTTTTAATACTACAGGTGTAGCTAGTGTAGTAGTACACTGTCTTTTAACTTAAAAGTCCCAGCCAGTTGAGTAGACACTTCACATCTGATGCACACTGTTCAGGAACCAGAGAACCTGTTGAAGCCTGAATGTACCATGGCAGAAGCAGAAATTAATGAAAAGTCATAATGAGGGTCTAAAAGGATAGAAAAGTTTTGAGGTTCCCAAATGTTGATTTTTGTTTTTGTTCATGGAGATAGTCGATCCCAAGAGGGACCCCTTTTAACCATAGCCTATAGCGGCCACAGCTGAATTAAGAAGAGGAAAAATGTACTTTATATTAAAGGTAATATACTTAGTCAAACCTCATCCTTTCAGCCAGTTATTACAGGTGTCCCTCAGGGCTGTATCCTGGGTTCTGTTTTATTTAATATATTAATCACCTGCACACACCTTGCTAGTTTGGTTCAGTACGCAGACTACTCCTCATTAATATGTACAGCCTCAACAATAGATAGACTTCTGGGTACTATCTTGGAGCTTTTCTTTTTGGGAAATAGGAAATACACCCCGGGGATCACTTTTGTGTGTCTGCTCGACAGTGGTACAGGAAAATAACTTTCTTGGGTGGCGTAAGCCAGGGAACCTTGTTGGCTAGGCTTACGTAGGCCCTTGGGCCGTTAGCCTAGTAACCTACCTATGAACCTATAAACGTTTAATCTCCCAGGTGCCTGTTTATAAGTGTTTAATCTCCCAAGCTCCTGCTTACACTTATCAAGGGTGCCAGAACTTGTCAGAGATTTGGGATGCATGGCTAGGCTTAAAAAGGCACTTGTGGTAGTTAACCTAATAAAACCTTTGATCAAAATATCCTATGTGGACCAGCTCAGAGCTCTGTCACTATACTGTGTGTCCTACAGACTCCTAAAAGGTGACCTGTGTCTGGCATACAAAGGCTTCCTTATTACCTAACAATGATTTATTTACTGCATATCAGGAAATCAGATGACATCAGAGGTACTCTGTTTAGGGATCCAAACCTCTTCTGCAATGTCAACAGAATGGTTTGGAGGGTCAGGTGCATCCTGCAGAGGATACCTTTGCTCTGGAACAGACTTCCCATCCACAAAGTTCATTCCTGCTGGTTTTCAAGTGCAACTTGGATTTATGGATGAGAAACAGAAACTTTACCCCAGGACTTCCCCCTGTACTACTGATAGACTTCCCCCTGTACTGTTTACTGATAGAGGCAGTTTCCAAATGCTTTATCCAGTGCACTGGTTCCATCAAAATTTTTATGGTAAGATCCCAGTTATTCTTAATAGGGGTTATATAGAATTATTGTCCATGGGATGGGTAAGGTCAGTCTGTAACCAAATGGAATATGTTAATTTGAGTACAGAATGGGAAATTAGGCTTAAAATGGTCCACAAAGGCAGCACGTCTAGTACTTGCCTATGAACCTATAACAACCTTCCTTGTCTGTTTGTGAACAGGCAGCTAAAAGTGGGTCTTATTGGTTGCTTTTATTCCATAGAACCAGGAATAATTTGGAAATTCCTTAATGAGTGACATTCTTAATCAGTTAGCTGTACATCTTAAAAATAATTCAGTGCTTTGTGGTGATGTAAAGTATTGTTAAGTAGTTTAAATATTTTAATGTATTTTATTTAAATAGGTATCTAAACCGTATAATCTTGTTCATTTCAGTCTCTATATAAACGCTGTCACCTACTGCTGAGTTGTTGGAATTGCTACACTTTTATTTTTATTTTTCTACTTCGCAGTTCAAGTAGCCAAAACATAATTAAACAAATGTGACAAATTATTGCTTCAGAGACAGAAGTAAAAAAAAAAAAAAATCCATGCTGACTCGAACATAATTTAAGCAATTCAGGAAACTGCAAAAATCAAAATAGCTGAAAACCACTTTCAGCAATGTACAAAGCTTGTTTTATGGCCACCTGAATTCCCTTTGAGGAGAGAGACTCCCAATCCTGTATACACTGAATGCAGTTGCACAGTAGTGTGTGAAATAGCAAAGCCAGTGGCGCTGAAAGTAGTTTTCAGTGATATTGACTGTCACTATGTAGTTGGCAGCCCCCTCCCCCCAAAAATAATATATTAGTAAAGAAAGTAAAATTACAATAAAATGATGCTGCAAATTAAATACAGTGCATTTCTCAGATAACCGGTTAAGCTCCTAGAACAAGGATCTACCCTCAGGATACTCACAGAAGAGATTTGCTTTCAGTTATGTTTACATCTCCAGAGAAGGCTGTAGACCTATTGCCAAGCTGCCCCAACATACTTTTCGGAGTGCCTAAGAACACATGCCAAAGTGCTTTTTAAAACATGAAAATTTACTGAAAAAGCTAGATTGTGACCTGTTTTATCTGTTGCTTACTTGTTTTGCTGCTGCTGTTTTGAACTTTGCAATGGTCATGAAATAATATGAATTTTGTGTTGGTGGTGTGATGCAAATCATTTATTGTGCAAAAAGTTGCTACAGGGTTTAGAGCATGAAAATAAATTGAGGGGCACATTAAAACTTGACAGCATCCGTGTTTGTCATTGTCAGCAGATGTTAAATGCAGTTTCTGCTGCCAGAACATGTGTTTGTATTATTGTCAAGTACTTTTTTTTTTTTTTTAATAGTTCACATCTTGGAATGAAGTCATACCACTGGGCCTTGCCTGCATTCATTTTCCTGTCCTCAGTCCCACACCACACTGTTTTCTTTTCCATTTACTGTGTGTAACCATTGTAAGTAATTGTTGCTTGTATTTTACAGCACTAATGCTTTTTCAAGATGTCAATTATTTAAATGGGTTTGCCTCCAGAATTGCTGTATTTCAAGTTTGGAGTCCATATTCAACCCTGTTAGCTGTCTCCTTTATAGGAGTTGGAGGATTCTAATGGATACATTTAGTTAAAACTGCATGAGGTCCTGTCTCAAAATTTCATAAGATGGAATTCTGCATTCCTACTTGGCAGTAACTGTCATTTTGCATGTATGTAAGCAGTAATGTTCAAGAAGGTGGGCATTGTAGGAAAATAACAGACTGCCCAGGGATATTGTGAGGCCATAATTACCACCCTGGAAGTTCAATTATTTCTCTACAGAGCTCAGCCTGTGTGGTATTATTGCACTTAGCAAATTGCATCCATTTTATGTTGCTTTTAATATATGATTTTGTACATTTAAGTGCATGTTTTTCTCCTCTTTGAGGAGGAGTAGTTGCTTTCCTTATTTTGTGAATTATGTTGCTTTGGGGTGTCCATTACTGGGCTTTGCTAATGACAGCTGTAGAAAAAAGAATCTTAGTAAAATATCTTATCAAAAACATTTTAATTTAAAAATGTAAACGCCTATTTAAACGTTTGTAGAAACAAACATTTAACACTCTACTATTGAATTTAAAGAAAAAAGATTGGGCACACAGTTGTTTGTCTTTCGGCTTTTTCCAGTTAGGGGTCACCACAGCGGAACTCAGGTCTGCTAATGATTTGCAGTTGATTTTTTTACAGTGCCGAGTTGCCAGCCAGACACCCAACCTTAAAGGAAGGCGCACCCATTCACGCACGCATCTACCTGCATGTCTTTAAATGTCATACGACCACTGGGAGGACATGCAGACTCCACACAGAAGGCGCTCCAGCTGATAATCAAATGGGAGAACCTCTTGCTGTGAGGTGACAACACTAACCGCTGCACCACCACGGGCACACAATATTGGCAAATTAAAGCTTTTATGCACTGGCAAACTCTATTCTGAGATGCTTTTTGTGTGTGATTTGTGAGGGAGGTCTCGGCTGGAGTTTTGATAATTTACCAATAGAGAAGTAATATAATGATGCCAGGGCACTTCTATGGGCTAGGCTTGTAAAGGCTCCAGGGCTGTTGGCGTAGTACACACCTATGAACCTGTAAATGTACAGTATTTTAAAATTATGAAGAGCATAATTAAGTATTTTTGAACCTTTATGAGCTATGATGCTCTGCTTGCATCTTACAAGCCTGAACATTTTAACAACACAGTGCTATTTTGAGGTAGTATACATTTGTCTGACATACCCAGGCTGTTACTTGGAGCAGTGATATTTAATGGTGGGGGTGTGGTGTGATTGGAGCTGTAGCATTTTGCACTGCAGTAACAGAGAAAGTGACATGCACAAAGTACAGTTGTGTACACTTACCATAAATGTAGATGCTAGAGTGTGGGCTACCGAGAGCCAGATAACCCATATGTGAGGACTGCAACAGTGAAACAAGAACATCTACAAAAAGAAGCACTGTTTGGAGTAGAGCTGTGACATAAAGCCTGATGTACCCTTTTAAAATTAATAATTGATAACTGCTAAAGTGTGAAATGAAGTAATCTTTGTAAAGGCTGTGCGAACAGTGAAAGCATGAAAGAAATGTCATTTGACAGCTGACACTTCTGATAGCAGTTAAATGAGAAGGATATCCACAGGGCTGATGGCCTTTGGAAGTACTAAAAGATGGTTGGAACAGTTTTGTCCAGTAACTTAAACAGAGAATTGGTGATATGAGGTAAAAAGTAACTTCAGAATGGCATTCTGTATAGCAGTGTATGGTATTTCTCTTTAATTGGGGTATATGCGGCATTGTCATACGTGTGCACACGTGTATATATGTATATGTATTTATACACAGGTACAT
This sequence comes from Protopterus annectens, assembly GCF_019279795.1. NCBI lineage: Eukaryota > Metazoa > Chordata > Ceratodontiformes > Protopteridae > Protopterus > Protopterus annectens. The sequence goes on from NC_056734.1 coordinate 670,036,123, forward strand.
AACTATGTATATATACTTGCATGTGTATAAAATATGTAATTTGATAATTAGGGTCGCCTCTAGTAAGAGGAAATTGCTTTTGATTATGTAAATCTGATGGAAGGTGGACATAATCATAGAATCTATAGTTTATTTAGAATAAAAACGTACTGAGTTTTAACAAGCAAATGTGGGGAAACATTGTTTTTTGCAAGCAGCTGCAGACTTTTTTTAGAATAGCTTTGAACTGTCTAAAGGATTACTGGCAGTGAAATATAAGACTTTTAATAGTTTTGAGATGTGACATGACCATATGCCTTCTATTATAATTTCAAAGTGTGTATAAAATCTTATTTAACCCCCCCATTATGGGCAAGTCAGTTCTGGTTCTTGTTCAGCCACCTTTTTGGCTTATATGTATATTTAAGTAAATTGCATGGAAAAGGTGGAAATGTGCTACAACGTGTCATTTATTGTGGTGGAAGAAATGGGTTTTTTGTATACTGCCTGGTGGGACTGATAATTCTAAGTAGATGGGAAGAACCGTTTGGGTTAGCTGATGGAGATTACGTTACAGGCTGCACTGGTTCTTGTGTCATTAAATCCACATTCTTTGCTGCTTGGTAATGAATTTAGATTGCTAAGAAAATAAGCATGCTTTGTCAGTTTCTTTTTTTTTGGTCAGCAGTCCGAACCCTAGCCCTACTTTGCAGAAAGTGCTGATTTTTCTGTGCTTGAAATAGTAGAGAGAGGTTGTGGTGCTGTGGGTACTGACCAAACACCACAGCCTTAAGTGGCCTTTCCACGGTGTTGAACACATTCCTAAATATGTTGCTTTTATATGTGCCCATTTTCATACTTTCAGTAAATTGTTATAAAGATGGAATTGCATTACAGTTGGGTAGTTTTGATTATGTTTTTACTAGTTTCTGATTGTGTGCATTTTTCAGCTCCTGCTTTGTACTTTGGTAATGTGTGCCACCTATCCTGTAAAGAAAAAATTGTGCAGTACAACTTTAGTTAATTATTAATTTTATTTGTTTACCAGAGTACTGCACTGATCAGTTTTGACCAATTTCACTCCCAGCCTGGGTGAATTTAAGATGGTTAAAATGATTACTGCACAGTAGTGCTGCATTGACATTGCAGTGTCGGACTTGCAATAAGAATTGCAGATTAAAGCATCATGAAGCAGTAAAATGCTTATTGAAGTATAATTAAGTAAGATATCAACTGTTGGTATTAATTCCTGATGATATAAAGTATTTTGGCTTTTCCCGGTTAGGGGTCGCCACAGCGGATCTCTGGTCCGTTAATAATTGGCAGTGGATTTTTATGGTGCCGAGTTGCCAGCTCGATGCCCAACCTTCAAAGAAGGCACACCCATTCACGCACACACCTACCTGCATATCTGTAAACGTCACTCGACCGCGAGGAGGACTTGCGGACTCCACACAGAAGACGCTCCAACCGGAAATCGAATTGGAGAAACTCTTGCTGTGAGGTGACGACGCTAACCGCTGCACCACCGCTGCCTATATGCAGTGCCAAAAAGACTTGAAATATTGTGCTGTCCACTTCAAGAGGTTATGAAAAGCAGCAAATGTATTAGAAATGGAAAGTAAGATTGCTTAATGTGTATAAAACTTAAGTAAAAATCTTGCATTTTTGTGCATACATGTGTGTATGTATGCTGTATAGTTACATGTATACACACGTGTATGTGTGGATGTGTTTATAGTCTAACATTGGAATATGTATCCTGACAGTAAAGTAACATAAGTATGATAAAACACTTGAGTTAGACTGCAAGCAGGTTGCAATAGCTGACAGGGTGAATAATGCTAAGGAAATGGGGGCTGACAAATGATTTGTTATCCTTGTGACTAACTTCTGTTCTGCAGTAGGGATTTGAACTTTCTAATCCTTAGGACCTGTGCTCTGAGCATGACAGAAATAACTTCCTCCAATTCCCTATGAATCCTGCATCACTTTCCTGTAGTCTTCATCACCGCTGAAATCATCTGATGAGATCCTGATGGACCTTAGCTGTTTGGCATGTTTATTTGTTTCTGTAGTTTTTAATTTATTAGTACACGTGACCTTCAGCATTTGTTTGCTTTTTTCCTGCTGTGTTTTATAGTTATTTATTCTAGCAGAATCTCTCTTCTTTGGGTAACCTTCCCTTCTTAGATGGTAGCCATTTTTGTGTTTTCTTCTCCATGCAGTGGGTTTGCCTTGTCTTGTGCCTGGCTTTTTGTCCCAAGATGAGTTGGATTTTTTCCCTTCAGAAGTTGAGTTAGGCTGCCTCTTGATTGATTGCATTTGTTTACCAGGATGGTCTGACTGGTAGATGAACTGCCCTTTTTCAGCGGAGGTCTGGGGAGACATCCTCTATAATAAAACAGGTAAACAGTAAAACAATAGTTAATACGTATTCAGCAATAGGCATAAACACATTTTAGGTCAGTATAAGTTGTAATATAAGTAATTAGACAGTCATTTGGAGTACCTTCATCCTTTACTGAGGTAGCACTTAGAACTTCCATTTTTTTTTTTTTTTTTTTTTTTTTTTTTTACCTTTGCTCCTTCATCTGGCAAGTTGTTTGGTATTTTCAGCTTGCATGTATCCATGGTTCTGCAAAAAATCTCTTCCTTGTGCCTTTTGATGGTAGAGTACTTCTTTGAGCTTCCGATTCCTCCTTTATTGCCTGCCTTCCTGATGCCATTCTCTACAGCCTGAGGTCATGCAGTCTTTCCATTGAAGATTTTGGAGGCATTTTCTAGTGTGGGATACATTAATTGACAGCGTTGCTCTCTTCTCTTGTCTTCTCTTCCCTTCCCTGATGAGAGGCATGCAAGTGAATCTTTTAGAAAAGCTTCTGTGTCATATGGGTTCAGCAGCATTTCCAAGCCCTTGTATTCTGTTCCATAGGTGCCAGAATTTGTGCTCTTGCATTATCAGCATTGGAATGCCTGCTGTAGGCATTGTCCCCTCCTGTGTCAGTAATATACTTGTCTTACACAGTAATATTTACTTTGGCATATATCGTTTAGGCTTGTCTGGCCCAGGCTTGGACCCAACATTGACCTTGGCAGGTGTTGGGCACATTCTTACAGAGCTGATACCAGGTGCAGGTAGACATTGTCACCGGACTTAGTGATGTCAGTGCTCACTTGCTAGTGTCTGCTCCTCTCCATTAAGAAGCTGAGTGTAGGCCTTGCAACCTTCTGCAATAGAAGCCTCATAAGCTGGTCTACTTCCTTCTTCCAGTGAAGAAAGATCCTGTGCGTTCTTCTGCAGGTGTGTTGACACCAGTAGGCTGCCCTCATCTTCTGAGAGTCATTTGAACATCTGCTAGCAGAAGTCTTTTTCTTGATTTAGTTTTTTATATTGGCAGTTGGGACTCCAAAGACAACAGTTTGTGCATCTCTTGTATCATCCTGTTTTATTTTATTTTGAATTTAAGTGAGGTAGACCACTGATTCCATTGGACCTGTCTTTGTCTGAGGTAAAAACAATAGATAGTGTGTTATATATAGTGAATGACAAAATGGAATGTATATAGTATGTTATATGCAAAGTGAATATCATAGTTGGCTTATGGATATAAAGGCAATGTATAAATGACATATACAAAGTGACTGACAGAACACAGTATATTCATGTATTATATACAGAGTGGAAATCAGAGTCTGGCATACTGTAAGAATCACAGTCAAACAGTCAGAGCTGTGTATGTAAAGGGAAGAAGCGTGGGAAGAAGGGTATAATGAGTTTGTTATACGACTAGAGAGAGAGAGTTGCGTTTTCTTAGAATCTTGAAATATGCTTTTATTTATGATTAAAAATGGGTAGGAGAAATGATAATTAAGAATAGAAGGGATAGATTCCTACAGTTTGGGACCAAGGACTGCAGAAGCATGGTCTGTGCTCTGAAGCCTAGTTTGGGAGGTTTGGGGGACAAGACATGAGTGTTTAAGGTTTCTAAGGTGGTTTATTGGTGCAGCTGAAAATAGTCTGGAGGCTAGTGGGAAGAAGGTCTCATTCTTGATTAATTTAAATAGTTGAGGGGCAAGTAGAAAGTCAACATGTTTTACAGGTAACCAGTTAGCTGTTTCATTGGTTTTGTAGCGGTGGTCTTTTCTTCCTGGTTGACATTTGTAAAATTGCCTCCAAAGGAAGGTGGAAGTCACCACCACTTACCTTGTGCCTTTGAGCACAGCTATTTCGTATGACCAGACTTTTTCTAGTCATCTTACCAGGAGGCACATTCTTCATTTCTTCCTTTGCTTTCTGCACCTGTGTGTTCAGTCATACAGTATTTAATAAGAGCATGTACATTTCCTCTCTTCCACCAGTATGGTCTGTTTGGGGTTAGTGATGGACTGTATTATTTGGGTCCTTTGTAGCAGACTCTGCCTTGAGCTGGTGATTGATTCTAGATTATAGACCCTTCATTCCCATTGGGTTTGTGATATGGATTTCTGGTGTGGAGGTAGGTAGCTGCACTATCAGTGCTCAAGACTCATTGAACTCCCAATGCTTTGACATATTCTCTTTCCCCCTTTATTTCATTTTCCTCATGCTGGTCATTGGGTTGCTAGTTGTAAGCCATTGTTAGGCCATTGTGGTAGACTCAATTCCACCTGGTTTCCCCATTCTCATGGACCTCCTGTATTTCTTCCTTTGGGTGGATGATTGCAGATGAATGACCAATGGTCTCAGCCCATTTTGGCCTAACATGGTACCATAGTACTTTCCTTGATCCCACTTTGTTGGAAGTGGTAGTATTAAATTGTGCTCTAATTCCTTGCTTTTCATTGGGTTACTGTGGTTGGCCTGCAGGGGAAGTCTTTGATTTGTTCCCTGTAGTTACCGGCAAGGCCTTTACTGGAGAGGAGAAGCTGTTCTTTGTCTGCCCTGCTCAAGGTTGTTGCACTGTTTCCTAATTTCTATCCTCAGGATTCCCTGATAGCCTCATGGATTGTAAGAGAAGCCTTGTTCTCTTTGAAGTATTGCTGTCCTTGAAGGCCATCTAAGGTGTCATATGCATTTAGTGAAAACCAGTAGCTTTCTTGAGCTTGGGCTGTGGGTAAAAAAAAAAATGAATGCATATGGACCAATAGTTGGATTGTACAGCCCACTACTGCTCTGGAGCTTTTATGTTTCTATCAGGTGTGTAGGGGATGTATGTATGAGATGGGGAGGATCTGGTTTCACTTTCGTCTTTCTGAAATGGAGTGGGCTATAGCTGAACTCGGAGGCCACTTGACAGCTACAGCTGTATGGGTGTTGAACTAGTCATGGAGTGCATTAGTTCTGCTTCTCATCCATGACCTGCTTTCTCTTTACACTTAGTGATCAAAGATTCCATAGTTTGTATTAGTTTGGTGTTGCATTATTCTTGCTTGCACTCCAGGTTGTTTTGTCCTCTGCTAGATGCATCTTTTCTTTTCAATGAGCTTACCAGAAGAGGATGGAACCACATCTGCCTGCCACTCATCTTAAGTGTCTGGCCTGGTTTATGGCTTTTGTTATCCCTGGATGATGTCTAAACACATTTTTCCTAATCTCAAAGTCGTAGTGCAGCCTTTTAAGTTCCTACCCTACCTATCATGTCTACTTTGCCAGCTTGGGGATTGATTTTGTCTTTCTGCTTCTTCATAGGCCTACTTAATAATTTCCTATTTTTGTGACTTCTGAGACTGGGTGGCAGTTTTTAATGCTTGAAGCTGATTTTCTTGCAGGGTGTGGTTTTGGGGTCAGTGAGGAGGAGCCCTTGTCCAAGGAGCAACTTTTTTTGGTGGATAACTCAAGTATAGCTTGAATCTGTCAGGGGGCTCCACTGCTGTCTTCTCATGTCTAAGTGCCTCTTCCAGGATATGGTCATCCTGTCTTGACATGCTTCTTGAACCGTTCTCTCAATAGCTTAGGTCATAGTCTTGGTTAACTACCTACATCACAGTAATCCCCTTGCACAGCTGTGATATTCATGGGTGATGACTTCCCTGGCCTTATTTCCAGTTTCATCAGAGCTTCCTTAAACTTTCTGTGGATGCATTCCTCTTTAACAAAAGAGGGTAGTCTCATGAACTGTAACAGAAATGATTACACTGGCCAGTTCTGTTAGGGTGCTTATGACATTTGCTGTGATATGGGCATTGGTTAAGGACAGAATTTACTGGTGTGATGCCCATGTGGGAGCTTGATAACCGTTTATCATTAATTGTGGCTGGACATGTTGGCTTTCCTCTAATTTCTGAAGTTGGCTTCTCCATTGCCGTGTCTCATACACTTCCCTTTAATAACTTCTCTCTAGTGCTAGCACCCAGCTGCATTCTTTGGCTGAGTATATTTGACTTTGTGATACTTTATAGCCTACTATCAACAGATCTGTTTCCAGGATGCCTTGCTCATGGCTCCATGGACGCTGCCAGCATTCAAGTTTATTTGGGCAATTTGCCATGGTCTAGGTTGTTTGGAATGGCAGTGTTCTGCTGAGTTTTCTGTTTTTGCCATTCAGGAAGTTATTGGCCTTCCTTTCTATACATGGTTAGAGAATTTTGTGATATACTTTGTCTGACTTTCCTATTACCTAACTGTAATATTCAGTGCTCACCATATTGATCATTGTTGCCATAGCCTTAGCTATATGGGTTGTATCATGCCAAGAATATAACAGAAGGCCAGCTTCCAAAGCTTTAGGGTACCTTCCATGTGCCCAAACTGTTAGACTGCATGAGCTTTAGGCACAAAGCTGTTCGGAGCTTTACTGCTGCAAGTCATCACTGCCCTCTCAAAGGCAAAAAATACAGCCTCCATGGGACTCGATAACATCCCAGGCTGCATCCTACATGAACTCAGGCAGGGACGTGTAGCACCATTCGGCACCCTATTCAACCAAAACCGGAGTACCAGCTTTGTCCCAGCTGAGTGGAGGACAGCCACTGTTGTCCCTTTCTGCAAAGGTGGAGCGTCCACCGATCCATGAAATTATAGACCCATCAGCCTAACTAGCCTAATCTGCAAGGCCATGGAGCGGATTGCCATGGACCTTATTAACAAGGACATTGGCAACCTCTAAACACACTATTCCACAGAGTTTGGTTTCATCAAGGGGAGATCATGCCTGTTAAATTTGGTTGACTTCCTTTGAGACAGTCACCAAAGCCATAGACGAGGGGAAGACTGTGCAACTGACTAACTTGACCTGGCCAAAGCATTCAATACTATTCCCCACTTGGGTATAATGGATAAACTCTCTCAACTAGGCATCAATCCATATGTTACCAGATGGGTAGCAAACTGGCTCACTGATGGAACCCACCTAGTCAAAATAGGGAAGCTACCTCCAGCAGTAGACCCGTAGGGAGTGGTGTACCCCAGGGATCAGTCTTGAGCCTCTGTTTGGGATATACTTTTCTGAGGTGCAGGCCAAAACCAGTGGGCTTTGGCTGACCAAGTTTGCAGACTATTGCAAGCTGGGTGCTGTTATCAATTCCCCTTGTGATGTGGACATCCTCCAAGAGGGTCTCATCCTAACAAATGACTGGTACCAGGAACTTGACCTCAAACTGAATGCCAAAAAATGCATCATCATCCCTGTTGGGGAGAGTGATCTCCGCACAAATGATCACATTAATAATAAGGTCCTAAGCACGCAGTCAGTCGTGAGGGACTTGGGTACCCAGATTAATATTGACCACCATATTGCCTTGGTTGTATGGAAAGCTTTCTACATGTCCCACCTCATTAGTAAGGGTATCTCATCCAGGGACAAGGTGGTCATAACATCCCTGTATTTTTCCCTTATAAGACATATTATTGAGTACAGTGCCCCTTTCCGCATGTACCTCACAAAGCACATACAGCAGCTGGAGAGACCACAGAGGTTCCTCACCAGGAGAATCAAGGGCCTCGAACATCTACCCTTCACAGATGGGCTAAAGGCCCTGTCCCTTTACTCAGTCTCCTACAGACTCCTCAGAGGTGACCTCTGTCTGGCATACAAAGCAATCTCAGACCCCACCTTAATGGGACTGCTGCATATCCGCAAGTCAAGCTCCACTCGAGTAACCCACACACGCAACCTCAATCTGGTCTGTGACATCAATAGGACTTGGTGGGACAGATTTGTGTCCCAGAGAATCCCTCTTTTGTGGAATAGACTTCCTCTCCACATCAAGCAGAGTACCGCATTAACCCTTTTTAAGTGCAACCTGGATAACTGGATGGGGAACAGAAAATACACCCCTGGGATTCCACCTGTGTCCCTGCTGGACAGTGGTATCGGGTGCTGACTTATTGAAACATGGGCTAAATTCTTGGCTAGGCTTGTAAAGGCCTCCGAGCCAATAGCCTAGCAACTTCCTATGAAATGGAGTGCTTTTTTTTCCCTGTTAGTTTAAAAGTGGTGTAAGGTAAATGAAAACATTTGTTCAGTGGAGAAATTGTTTATTTTACTTTTGTTGGACTGGCATGCTTACTTCTGCGGTGGTGCAGCGGTAGTGTTGTTGCATCGCAGCAAGAGTTTCTCCCGTCCGATTCTCTGCTTGGATTGTGAGTGCCTTCTGTGTGGAGTCTGCATGTCCTCCCCGTGGTCGAGTGGGTGTTAGAAAGACATGCGATGAATGGGCGTGCCTTTGTTGAAGGTTGGGCGTCGGGCTGGCAACTCAACACCATAAAAACCAACTGCCAGTCATTAGCGGACCGGAGTTCCGCTGTGGCGACCCCTAACCGGGAAAAGCCGAAAGACAAAACTTTTGTGGGACTGGCATAGTGTTTTAATGTGCTTTTTAACTGTGTTTTTCTATCAAAGTAACTTTTGTGGACTGGTGATGTTTACCAGTATTTGCTGCTAGTCTCACCCGGGAACGAGGCACCATTTTTAGCTTGACCGTAGAACAGATTGTTGATTCCACAGGCAGTTCTTGTTCCAGACACACACACACACACACACACACACACACACACACCACTCTTCTTTTACCCTGAATCCCTTTGGTGTACACCTACAGCCACTATGGACCGGGGATTAGCCATGTCTTCTGTAGCTGTTGTGGTTCCCTCAGTGGGCAAGGGAGAGTCACTGTTCTCATTCCTGGGAGATTGAACAGTGAAGGTTTTCCTGCTGTGTTAGAATACTGTGCCCATCCCTGGGGAAGCGATGGCTTCCATTAGTAACACAGTTGGCCCCATTTTTTCTGTCAGAAAATTGCAGAAAACAAGCATGTCTATTCCTCCTCCTGTTTTCTTTGGATAGGAGTAGTTTACTGGATTTAATTTGGGCTATTGATCCTTCTTGTAAAGTAATTTCTAGCAAAAGGAGAGATTTCTCTTTTCTTGATGAGATTCAAGATTCTGAATCTGAGCAGGAAGATGCAAGACAGATGCATTTTTTTCCTCAGATTTCTGATTCAGAGGAGAGAGCAGTTTTTGATTCTTCCGGGGGTGGGGGAGGGGGATCTTTCTCTGAGTCTGCAGCTAGTGTGTGCCAGTGTTTTCAGTGAGAGAACACAGAGGTTTCTCAGTCCGTTAGAAAATAGAGTTGTTACAAAAGGATTTTCCAGAACATGTACCTGTACCACCTGTTCTGTATGCTTTAGGGGATGTGTGTTTACTGGCTACAGTTTTCATGATACCGAGCCAGCTGCCCCTAAAAAGGCAGATATGATGTATAAAGTTCCTCAGTCTTTTTTTATTTGCTATTCCTAAATCTGACTCTGCAGCTGTACCTTTAGTTGATCAAGGTGCTGCTAAGCCCTAAATTCTAATCCTACTCTTTCTGATAAGAACAGGAGAATTATTGATAGGTATGGGGGAAAGTGTATTCTTCAAAATTCTGAAAATCAAAGTTGTGTAATTGTCAGGCTCGTATATTAACGTGTGTTTTAACAAATTGTGTAAGTATGAGGAATATTTATCCACACTTTCTTATTGTGAGGAAAATTCTTCTTTAAATAACTTAGTTTCTTCTTTTGCACGTGTAATAGTGTTTACAATGTGTTTTTGACTCTCTTGTTACATCTTCTAGGGCTGTGACCACTGGTAATGTTTTGAGGAGGTTTGCATGGCTGCATTCTCAAGAACCTCCCAGATAATGGTAAAAATTATATTTTAAATTCTGCCTTTGGTAGAGATCAAAAAGTGTGACAAAAGGGCCAAGATGATCCAGGGAGTTTCTAGATCTCGTTTTCCAAATATCCTCATCCAGTTCTGACAAAAACAGAATAAACAGTCTCAACAGAATAACAGGTAAACAGACATTTAAGAAATGGCAAGGGGGTTCCAAAATGAAGTCTCAGACCTTCCAAAACCAAGGAAAGTTCCATACGTGTGAATGACTGTTCAAGAGGCCTTCTGAACACCTCCAACCTTGCCCCTCTTTCTTCCAGAATGTCTGAATCTCCATTATTTACATGGCAACAGATATTTTCAGCCAAATGAAATTTGAAGATAACATTCTGGACTTGGTTCTCACCAGTATGTTCACTCCCATAGTACATTCTTCTCTGGTGAGATCAGATCATAGGTCTGTCTCATTCAAAGTTTCTATCCCCAAGCCGTAACCAGGCTATAAAACTTCTCAAAAGCTTGACTACAACCTCCTAAGGAGTGGATATCAGTAGCTTCACACCACTGCTCCCTCAGAGGATGTAGGCAACTATGCTGAGCAGTATGCCAATGCAGTACGCAAACACTTGTACAACTGCATGGACTCAGCCATACCCAACAGAACTAAAATCTGCTCCTCAAGGAAACGTAAACCTGTCTGGTGGATATCCTCCATCAACAGGCTTTACAACAAAAGGAAGAAACTGTTGTCCAAGGGTGAAAAAGAACAAATTCCAAATAGGAAACTCCCTCCTCAGCCTCAACAAGCAAATTAGATCACTAGTGAAAACTTCCAAAGCCAATTACGAATTGAAACTAGCCTCCGAAACAAAGGGAAACCACAAAGCTTTCTTCAGTTATGTCAAGAATCTCTATGGCAAAGCCCAGGTTTGCTCCGAATTAGTACTTAACAGTACCACTTACACTGATCCTGTTGACTTAGCCAATTGCTAGCAGATAGGTTCAGTGCAAACTTCACCACCCTGTCCCCACCAAAGGCCCATTTGACATCCCTGATACTTGTCCCGCACCTCACATCTCTGTAGATCGTGTCCCTACCAAGGCAAAAACACAGCTTCCATGGGACCCAATAGTATCTCAGGCAGTATTTTGCACCATCTCCAGCAAGAAATAACTTTGCCATTAAACACTCTGTTCAGCAACAGCCTAAGCACAGGCTTCATTCCAGCAGAGTGGAGAACTAGCTTGGCAAGTCTGATCTGTAAAGCCATGGAGCGTATTATTATGGATCTCATAAACAAGGACATAGGCAATCTCCAAGCACTTGACCCCACCCATTTCAGATTCATCATGGGCAGATCTTGCCTGTTGAACCTGGTTGACTTCTTTGAGATTGTCACCAAGGCCCTGGATGAGGGAAAGTCAGTGCATGCAGCTTACCTTGACTTGGCCAAGGCCTTTGACACAGTCCCCTTGCTCGGCATCATCGAAAAGCTAACATAACTTGGCGTAAGTCCTTGTCTCATCAGATGGGTAGCCAACTGGCTCAGTGATAGGACCCACAAGGTCAAAATAGGCACCTCTCCCTCCGACAGCAGACCTGTCACTAGTGGTGTTCCCCAGAGATCTGTCCTGGGACCCCTAATATTTGGCATCTACTTCTCAGAGGTCCAGGCAAAGACAAAAGGCCTGTGGCTGATCAAGTTTGTGGATGACTGTAAGTTGGGTGCTGTCACTGACTCCCCAAATAACATACTGCAACAGGGTCTCACAGCAACAAATGATTGATGCCAAAGTCATGGCCTTAAGTTAGATGCAAAAATGTATTATACCATTTGGCAAAAACATGGCCCCTACTGATTACCACATCAATGGTAACCCCCTAAGTACATAACCTGTGGTGAGAGGCACTTGTACTCAGGTTGACAACAATCTCACAATCGACCATCATGTAGCGGCAGTGGTCAGAAAAGCCTTTTATACTTGGTTCATCTCATAGGTAAAGGGATTGCATCCAGAAAAAAGGTTATTACCTAACAACTGGAAAGGCCACAGAAATACATCACAAAGAGAATCCATGGCCTCCAACACCTGTCCTATGTGAACAAGCTCAAATCACCATCACTATACTCTGTATGGTACAGATTGCTCAGAGGTGATCAGTGTCTCGCCTACAAGGCAATATTGGACCCTGCCCTACTAGAGATACTCCATATCTGTAAGTCTAACTCCTCGCGCATTACCCACTCAAAAGGCCTAAATCTAATATGTGACATCAACAAAACCTGCTGGAGAGAGAGGTCTGTTAAGCGGCTGCCCTGTCTCTGGAATAGACTTTCCATACATGCCAGAGTACCTTGCTGACCCTCTTCAAGTGCCACCTTGATGAGTGGATGGGAAACCACAAATTTGTCCCAGGGGTTCCAGCTGTGCCCCTCGTTGACAGGGGCGACAGATGATGACTGTTTGTATTTTGGGGATAAACTCTTGGCTAGGCTTGTAAGGGCCCCAGGGCTGTTAGCAGAGTAACTTCCTATGATTCTGTGAGTATCGTTCATTACAGTTACAAATGGCAATAGTAGGAAATTCCTTCTTTCCAGGAGTCATTCCTCATCATCCAGATCACGCACTTTTCCACCAGTTCAACACATGCTGGCCCAAGGAGTGATAGAACCAGTTCCTCATTCCCAGATGGGGAAGGGTTTTATTCAAGGATGTTCCCATTACCAAAGAAAGAAAAATTCTTGAAGACCAGTTTTTGATCTTTCTTTCCTAATCCTATTTGTGATGGTGCCCACATTCAGAATGATGTCACTTCACAACAGGTTTTTTATTCCTTTTCAAGTTTCCTGGTAACACTAGGCTTAAAATGATTATTGTCACAACCTATTCCAGATTTCAAACATTTTTTAAGGTTTTGTGTGTCTGGATCACATTATCAGTTCTTTGCCTTGTGCGTGGTCTATCCACTGCACAAGTGTGTTCACATTGTCACTCTCTAATTATAGCTTATTGCAGGCTACAGAGTATCCACATTTTTCCATATTTAGATGTCTTGCTTATCTTTACAGAGTCTTTTTCAAAGTGTCAGGAATCTCTATGTTGGGTAAGAGATCTCTTACACAAGCTGGAATTCCAAGAGAACATTCAAAAAGTCTTTTTCTTGACTCCTTCGCACAGGATTGTATTCTTGGGATGTCAACTAGACACCGCAGTTCAAAGAGCTTTTTGTTTCACTGGAAAAATTATATATTTATCTGCATTTTTTTTTTTAAGGTTATTCACTCAGTCTGATCCTACGAGTGAATACTTCAGGATTTTGGGTCTCATTTTATTTATTTTTTTTATTTTAGTTTACATTTGCTAACCAGGAATGTCTGACTGAGCCGAAGCCCTTTTCCAGCAGAGACCCGGGGAGAAAAGCTCCAGTAAATACATAACACATTTAGTCAATATTACAGATGTTATAGAAGTGGAATATGGCAATCAGCTAGCTGACTACAAGAGCATTTTTCAAGAGTATACAGATTACATTTAATCATCATACTAATATATATGTAGAAAATGTAAAAACAGATAGATTACAGCCACAGCATTTTTTAAAAGTAGTAGCTAGTATAAAAAAAGCAACATAGGAGTAAGTGTTTTTTTTTTTTTTTTTTTTTTTTTGCAGTCGAATCAAACAGGATACAGTAAAGTATAAGAAAGAGATGAATACATAGATTAGCAGAGTGTAGCAGAGAGTTCTCAAGGAGGGTTTGAGCATTGGCAGATCCATTGCCCGTTGAAATATTCTTTTAGAGTTGGTTTAAATTGTTCGAATTTCGAGAGGAAGTTTGTTCCATCCAATAGAGGGGGTGGTTAGCTATATAAGTTACACCCTGCTTTAGATTTGGGCTTATAGATTTTTAAGAGCTCTCGGGAAGAGCTGAGGAGGTTTCATGAAGGAACATAGTGGGAGATGACAGAGTGTAAGGCTGGACAGAAAGATGGCTGGTAAACTGAGTGTATAGTTTGAAGCCGAGAGAGGAGCAGGAGGAGGTGAGGCAGCTCAAGCCAGTTTAAATGTCTTAGAGAGACAGTGGTGAGATCTTTAGGATTGTTGAGTTGCAAATCTAGCTACTTTGTGGTATGCAGTCTCAAGTCTAGTAAGGAGCGAGGAGTTAAGGTTAGTAAGGATTTGTGAGCAATATGTTAAGCAGGGAAGAAGGTAAGAATGAGTGAGGGCAATTCTAGCTTCCTGAGTGAGAAATGTTTTTATTTCTATATAGTAGACCTAATGTAAGGTGAGCTTTCCTGTTGCAATTATTTATGTGGTGGTCAAATTTTAGTTGATAATCGAGTGCGATACCAAGGAGTTTTGAGCTAGGTTCAATTACATTAGGGGTGTTAAGTGACTGGATAGTAAAATAGGTCTTTATGTGGCTGGATGTTTTAGGGAGGAAGAGTACATGTTTTGTATTTGGTATCCTTCTTCCACATAGCCCTTGTTTCTACCTGCAAATCTTGGTATTTTATGACCGTCTTTCTGTACGCAAGACACTAGTCACTGGGTGTAGCAATTTCAATAGTCGATGCTACTTTTGTCTTTTCGTGGACTACTACAACATCTGGTTTTCTCGTATCTGCTATTTGAACTGTTGGAAGTGGGTGATCCCATGTGATGTAAACATTTTCTGTGATGCTTTGTGGCTCATGTTTCCAATGTTTTTCAGCTACTTCAGTACTGTAATGTTTGCACAATTCCCAGTGCAACAAACAGTCTTACCTCATTATTATGTCTTTCAGAATACAATCCTTCTGCCATTAGTATATCAAAACCAGCTACAAGATGTGCGACTGTTTGCAGTTCTGTTTTACAAGACCTACATTTGTCCGTTTCTCCCCCATGTTCTATGGACTTTGTAAGCCAATGTGTACATAGTCCACTATCTTGGGCTGCCAATATTAACCTTTCATATTTTGTTTTAAATTTTCTTCTCAACTGTTATTGTGTTCGATCCTGATCAACATAAGGTTGCTCAAGGAGTTTCATATACTTGCAGCTATATTTATGCATTTTCCGCATTTCTTGCCTTCTCATCTGATCCTTCACCTTATATTATTTGGCACATTCACTTCTGCTGTCTATTTTTTTATCTACTTGTGGTTTGGTTTCCATTCCTGCTTGATGCTGATATGCTTCTGCTAAACTAAGCAAGGAAGTTATCTTACACTTTTTCCTCATGTTTAAGAACTTTCACTACATTTGAGTCTTGTGAAGTCAACAGATTTTGTGCAGTCCCATGATTGCAGATCTTTAATTGTAATCAGTTTTGAGGAGGCTAATACAAGCTTCAGAACGTAGGATATATATAATCTTAGTATGCACTGATTCTTACAAATAATTTGAGCATGAAGCATCTTTCATGATTTCTTGTCTAACCTGTCCAACACGTTTTGGGGCCAATCAATCACCCCAAAGCTGTAAGGAAGAGCAAATTGGTTTATAGATTGGACTTTGTTCCTAGATGTTAGTGCTGTTTTTAGTATTAATTTAAGCCTTCTACAATATTCCTTACTGAGTTTTATTCATATTTGTTTGTTTTATTATTGATTCTTCATAAATTCCCAAATATTTATATACTCCCCCTTTCTCAAATTCTTTTATATCACATTCCTGTCCCAAAATGATGTTTTATTGGTGCTGCAGCTTTCCTGCTTTTAAAGGTTGGTTTTGCACATTTATCAAGACAAGATGACATTTTTATATAATCTGAAAAAGTTTTAACCACTTGCAGTTGTGCTTTCAGTTCCTCATCTGATGTACTGTACAGTTTTAAATTATCTACAAAAGACAAGTCTCCTTTTGTTTTCTAGGGGCCAAATTATAGCCATGGGCTAATCTGTTAAGTAAACAGTTTAATGAGTTAAGGGCAAGGCAGAATAGCAACAATGACAAGAAGTCACCCTGGAATATCCCCCTTTGAATTTTTGCCCCTGGAATAAGAATTTGACCTTTACCATGTCTTAATTGCAGAGTGGTCTGCCACTGTTTCATGGTCACTGTAATGTAATTGATCAATGTAGGGTGTGTCTTGTACATTTTAAGCACTCTCTTATGCATGAATGTGGGATACTGTCAGATGCTTTTTTGTAGTCAATCCATGCCATACTTAGATTCTTCCCTTTTTACATTTCTCCATTATGACGTTATTTAGCAACAAATGAACCTTTGTTCCATATGACATACTTTTGTTACCCTTTTGTTCTATTGCCATGATTGAATTTTCTTCTGAATGGCTATAAACTCTGTCAGCATCAATTCTGGTGTATAGTTTATACATTGTCAGAAGGCAAATTATTGGTCTGTAACTTTTAAGATAACTTGCAGGTTCACTCAGGAGCATTGTTTTTCCTGTTAACCGGGCTGGTGTCCGTCTGTTTGGGGTGTGCATATAAATAGTTAGTTATTACCCATGGCTATATCTTCATACAAAGATGTTAATACTTGTAGCCAGAAGTTAGGTACTGCATCTGGGTTTGGGGTTTTCCCAGTTGAGGCTTTTCTTAACTTTATTTCGGTCTGCCTGGCCAGTACTTCATCCCATTTCATATCCTGTACAGTTGAAATTCTTATTTTTTTTTACTACTACTATCCATTTACCATCTTTGTTTCACGTGATCTTCATAGATATTTCTCCAAAATGTATCTGTTTATTCTTTTTGGGTGGTCTTTCAATTTTTTTGCCTTGTTTCCCATTTCTCTCTAACTTTTTGAGGTAGTCAATAAATTGTTCATTCTGTACTTTTCCTTTATATTTATCTGCATATCTTCTAAGATGTTCTTCGTCTTCCCTTGCTGCAGTCCTGACTATTGGGTATAGTCCGCGTCCCAGTCGGCCCGAATACCAGAGTATAAGGCTGACGTCGGTCATGGCGCCTTAGACTGACGCCAGTACGTCAGGGTACTAATGCGCATGACCGACGTCATTTCCTCAGTCTTTTTTGCCGCATGGTCCGATGCAGAAGCAATTTTGCGAGTGCAGGTTGGCGTTCTGAGATTTTCAAACCGAGTTTCAGACCGAAACAGAGTTGGCTAAGTAACCCGCTAGAACATTTTGGTTTTTCTTGCCTCAGTATTTAACCGGATGTCAGAAAAGTGAATAACTGTATTTCTTGTGGGAAGCAGATACCGCATAGGGATTATCATACATTGTGTATACCTTGTTTAGGGCCTGAGCACGACGTTGTTGGTTGCCGCTCTTGTGCTAGATTTAACAAGCGCACTATTAAGAGGAGGCTTGATTGTGCTAGGTTAGTGTTTGGGAAGCGTTGCAATTACAATATGCCGTCGGATGCTCCGACGCCTGCTTCATCCAAGAAGCGCAAGGACAAAACAGTGAAGCCTAGGGGTGAGGAACCGGCAGTCACGGACGCCGGTCCTTTAGAAGGCTCAGGGGAGCCAGTGGTTTTGCCAGGTGTTTCTATGGAGTCTCAGGCAGATACTTTACTGTTACAGGATGTGCCCTCTCAGGAGGTAGGCCAGGCTGAGGGGGCTTCTCAGGTAACTGTTCTTCCCTCTCTTCCCAAGGTAGTTGGGGCCTCTCCTTCTGTTGCCAAAGCTTCTTTTAGAGGTAGGCCAAGTTCAGCTTCTGTGGGGGCTTCTCCTAGCATTTCGGGCTCTGTGCCTAAGAAACATATGCTTAAAATGGCAGAAGATTTGATTACTCTGATTAGAGGTTCTATGCCCCCACCTGATAAGAGGCCTAGGGTGGAACAGGAGTTTGATAGTTTTGAACAGTGTTCACAGGCTTCAGAGTCTTCTGTGGAAGACTTACAAGAGTTTCCTACTTATTCTGATTCTGATGTGGATGATTCCACTCCTTCAGCTTCTCCTCCTGAGGATTTTTCATTTTCAGAGACTCTTCACTCCATGAGGGAGCACTTTAAATGGGAAGGCCAAGATTACTCTGACTCCAGAAAAGGCTTAGGGAATTCTTGTTTTGCCTCAGCATAGGCCCTTAGCTATTCCTCCTGTGTTGAATGTGGTGGAGGATGTTTTGCAGAGGCTTCTCTGAACCCTGATTCCTTGCCTCCTGCTCCTGTTAAGCCTGATAGGTATTATAGGGTGCCCAAGCTCATAAGTATTTGTTTAAGAGTCCCAGGGCGGACCCAGAAACTGTTTCTCAGGGGCCTAAAGGTGTTAAAGCTTCTGTGGTTAAAAATCCTGTACCCTCTGATAAAGAGGCAAGGGCTTTGGATAGGTGGGGTAAGAAAGTATACACTTCTTCCACTCTAGCCATGAGGGCGTTGAATTGTCAGTTTCATATGCTGAAATATCAGAATTATCTCCTTTCACAGTTGAAATCTAAAGTGGATGCTTTGGCGGAAGGTATTGAGTGTAAAGAATTGCTGGATTTGGTTCATGTGTCTGAACAAGTGGGTAAGCATTCTTTGCAGTGTGGTTTTGATGCTGTTCAGGCCTCCTCGAGGGTGGCTGCTACTAGTTCTGTTCTTCGCAGACATGCCTGGTTGAAGGATCAGAATTTAGCTGAGCATGTTAAGACTAGGATTTTGGATGCTCCTTTACAGTCTGATGTGTTGTTTGGACCGCCTGTGGAAGCAGTTTTAAAGAAAATGGAGGACAAAGCTAAGTCTATGCAGACTGTTACAGATTTTTTGCAGGTGCAGCCTCCGAAGTTTAGTAGAAATTGGCCTGCTAAGGGGTGGACATATCCTGCTTATGGTTCCCAGTCTAGGGGTAGGTCTAGACGTGGTAGGGGCAGGGCTCAAGGTTCATTTAGGCCTAGATCAGACAGTTCACCTGCTCAGACTTCTGGTGAGGGCAGGGGTCAGTCCTTTCGTAAGCAGAACCAATGACCTGCCTTTTCAGCTGCCAGTGGACTCGCGTCTGGCAGCTCCTTTGGGAGGAAGATTGTCTCTTTTCAAAGAAAATTGGGATTTAATCACTCAAGACAGATGGGTGCTGGATATCATTCATCACGGTTACAGATTTTATTTCCACACAATGCCCCCTTTCAAAGGCATGCCAGATGTTCCTCCTCCACAAAGAAAAGAGGCTCACAAGCAAGTTTCTCAGTTACTCCAGATAGGGGCCATTCAGCCAGTCCCTGTATTAGAAAGGGGCTTCGGATTTTATTTTCGCCTGTTCCTAGTACCAAAGAAGGGGAACACGTGGAGACCAATTTTGGATTTATCTATCCTCAACACTTATCTGGACATTCCCAAGTTCAAGATGTTGACGTTACAGCAACTGTTACCTCTGCTGGGCAAGGATCACTGGATGGTAACTTTGGATCTCAAGGAAGCTTACCTTCATGTGCCTATAAGGCTAAGTTGCAGAAAGTATCTGCGGTTTCGAACTGGAGATTTTCATTATCAGTTCTCTGCATTGCCCTTTGGCTTATCTACTGCGCCCAGAGTATTCACAAAGGTTCTGGCTCCAGTGATAGCTTACTTCAGGCTTCAAGGCATTCAAATCTATCCTTACCTGGACGACTGCCTGATCCTGGCTCAAGAAAAGAAACACCTTCTACAGCATCTGGAATATGTCATAGCAGTGCTAAGATGCCTAGGGTATTCTGTGAACGAAATAAAGTCCAGTCTAGTACCCTCTCAAGACATGTGCTTTCTGGGTGTGAGACTGAATACAGCAGCCCAGATGGCCTTTTTAACCCCGGACAAACAAAAGAGTCTGTCACTTTACTTCCATCAACTATCTCATCAGTCCGTGCTGACTGCAAGGACAGTCCTTCAAGCATTAGGGTTCATGGCATCTTGTATTCTGGTGCTTCCCAATGCCAAACTGCATATGAGGAAGCTGCAATGGTATCTCAAAATGTATGGACACAGCACTGCCAAGATTTGGACACTGTCATTCAAATAATACCTTGCCTTCAAAAGGAATTCTTGTGGTGGGCTCAGGAATGTCACCTAAACAAGGGACTCTCTGTGACCCGCCAGAGGCGAGTCAGATTTTAACGACAGATGCCTCGGACACTGCTTGGGGAGCTCATCTAAATGGAAAGTGGATACAAGACAAGTGGCCTGCCAGACTACAGCATCTACATATCAACATGAAGGAGATGTTAGCAGTCCAGTTTGCATTGATGGCGTTCAAGGAGTTACTTCTTCCAGGGCAGGTGTTGATTCTGACAGACAACACAACTGTCATGTGGTACATCAACAAGCAAGGGGAACACATTCTTATCCTCTATGCAGGCAAGCAATGATTTTATGGGAGACTGCGTTAAGCCTGCAACTGACTCTTCAGGCAAGGTTTCTGCCAGGAGCACAGAACTCCCTAGCAGATGTATTAAGCAGACAAATCATGGATCCCCACGAGTGGAAACTGGATCTTCATGTATTTCAGAAATTGACAGTGTCATGGGGAACTCCAGACATAGATCTGTTCGCTTCTCCACTAAACCACCAGCTGCCAAAGTATTGCACAAAGGGGTTTCATCACACAGCTTGGAAAGTGGATGCTCTGTCTTTCAGTTGGAAAACCTTCATGTCTATGCCTTTCCACCTCTGCCTCTTCTTCCAAAGGTATTACTAAAGGTCAGACAAGACAGGCCAAGGATGATTTTGATAGCTCCAGATTGGCCTCGGCAACACTGGTACCCACTTCTAAGGAGTCTTGTAAAGAAGCCTCCATGGCCTTTACCTCTGATTCCTCATCTGTTATCTCAGAAGGACGGTCATCTGCTCAATGTCAAGCTTCAATCTCTTCATCTCACAGCTTGGCATATTCTGTGTTGAAGCACGGTAGGTCTCAGCTTCCTCAACAAGTTTTAAATGTGATTATGGAAGCTAGAAGGCCTAGTACTAGGAGAGTGTACGCAGAAAAATGGAAGAGATTTTTATTTTGGTGTACAGCAAAGAATTTGGAGATTTCAGAGCCTAATTTGAGTGTGGCTCTTCAATATCTTACTGAATTATTGGACAAAGGTTTGTCCTTCTCTTCCATAAAGATTCATGCTGCAGCAATTTCAGCTCACTATGATTGTGACCCACCTTTGTTTTCGCATCCTTTGTTCAAGCAGTTTCTTAGAGGGGCAAAGAATATAAGACCCCCACGAGCTCCTACTCCTGCTTGGGATCTCAATTTTGTGTTGGAAAAACTTACTCTACAACCTTTTGAGCCTGCAGCTACTGCTGAATTGAAATATTTGTCATGGAAGACTGCTTTTCTGTTGGCTATTACTTCTGCAAGAAGGGTGTCTGAGTTGCAGGCCCTTATGGCAGTAGAGCCCTTTTTGATTTTCCATAAGGACAGGGTATCATTACGTACTAATCCTTCCTTTATGCCTAAGGTGGTTTCTAGTGTGGCTTTAAACCAAACTATTCATTTGCCTACGTTTTTTGCAGATCCTCAAACTAAAGGGGAAAAGATTTTGCACACTTTAGATGTACACAGGCAATTGCGTTATTATTTGAGCAGGACTAAAGATTTTAGACAGTCTCAGCAGTTACTTGTTTCTTTTGCTTTGAGTTCACAGGGCAAGCCTGTGTCAAAACAAACTATTTCTAGGTGGATTGGCTTTTGCATTGCATTTTGTTATTCCCATCATGGCAAAGAGGTTCCAGCTGGGATTAGGCCTCATTCCACTAGGGCTACTGCCACTTCAACAGCATTTCTAAGGGGGGTGGCAACTAAGGATATTCTGGAAGCAGCTACTTGGAGTTCAGTACATACTTTCTCTAGGCATTATCACCTGCCTATATACTCTGACTAGAGCTGGTTTTGCCACAGCTGTTTTACAAGGCATGTTGTCAGCTCCTGCTACTTTATAATTTGCCAGCCTCCCTTACCTCTGCTTTGGGATTCTACCCAATAGTCAGGACTGCAGCAAGGGAAGACGAAGAACATAGTACAGTTTTGTACCTACCATAAATGTAGATGTTCGAGGATTCCCTTGCTGCAGTCCAATTTACCCTCCCTCCTTCCCCTCTGTGTTTCAGGGTGGTTGTGTAGGTGAGTTTACATGCTTATATTTTTTGTATATATTGCTGTATATATTGTACATGTTTATTGGTGCAGGCTGTTTTTGGGACTTCTCTTTTTGCGTCTTCTGACATCTGGGGCAAGAAAAGAGTGAGGAAATGACCTCGGTCATGCGCATTAGTACCCTGACGTACTGACGTCAGTCTAAGGCGCCATGACCGACGTCAGCCTTATACTCTGGTATTCGGGCCGACTGGGACGCGGACTATACCCAATAGTCAGGACTGCAGCAAGGGAATCCTCGAACATCTACATTTATGGTAGGTACAAAACTGTACTTTTTTCTACATGTGCTGAACTTTTTAGTTTATTTGCAATAGTGCAAGCTAGATCCTGATCCGTTCTAATACTGTGCATTGCTTTTATCACATTTGTCTTTCTGAGTAGTTTTGTTGATCTGTTCCCTCTTCTAATCTATTAGTAACCCTTCTTGTCTTAACTGCTTTATAGTTGTAGCTATTCGATATTTCCATGATGGTGTCGACTTCTCCCCTTCCTTTCCCTTACTACCCTGTGTTCTTGTGGTAGAACTTTATCTGTTACTAATTTAGCTGCACAGTGTGTGTCTAACAGTGGGTCTCTATGGACAGTCCTCATTATTGTGTTCATTTGTTTTATCAAACTTCTAACTTTTGAGGTTTTGTTGACCTTCTGCAGTCTTATTTCTTTCATTATCTTAATATGTCTGTCGCTGTTAAATCAAGCAACTTTTCTCTTAGCTCACTTTTTTCCTAAACTGATAATGCATCTTTTGTTCTCCATTTCCTGTGGGTGCTCTAAAGAAAGTTCCATGGCATCGTCCTGTGGCACATTATCTTCAATTTCATCGTGTCGGCCATTGCTGTGTCGTATGGTAACTCACTGACCTCTCTCTCCTTAACATTGACTGCGTGAGAGTTGCCACAGTTTCCTGTTCCTTCCGTTGCTGTCTAGTTCAACTGAAAGTTTATACTGGTTTCCTGTGGAAGTCTCGAATATCTTCATATGGTGCTTGATCAGTTAATTCCCGTTCCACTGGTTTCTCCTTAATTTGGATGTCCATTACTGTATCCTGCTGTGGTGTTTTCTGAGTTAGTTTTTCTTCACTTCGCAGGTACTCCATAACTCAGTATTTGTCTTTAACTTCTCCATTGCTAATGTTTTCTACTTTTCCTCTTTGTCGTCTTATCTTTTGTATTGCAGAGTTTTCCATGTCTGGATTCCTTTGCCTGTATTTCTCTTCAAATATTTTTGGTGCTGTTCTTGGTATCCATTAGTTTTGCTTTCTCCTTTTCTTAAATATTGCACCATATTAAATCTGGTTTTCTTTCCCATGTCCATATTTCTTCTTCGGATGTCTCCTGATCTTTGTATCTCCTTACTTTGGGGACTTGTTCCCCCATGCTGTGATGTAACCCGTGTTAGACCTTCTACACCAAATCCTTCACTTTGCAGACATTCAATAACTTCAACTTCTATTTATTTAACTTCTACTTTACTAATCTTTTCTGTCTTCCCTTGTGTTTTTTTTATTGTGAAATTTTCCATATCTGGATGCCTTTGCATGTGTTTCTCTTCAAATGTCTTTGGAGCTGCCTTTTTTGTATTGATTAATTTGGCTTTTGAGGGCGGCCACGATGGTGCAGCGGTTAGCGTTGCCTCACTGCAAGAGGTTGTCCGGTTCGATTCTCTGCTGGGGTGCCTTCTGTGCGGAGTCTGCATGTCCTCCCTGTGGTCGCGTGGGTTTCCTCTGGGTGCTCCGGTTTCCTCCCACATCCCAAAGACATGCTGTAGGTGGATTGGACACTCTAAATTGGCCCTAGATGTGAGTGTGGGCATGTGTGTGCCTTCTGTGGAAGGTTGGGTGCCGGGCTGGCAACTCGACACTGTAAATTCCACTGCCAATCATGAGCGGACAGGTGATCTGCTGTGACGACCCCTAACCAGGAAAAAGCTGAAAGAAGAAGGGTTGAGGATGAGTTGGTTGTTTGAGAGCCATGTTTCCACTGAGTTAAAGGACGACTGGGTAGCTGATAAGAGTTCAGAGGGAGAGTTTGCTATTGTTATGACTGTAGTCTCATCAGCGTATTGGATAATACAGGAGAATGGGCAGGAGGTATAGAGCAAGTTTGTGAAAATGTTGAATATTAGTGGCCCTAAAATGCCTCATGGCATCTATTATTCTCATGATACCCCTGACAAAACTTCTCATGCGGAGGATACAGTGGTATCTGAAAACTATTTGGTCCCAGCATCAACATACTTTATCTGATGGAAGAGAATTTTTTTGGTAGAGACAATAGATATTCTGAAATCCAGGCTTTTCCTTCTCCCTTCTTGCTCCAAAGCAGTCATTCACCACAGACACTATGGACTTTGGTTGGGGAGCAAAAAATCCAAGGGGGTGTGTGAAAAACCAAGGACAGATGCAAGCACATAAATATCAGGAAGATGGCTGCCTTAATCAAGACGCTCAACTATCTGAACCATGTTTAGTCCCCAGGACCTCTTCAAATGGTTACAGACAATGCCACAGTCAAGTGGTGCATCAACAAGCAAGGGGGAACCAGGTTGTAGCCCATTTGTACTAGCCATTTTTGCTTGGGATATAGCTTCACAGCAGTCTCACCCCTTTATTCCATCAGAGCAAAACTGTGTGGCAAATAAACTAAACAGGACCAGGGCAGACCTTCACAAATTAAAACTAGATTGGAGGTCTTCCAAGATTTGATCCATATGTGGGGATTTCTCAAGCAGACCTCATTGCCTCCTATCTGAAAATAATCTTGCAAGATTCTGTTCCATTTCTGTTGCAGGAAGACATATACTTTTTTCCTTGGACAAGATGTTCCTGAATGCTTTTCCACCCTATCCACTAATATCCAGGGTACTTCTGAAGATTCAGAAGGAATCCCCAAAGGTCATTTTGGTGAATCCATTTGGCCAAAACAACTATGGCTGTCCCTTTTTGAAATTGCCAGGGGAAATTACCACAAGCTTCCTTACAGACTGGAGCTACTTGTACAAGAATAAAGGTGCTAAATACATCTTGACATCAACTTCAATTGACTGCTTAGATGTTAGGGTCTTAATTCCTTTTAGGCCCCTGTTTTCTGAGGATGTGCAGCAGGTACTACTTGAGGCAAGAAAGCCTGCTACTAGAAAGTCGTATATTAGCAAATGGAAAAGGTTTTCTGTTTGGTGCCAATAACATAACCAGCACTCATTCAGGGATGGTAGTTCTCTGGTTCTGCAATACTTATGCGAGTTACTATCCTACAGCCTTTCCTGTTCCTCTGCCAGGATTCATTGATTGGACATTTCAGCATGTTTGCCTATGGATTCTCCTAAAATTCAGTATCATGTCAAAATGCCCTTGAAAGGGTTTTGTGTAAGTGGCCTCCAAAAAGACCAGCGAAGCCTCCATAAGATCTTTGTTTTGTGTTAGAGAAGCTAACACTTGTTCCATTTGAACCAGATAAGAGGTTCATGACACAGAAAACAGTTTTTTATTGAATTGTTCTGACATCTGCAAGAGGGATACCAGAGTTGCAAGCTCTTATGTTGTCAGCCCTGCCTCACTGTCCATAGAGACGTGGTTTCTTTGAGAACTAATTCTTTTTTATGCCTAAAGGGGTATCAGAATTTACTGTCCACCTCTACATTTTCTTTCCTAACCCTAAGAATGAGGGACGAAGGATTCTTAACTTGGATGTCCACAGACAACTCTGGTATTGTCTTGACAGAAATAAATCTTTCAGATCTTCAGATTAATTGTTTGTTTCATGTGAAGGTTAGTAGGGACTACCAGTGTCAAAAGAAAACTTTCCAAATGGTTGCATAAGGCTGTTACTTTTTGTTGTACTCCCCATAACAAGTCTTTTCCAGGCATGGTCGGTGCCCACTCTACCAGGGCCTTGGCTTCATCTAGGGCTTTTGGAAAAGTTTGAATTCTAGACTCACTAGAAGCTGTTGCTTTGTCCTCTGTACGTACTTTTACAAAACACTATAAGCTTGATTCCTTCTCTAGGTCCAGCTCAAGCTATGCTAAGACCATTCTTTAGGGCCTTCTGGACGCTTCTTCAGTCTCCCAAATATAGTTAAGGTGATCTTGATCTACCCATATAGCTAAGGCCACTGCAATAGTGATCATTATGATGACCATAGTATAGTACAGTTGTACAAGTAAAGCTTACCATAACAGCAGATGTTCAAATGATCACTGCTGCAGTAACTGCTCCCTCCCCTTGTTTGTGTGTGTTTTTTATGCCAGGATGTGTACATTTATTCTTTTTTTTTTTTTTTTTTTTAATTCATAGCATTATCCTTTCATGGCTCATTCTCTCTCTTTTTCTCTTTGCTGGCAGGAAAGCTGTGAAGGGCTTTGCACCTATACTTGTCCTTTAGTCAGCTCAGCTTGACCTGCCTGACAGTTTAGGAATATGGAAGGCGCCCTGAAACTTTGGAAGCTGACAGTCTGTTATATTCTTTGTAGGATATAACAGATATAGCTAAGGCCACTGCAGCAGTGATCATTCGAACATCTAATGTTATGGTAAGTTTTCTTTGCACAACTATTCTGTCTCTGGACAGACCGTTCTTGGTAGAGCGATGTTTGTGCACGACCTTATAGTCTGACGTGGATGGTGCTATCTCTTTTGTGCCTTAGTTCTTGGCTTTGCTAAAATGTCTGTGTTTCTGGAAATGTAGACATCATGCTGGTGTTTAGGGTGTACGAGACTCGCATTGTGGGGGAGAACTTTGTATTGTTGCCTCCTAAGGGCATTTGCTTGGAACCGTCTTGTTCAAGTAACTAAACACTGCATCTCTGTAGCAGGTATGAAAATTACATAATTGCCATAATACTAGATCTGCTTAGAAGATTCCATTTTTAAACACCTGCATTTTTCTGTCCACCTTTTCTGGATAGCGTTTACCTTATATTGATGCCTACTTACTGTCATCTTTTGCCGCTTAGTCAGAAACTGGGAAAGGGAGGAGGGAGTCATAGGTGTCTTCGGAAGGGGAGGCACTTGTGTGGTCTTTGAAACTGTTATTTGTTAATCATTTTACATGAGGAATGCCAGAGTTGTATGAATAAATGAAGGCTGAATCCTTGAAGCATGTTTAATGTTAATAATATTAAGTGCATAACTTTCATTTTCAGCCTGTAAGTGGCCTTGGAGCGGTCATTTTACCAGTCTGCTAACGTCTCGTTTTCTTTGTAGGGGAGGATTTCTCGTGAGGATTAGACTTTCATATTGTTGGTGTGCACCACCTTCTCGTGTACTATGCAAGAAAGGAACGAGTTTAGGGGTCAGACTGTTGCTCCCTTTGCTCCATCTCTGGCTAAGGAAATGCTGTCAAGTGGATTTCTAACTGCATTTGCATTTTCAGCAAGTGGGTTACAGTCAGTTAAAAAGTGCTTTCAAAGGCCACTGTACCAGAGCAGTGCCTATTATGCATATTTCAGGAAAGGGGCACCCATTTGGTCATCTTCTCACACCTTCATCTGGCTTTATTGCTTGGACCTTAGTTGCAGGAGTTATGATGCCTTTGGTGTTAATATTATCTTCTGAGCTCCTCCCTTTGGTCTTTCTCTGACTTTAGCTTTCCTGGGACGTTTAACTTGTACTGTAAGCCAAAACTAATATATGAAATTTTTTTTGCTGAGTAGTGCTTACCTTATAGTCTGTGACAAGGCACTCAGATGGAAGCTTAGTACTTCCTCCTCCGTTTCGATGGCTGGCCTCAATATAATCAAAGGATTGCATTTCCTTTAAGTACAGGAAGTATGTAGTTCTGTAGTCTTCATTTCTGTCTTTCAAGTGTCCTTGCATAGTGCATTAAATCAAACTGGGGAGCACAGAGTAGGAACAAAAACTCTCACAACTGTGATATCATTGTGTGCACCATGCATGCCAGCTGGCAGTGGAGCTGCAAATGAATTGGGAACATCACAGGAGGAAATCTCAACAGCTACTTTTTTTGTTTTATGATTTGTTAAATAGTCTAGTCCATAGACCCTTTTTAGTCATAACCCGGACCACAAGCGCAGCATATATTCATGATAAATATTACTGAATCATATTAATTTATCAAAAGAGCATCTTTGTAAATATGATGGAAAGTTGTTAATAGTGCTATGAGCTTTCTAGCCAAAGTTAAGGGGATGGAAGGTTGAGACCTATGTTTGACTCTCACTGTCTCTCTTGTGCACATACATATACACACATGCACACAGTTGTATTGAAGGGTCTTTTTTCCACAGGCCAGCAGGAGTGATGGATGATTTCTTTCCTGTCCTACATTGTCTTCAGGATTTGTTTTTCAAGAGTTCTTTACATTGGTGAAAGCCACCCAGGGTGAGCCAGAGCTACCAACTACCTTCCCTAAGGAAGTGCTTAAATTCTTATTTTGGTTAGTAGTGTCCAGAGTAATCTTTTTTCTTAACCATTTCTTAGAGAGACTGTTTGACAGTTGTAGACAGAATCTGAAAAAAAGTTGATGATTCACTGAGCTTCTTTCCATTGTTGATATCCATCTTTTCCTCATAAGTGGTTAGTACAATTTCAGGTTATTTTGGAGTTTGCTGTGTTTAACCAAAACTTTTATTGTAGTTGTAATCAAACTATTAAAACTGTATTACTGAATCCTAAGTAACAAAACACGGGAATTTCATTTTTTAGCACTGCTATAGTAAATAATGAAAATGCACACCTGTGTTGAGTAGTAAAATGCAACAGCAGGATTGCTGCAAAGCAAGAGCTATTGATCATTACAATTTATCCTCCTTGTAATGTGTAAAAAGCTCCATATAAAGCTATGCAGAATGGTAAGTAAAATTTTCTAGGCTTGCATTGCCATCTAGTGGTAAATCCAAGCCAATAGCTTTGTTTTCTTGTAAGAGCCTGCTTACAACACCTATATACACCAGTATTTATCGTATTTTGGCTAGCCAGATCACATCAGACTTAGTATAGTAATTCCCAGTTTTAAACATTTTTAAGATCTTATGATCCGTTTATGATCAGTAGTTACTTCAAACTTAAAAGTTTTATGTAGGATTATATTTGGAAGATGGCATTTTTATATTGAAGGCAATTATGTAAAATGTCAGTTGTTGCAGCATATTAACATTATTAGGAGTATTTTGCATTTTTTAAAAGTTTTAATGACTTATGCCAGTGTTTTCTTCTTACTGCTTACTGTGCAGTAAATCTTCCTTTTGAAATATTCCTGAACCAGGCTGTCAACTCCAATCCCCATAATATGGGAGAAAGACTCCTCCACTCTCTTAAATGTGCATATTCAGTTGAGGTAAAACTTGTCTAAATTTATTTGTTTACCGGGATAGCCCGACTGGGTCAACAGAACCAGTTTTCAGCGGAGGCCTGGGGTGAAAAGCTCCATGAGCAGGCAATATAATAACATTCATGTATTGCAGTATCACTACATAAATTCAAAATAAAAGCAGACAAAATGTAGATATATGTAAAACAAATTCAAGCCTAACACTCATGTCGAGCATAACACTAATTTACAGTATCATAGCATATGTTCAGACTCTGGACAAAAAAGCGTAATATATATCCGTTTAAAAATGCAGGTGAATGAGACACCAGGTAGAAGTGAAGATTACCCAGGAGTATAGCAGGAGGACAGCCATGTGTCATTTAGATATTATTTTAATGAAGCTTTGAAGGCTGGTAGGCTGGGAATTAATTTAATAGCTAGGAGGACAGAATTCCATATTTTGGTGACAGAGTATGAATAGAAACACTGTCTTGATTTTTTTTGAGGGTTTTGAGATTATTAGCAATTTTTTGTCCTCCGATATTAGGGTTCTGTTTGGTTGGTAGGGTTGAGTTAGATTTTTTAGTGCTGGGTAGGCCAAAGGTTTTCTCTGTTCAGAAACTCAGATTAGCCAGTCCTTTGTAGAAAGCCAACAGGGATTGACCTTGACAAAATAAACATTTTAACTGGCGAGCCCCCCTGCATTAATGTTTGCTTTAAGAACCATGGCAGGACTCTTACACGAAAATCATCCCCTGTACAGCAAAGGGGTATTGCAGTTGCCTTGCCTTCCTGAAAGCCGTTACCGCACAGGACATTTTAGAAGCAGCCCCCCCTGATCTTTGGTTCGCATCTTCTCGAAACACTACAAGCTGGATGCGATCTGGAGGGCAAGAGCTGAATTTGCCTCTGTTGGCCTGAAGGGCATCCATCTGTCTTCATATTTGAAGTGAGCCAACCACCGTACCTGGATTGAACCAGCCATGGGAATCTTCCCTCTGAATTATGACTACATCAGTGACCCGTGAAGAGCACAGTACAAATGTGTAGGCAACTTAAGGTACATGTAGGAGTTTGTGTGGTCACTATTGCAGTCCTGTTTCACTCCCTCTATTCCCTTCAGATCATTGGGTCTACGAGGGGCCAGGGTGGTTAGACATGCACCCGTCCCTCTCTCCTTCTTTCACATCTGTATTTATGGTCCTCTCCCATCCTTGTTCAGGCTCTCTAAGGAGGGCTTGAATTCTCTTGTCACATACTGAGGCAATGCTGAATAGCAGACCCTGATTGTTGACATGGCCTTGCCTGTTTGTGGGGCAAGAAGGAACCAAAGATGATTGAGATAGATGACATTTATATATTCGGTACTTGATATTTGTGTCAAGCAACATCAGCTTGGCTATAAGGTAAGAACTGTTAATATGGGCATCCCAAACAGACACCAACCTGGCTAACAACAGGTAAAACAATGCTCTTATTTAAGAGCGAACCTGCAAGCTACCCCCAAAATTATAGACCATTAACGCCTTCCAACAACTTCTAAACTATACACAGGAATTAATGCCGACAATTTATACTCATTTGGAAGAAAACTCGATTATGGCAGTAGAACAAAAAGGCAATAAAAGGAAGTCATATGGAACAAAGGATCATTTGTTAGTCATAGTGGAGAATTGTAAAAAGGGGAAGAATCTAAATATGGAATGGATTGACTACAAAAAAACATTTGATAGTATTCCACATTCCTGGATAAGAGTGCTTACAAATTTGTAAGATGCACCCTACACTGATCGACTACGTTGCAGTGACCATGAAACAGTGGCAGACCACTTTGCAATTAAGCTATGATAAAGGACAAATTATTATCCCAGGGATAGAAATTCAAAGGGGGATATTCCAGGGTGACTGTCACCATTGCTATTCTGTCTTGCCCTTAACCCATTAAGCTGTCTACTTAATAGCTTAGGCCATGGCTATAATTTGGCTCCTAGAAAGCAACAAAGTCTAAAGACTTCTCGTCTTCTCTTTGTCGATTTAAAACTGTATAGCTTGTCAGATGAGGAACTGAAAGCACAGCTACAGTTTAGCCAAACTTTTTTAGATATTAGAATGTCATTTGGCCGTGATAAATGTGCAAAAGCAACCTTTAAAGCAGGAAAACAGTGTGGGACAAGAATGTGATATAAAAGAACTTGAGCAAGAGGGAGTGTATAAATATTTGGGAATTGATGAAGAATCAGCAATAAAACATGACCAAATGTAAATAAAACTTAGTAAGGAATACTTTAGAAGACTTAAATTAATCCTGAAAACAGCCTTGACATCTAGGAACAAAATCCAAGCTGTTTTCCTGTCCTAACTTACAGTTTTGGAGTGATTGATTGTCCCCAAAACATGTTGGATAGATTTGTTATTAAAACAAGAAGGATGCTTCATGCTCGCCAAATGATCTATAAAAATCATCGCATACCAAGATTATATATTCCCCGTTCCGAAGGAGGGATTGGCTTCCTTGAAATTGATTGTATGTATAGATCTACATTTGTGGGACTCCACACGTATCTGCTGACCTCACAAGATCCAAATGTGAAAGTTCTGAAACATGAGGAGAATAAATCTAAGATGACTTCTCTGCTTAACCTAACAGAAGCATATCAGCACCAAGCAGGAATGGAAATCAAACAAGAAGTAGATAAAAATCAGGAAGCAGCTGAATGTGCCAAAAAACGAAAGAATATAAGGTGAAGAACCAGATGAAAAGTCAAGAAATTTAGAAAACTCATAAATATAGTTGCAAGTATAGAAAACTCCTGGAAGAACCTCATGTTCAGGAATGAATGCAGGAATGGTTAAGGAGTGGCAAATTCAAACCAAGAGATGAAAGGTTAATATTGGCAGCACAAGGTAGTGGGCTACGTACACGGTTTACAAAATCCATTGAACATGTGGGAGAAACAGAAAAAAATGTAGGTTTTTGTAAAACAGAATTGGAAAACGTTGCACACCTCATTGCTGGATGTGACCTACTAATGACAGAAGGACTGTATACTGAAAGGTACAGTAATGTGGTGCGACTGTTGCACTGGGGATTGGGCAAACATTATGCCACTGAAGTGGCTGAAAAACACTGGAAACATGAACCGCAAAGCATCATAGAAAATTATGTTTACATCACATGAGATCATCCATTACCAACAGTTCAAAAGATAAATGCCAGAAAACAAGATATAGTGGTCCAAGACAAGAAGACAAAAGTAGTATTGATCATTGAAATCGCCGCACCCAAGTGACTACACTGTCCTGCGTACAGAGAGACAAAATCATAAAATATCAGGCTTTTCAAACAGAAACTAGAGCAATGTGGAAGAAAGATACTCTGATAGTTCCAATAGTAATAGGAGCAATGGGTCTTGTAAGAGTATACAAGCATATGTAGGTATGCTACCAATACATGCAACTCCATACGAATTGCAGGAGTCATTACTGGGCACATGAGTGCTGCGAAGAGCTTTTTTGGCTGACTTCAAAGAGGGAAACAATACTAATTTCATGAACTTTAATCATACTCTGATTCAGGAATGGGGTCCATTCCCGTCATGGTATTAGAAACTAAAACGATTTGGAAAAATTAAAAAAAGCATAGCTGTGAAATTCATGGTGAACTTCAGAGTAAGCAAGCTGCAGAGATCCATATAAGTAAGCACTGCAACAATGAATGCACTTTACCATTTAAAATAATGGTAAGTTCCCTGCACAATTGTACTTTCCCTTTATTTGCATTTGTCTGCAATGGAAGGTTGCCTTATGGCAGCTATACTTATAGGTGGCCAGCACTGGTGGAAGAGCCCATCGTGCTGATAACCATTGAGGGTGGATTCTTTTGTTTTTCCTGCCCCCCATACTGCAGCTGATGTGCATGCTCCCTTACATGATGACCTGCATTTCCTTCTTTAGTGTGCATCCCTTAACCACTCCATACCATGCACATCTGTCTTTCCCATAGCTGCTGGAAGTGCATCAGGCTAATCACCATCCAGTTGCTCCAACACCGAAGTTGTTACTCTGTTTAGTGCACAGTCATGGCTTTTATTTTTTTGTCTGGGCCATGGGATGTCAGCATTTGATATGTGTCTGCTTTGGGTTATTGTGGCTAAAATTCCTGTACTTCAATCCATTAACTGCAGCGAATACTCTGTACTGCAGCAGTGGCCCAGTACTGCAGTTGTAGAATGTTAATTTGATGCGTGTGTGTGCTGGTATGTATAAATTCAGGTATGTATAATTTTTTTTAATCCGTGCAAAACTAACTTTAAAATAAAGTAACAGTTTAAAAAAAATGTGGCTAGCGAATTAATTGTAGGACTAAAGTGACTTCCATATAGCGTCCCATTAAAATGAATTGGAAAGAGAGGTGTTGCTAATCATTAGCATTATTTCTTATGTCCACTAGTCTCGCACAGTAACAAAGCATGGGTCACCAGTCAGTGTCCTTTTCTTATAGGAGTATGTGCTTATCAGTTGTTCACAGCAGCCAGTCTGAATGCTTTCTCAGCAATATTTAGTCATTTGATTAGAGATGGTAAGAGGAACATGTACTTTGATTTTCAAGGGTGATTTTTCTGTTCAAGAGTACATATACACTGGAACTGGTAGGAAATTAGGTGTTCTTTATTAGTACATGTTTAGTTTGAACCTTGCATGTTTCAAGCTGCATTTTTATAGCAAATGTCTTCATGGTGCCCCTTGTTGCCACAGAGGGCTTGGGAACAGTATCACTGAAATGGATACCTTATATAGCATCAGTAACTTTCTATCCCCCTATGTCACACCAGAAGCTCAAGTAGCTGTATTATAAAAGCAGTATTCATACAGAAAAAAAGGTATCACATATCTTCCGTGTCCCAGTGTTTTCTGGGAAGACAGGATGAAAGGGTACTGATGGTTAACAGGCACAGGAGGAAAACAGACTACTTAGAAAGAAAAGATTGAGTCTTGTATTTTTAGTTATTGCCTCGACTACTTCATCTCCATTTGAGTTGTATTACCTCATATATATTTTTTAAATTTTTCTACCAAATTAATGAATTTTTCCCTTTCTGTCCCCTTTGGTTTCTGTAGTCTTTTTACATGACACTTTTTCACCACCTACTTACCATTGCTGTCTTCTTATCCATATATAGGTTTTAGACCTGCACACAGTACTGTAGTCATGGTCTCAGTGGATGCCAGAAAATTTGACTATCATCTCTGTCCCCTTGGAGCTCAGTTCCATGGAAGTACATCCACAATTTTATTGGGAGTGGCCATTGCCTTCTCAGTTTATAGTTGATTTACTGATGTTACTATCGCCCCCAGGCATTTTCTTTGTCGGCTGCTGGAGGAAATACCTTTTAAAATTTGGTTATAGACAAGTGATAGTAACACTAGTTCACATTAAATCACAGCTTCCAGCAGCACTTTGTCAAGTCCACATTTTTTCCCTACATCCTTTACCAAACTTGCCATTTATCCCCGAATAGCACCCCTGTTCTGGTGTGTGTTTTATGCAGGCCAGCAGATGTTCATCGTGTTTCACTGTTGCAGTCATTACTCTTGGGTTATCCTGCTGGCAGGCTACCCTCATTCGGCCAGAATTCCAAAGTCTAGGTCTGGCATCTGTTGCGGTCACCTCTACCCTGATGTCAGTGCGCCAGGGGTATAAACGATGCAGCCGACGCCATTTCCTTAAGTCTTTCTTGCCGCGCGGTGCCCGAAGCAAAAGCAGTTCACAAGTGCCGGTCAGCTGACTCCTGAGATTTTCAAATCCGAATTTCAGAACCAAAGTCTTCATTAAAGCTAAGTACCCCGTTGGGGAAACTTTTTTCTTGCTCCAGACCGATGTCAGAAAAAGTTAACAATTGTATTTCTTGTGGGAAGCAAATACCTGAAAAGAATTTTCACTCTTACTGTATTCCTTGCCTAGGCCCTGATCACAACGTTGCTAGCTGTCGGTTTTGTGCTAGATTTAACCAACGCACTATTAAGCGTCTGTTCGATTTTGCATTTCATTACTTTGGCCGAAGATTTAATTATGTAATGCCATCGGAACAGCCGACAACCGGAGTTTACAAAAAACGAAAGGACAAGGAAAAGGATAGGCATCCGAGGTCCAAAACCGACGACGAGGCCTCTGCTAGGCCAATCGCCAGTTCTCAGTGAGGCGCTTTTGCAGCCCCTGGCGCCCGCTACCTCAGAGCCACAGGCCGCTTCTGACTCCCACGTGGGGCCGACTGGGCCTCTGGAAATTTAAGGTATTGGACACTCGGAAATCATTCCCTCAGATGGGTCCAGAGCCGCTGAGCAGGCATAGGCTTCTGAGGGTGTCTTCAGACCTACACAACTATATATTAAGCTATCTTCAGCTTCAAAGACTAAAGCAGCTCTAAAGACAAAGAAACAAGTACAGCATTCTCCTACTCAGACTTCCATGCCTAAAAAACAGATGCTCAAAATGGCCAAAGACCTAATTACTTTGATCAGGGGCTCCCATCCCCCTTCTGATAAGAGGCCTAGGCAAGAGACAGAGTATGATTCTTCTGATCAGGTTTCTATTTCCTCTGATTCCTCTTCTGAACAGGATTTTTCCATACTTCCCTATGAGGATTCTGATGCTGAAGAATCCATTCCTTCAGTCTCTCCTCCTGAGGATTATTCTTTTGGGGAAACCCTTCATAATATGAGGGAGCATTTCCACTGGGAGAGCCAAGATTATTCTGAACCTAAGAAAAGGCTCAGAGACTTTACTTCCTCAGCATAGACCCCTTGCTATTCCACCTGTTCTAGACATTGTAGATGTATTTTCAGAGTCCTGCCTGTCCCCTGACTCTTTACCCCCTGCACCTGCCAAGCCAGACAGATACTACAGGGTCCCGGATTCTCATAAATTCCTATATAAAAACCCTGCTGCTGACCCAGAAACTATATCTCAGGGTCCCAGAGGGGTTAAAGCTTCCACTGCAAAAAAACCTGTCCCCTCTGATAGGGATTCTAGGGCTCTAGACAGAAGGGGAAAAAAGTCTACACTTCTGCTACCTTGGCCGTAAGGGCATTAAATTGTCAGTTTCATATGCTTAAATATCAGCAATATTTAATGTCGCTTCTTAAACAGAAATTGTTGACAAATACTGAATGTTCAGAGAACAAGGAATTGCAGGATTTATTGCATGCAGCTGAACAAGTGGGAAAGCATACTTTGCAATGTGGTTATGATTCACTGGAGGCCTCTTGCAGGGCCGCTGTTACAGGTTCTGTTATTAGAAGGCATGCTTGGTTAAAGGAATAGAATCTGCCTGATCATGTTAAAGCAAAATTATTAGATGCACCATTACAGCATGATACTTTTTGGTACTAATAGCAGTAGAGGTGTTGAAAAAATGGAGGATAAAGCAAAGTCCATGCAGACAGTCAAGGATTTCTTACAGGTACAGCCACCCAGGTTTAGCAGGAACTGGCCTTCTAAAAATTGGTCCTTTCCTGTGTCAGACAGACCGCAAAGAGGCAGATACAGGCATCCCAGAGGCAGATCTCAGCCCTAAGGCTCATACAGGCCTAAACAGTGGGGTGCTCCTACCTCCAAAAGCGGAGAAGACCAATCACAGTCTTACAGGAAACAGTCCCAATGACTTTCCTCTACCAGATCAAAGCACTTTTCTTTTGGCAGCCCCCTTAGGGGGGAAACTAGCACTTTTTTTCATCAAATTGGCAAATGGTTACCCAAGACAAATGGGTCCTGAACATAGTGTCCCAAGGCTACAGGTTCCACTTTCACACTCTACCAAGGTCAAAAGGTATGCCGGACCTGCCACACAATGGGCAGAGGCAGAAAAACAGATTACAACCCTCATGGATATGAGGGCCATTCAGCAAGTACCACAACAAGAGCAGGGGCAAGGATTTTACTCCAGACTTTTCCTAGTACCCAGAAAGGACAAAACCTGGAGACCAATACTGGACCTGTCTATACTAAATACATTTCTGGAAGTTCCAAAATTCAAGATGTTGACTCTACAGCAGCTACTATGCTGGGCAAGAAGGCTTGGCTCGTACCTTTGGACCTAAAAGAGGCATAACTGCATGTCCCAATCAGACAATCTTGCAGAAGATACCTCAGATTCCTAGCTGGCTCAATGCATTATCAATTCTCTGCACTGCCCTTTGGCTTATCTACTGCGCCCAGGGTCTTCACAAAATGCCTGGTGCCAGTAATTGCGTTTTGCAGACAGAGGAATTCAAATATATCCTTACTTGGACGACTGCCCAATTCAAGCAGAGAACAATGACATTCTTCTAAAACATCTGGCGTTTGTAAAAAGATTACTAATTGGCCTAGGGTACACAGTAAACAAAAAGAAATCAAAACTAGTACCCTCTCAAGAGATAATATTCCTGGGTGCAAGCTTAAATACAACTGCCCAGATGGCTTATCTCACGCCAGACAAAGAAATACAACTGACTTTTTACTTCAAGAAATTGGCAACAAAGACCCACTTATCTGCAAGGAAAATCCTGCAGGCCTTGGGTTTCATGGCATCCTGCATTCTACTAATTCCATATGCCAGACTGCATATGAGAAAACTACAATGGTATCTAAAAAGTGTTTGGACTCAGCATAGCCACAGCCTGGAGACAGTAATTGCACTCATTCCCTGCCTGCAACAGGAGTTTCGATGGTGGGCAGAAGCCTGTCACCACAACTAGGGCCTGCCATTCAGTTTACCCTCGGCCAGTCAGACACTGACAACAGATGCATCAGATTATGCCTGGGGGCCCATATGGCAGGAAAATGTGTTCAGGGCACATGGCCTGCAAACCAGATGCATCTTCACATCAATCAAAAAGAGATTCTAGCTGTGCAAAATGCCCTGACATCTTTCAAGGACCGGCTTCATCCAGGACAGCTACTGATAAAGGCAGACAATACTATGGTCATGTGGTACATAAGCAGGGAGGTACACATTCCTACCCCCTCTGCAGACAAGCAATGACCTTATGAGACACAGCATTGGCTTTTCAAGTTCACCTGCAAGCACAATTCCTGCCAGGAAAAACAAATACTCTGGCAGATGAACTAAGCAGAAACCTCATGGATCTCCACGAATGGAAACTGGATCCACAAGTCTTCAGCATGATAACAAGGAAATGGGGATGCCCAGACATAGATCTAGTTGCCTCCGCTCACAACTGCCAATTGCAGAGATTTTGCACAAGGATTTATCACAAGCAAGCATGGAAAGTGGACGCCCTATCCTTCAGCTGGAAAAATCTAACAGTATATGCCTTTCCTCCATTGCCTCTCCTTCCCAGGGTACTCCTAAAGGTCAGACAAGAGAAGCCAAAAATGATACTGATTGCACCATACTGGCCACACCAGCACTGGTACCCAATCCTAAAGAGCTTGTCTCAAGGTCCAGCATGGATATTGCCTCAAACTTCTCACTTGCTGACCCAACAAAACAATCAGATCCTGCACAGCCAACTCAGGACCTTAAATCTGGCAGCATGGCAGATAATGTAGCCATTCAGAGTACTCCTCTCTCAAAAGCTGTTATGGATGTTATCTTGGAGGCCAGGAGGCCCAGTACAAGAAAATCTTATGCAGAAAAATGGAAAAGATTCTGTGTTTGGAACCAGGAACAAAGCATTGACAAGCGTGTACCAAATATACCTCAGATTTTACAGTACCTAATTGAGATGCTGAACAAAGGCCTTTCAAGATTCATGCCTCTGCCATTTCAGCCCATTACAGTACGGAACCACCTATCTTTTCTCATCCTTTAATAAGGCAGTACCTCAGAGGGGCCAAAAACTTTAGGCCTCCAAGGAGAGCACCAATTCCGGCCTGGGACCTCAATTTTGGTTTGGAAAAACTCACACTGCCTCCTTTCGAGCCAGCATCAACAACAGATATAAAATTCTTATCTTGGAAAACAGCTCTGCTCCTAGCAATAACCTCTGCAAGACTAGTCTCGGAGTTACAAGCACTCATGGCTATGGGAACCGTTTATCATTTTTCATCCAGACAGGGTTTCTCTGAGAACAAACCCTACATTTATGCCTAAGGTGATGTCCAGTGTGGCCCTCAACCAAACCATTCACTTGCCTACCTTTTATCCAAATCCACAGAACAAGGGTGAGAAAATTCTGCATTCTTTGGACATACACAGGCAGTTACGCTACGCTTCTACTTGGACAGAACTAAAGCTTTCAGAAAGACTGAGCAACTTTTAGTGTCATATGCTGCTGGATCACAAGGAAAGGCTTTCTCAAAACAGACTATTTCTAAATGGATAGGCCATTGCATCCGTTTCTGCTATTTTCAGCATGGCAAAACAGTGCGTAAGGACGTTAGGCCTCATTCCACCAGAGCAGCAGCCACTTTAGCAGCCTTCCTCAGAGGAGTACCAACCAAAGATATCTTAGAGGCTGCAACTTGGAGTTCAGTGCACACTTTCACAAAGCACTACCACTTACCTCTTTACTCTAAGTCCAGAGCAGGCTTTGCCACTGCAGTTCTGCAGGTCCTCATAGCCTCTCTTAATCCAATTTAGCCCAACCACCCATCCTCAGCTT
Organism: Protopterus annectens; assembly: GCF_019279795.1. Lineage (NCBI taxonomy): Eukaryota > Metazoa > Chordata > Ceratodontiformes > Protopteridae > Protopterus > Protopterus annectens. Next base: position 670,076,076 of record NC_056734.1, read on the forward strand.
TGGGATTCAACTCAAGAGTAATGACTGCAACAGTGAAACACGATGAACATAGTACAGTTGTGTACCTACCATAAATGTAGATGTTAGAGTGTATTCACTGTTGCAGTCCAGGTTACCCACCCACCATCCCCCTTTTCTTTGCTGGGACTTATCTGCACTTCTCTATCCTATACAACCTATTTGGTGTATTTGCTTGTAGATGAAGGAAATGTTATTTTTGTGAATGCATTTTTATTGGCATATTTTTCAGCCTTCCATTTTGGGGGCACCTGACATCTGGGGCAAGAAAAACTGAAGAAAATGGCGTCGGCTGCATCTTTTATACCCCTGGCGCACTGACGTCAGGGAAGAGGCGACAGCAACCGATGCCAGACCTAGACTTTGGAATTCTGGCCGACTGAGGGTAGCTTGCCAGCAGGATAACCCAAGAGTAATGACTGCAACAGTGAATACACTCTAACATCTACATTTATGGTAGGTACACAACTGTACTTTCTACTTTCTGCCATATACTGCTTTTGCAAATGTAGAATATTGTGTTTGCCTTTTTGTGCCTCATAGGAACCTTTTATATGTGGGCTGCTTAATGCAAGACAGAAAGTCCCCACCCCCCTTTTCTTTGCCTATCAGCCTGGTGTGCCTGCCTGTTCTTATTCCTTGTACATCATAAGTTTCATGTACTTCATCACTAATATCTACATTGTCTAGTGTACCAAGTGACACAAAATTTGTAACAAGAGGACATGAAAGCAGAAACAGAGCATTGCGGAGCAGGGATATCAAAATAGTTCTTGTACTCCTGGAATCAAGTTGACTAAAAATGAACTTGTGCTGTTAATGAAGGTAATGCTGTCTGAACTACAGAAAGGGTTGTCCTGTACATATTGTAACTGAACTGAAAATGGCACCCTTTCCTGCCCAGGAGAACAAAGACAGGCTTTTCTCCTGCCTTGAAATTTTGCAAGGTTAGTATATAACATTATATAATTAAACTGGTATCTTTTTTCAGGACACTGCTCTATTAGTTTTACTGTGCTCCTTACTATGATTAGATGGCAGTGAAACTGGCAGTACTTTCCTCCATCTTCTGCATCAGATTAGTCATACAGAATAACAGTGCATTGTGTGGAGGAGTGTCATGTACACACAGTGTAAGCTCAGTTTAGCAGAGTATTTCATAAGTGTGTCTTGTGTACATATAGTGCTGCAAATCCTACAACAGGAACAGTGTGTAACCTTAACAGGTGGGAGTAAAACAGCACTGGATTAACAGGCTTTTTGTCTTGCTTTAATATAATATGTTTATTAACTTCACTTTAGCTTGGCCTTCAGTATGGTCATCTTCCAACATCTGATTGAGAAACTGGTCCACCTGCGTGTTGGCACTCACTTGTGCAACTGGATTCTGAACTTTCTTATTGACAGACCACAAAAGGTATGCGTAGGCAACAACACCTCAATGAGCATCACACTGAACACTGGAGTACCTCAAGGATGTGTCCTGTGTCTCTTGCTGTTCACCATGATGACACATGACTGCATCGCTAGGTATAACACAAACCACATTATGTTAAGTTTGTCGATGATACTACAGTGGTGGGTCTCATCAGCAATGGTGATGAAAAAGCCTACAGAGAGGAGGTGAACCAACTGATTGGCTGGTGTGACAACAAGAGCCTGGTTCTCAATGTGAGTAAAACAAAGGAGATAATAGTAGACTTCAAGTAGAGATGCAAGGTTCAATCAAAGGACAAATAGTGGAAAGGGTGAAGAGCACCAAGTTCCTGGGGGTGCATATCGCTGAAGACTTGTCTTGGTCAATAAACACTAATCACACTGTCAAGAAGGTGCAACAGCATCTACACTTCAAGAATTTTGAGGAGAGCAAAATTACCACCTTCAGTTCTCACAACCTTCTACAGGAGTACCATCAAAGCCACCCTGACTAGTAATCTCTCTGTGGTATGAAAACTGCATGGTTTCAAGTTGCAGATCTCTCCAGTGGGTGTTGAAAATGGCAGAGAGAATCATCAGGTCCATGCTTCCATCTGTCCAGGACTTGCACTCTGCTCAGTACCTCAGCAGAGCCATGAAAATAGACTGCACCCACCCTGGCCACAGTCTGTTCTCGTGTTTGCCTTTAGGCAGGAGTTACTATAGCTTGCATTGCAAAACCAACAGATTTAATAGCTTTTTCCATAAGCCATCAGACTTCTGAACTCTAGTAATAACATACACCATTCTGGTCGTCTAGGTCTGGAGTTAGAATGCTGAAGTAATTCACAGATTTATGCAATATCTCTATGAAAGTACAATCTTATACCTTATGTGCAATATTAATGTCAAGTTAACATTCTGTGCATACCTCTCAACCTGGAAACATTAAAAATCTAGACAAATGCCCATGAAAAATAAGTACAAATCTGTATGCTGATTAACATAAAATTTGCATATATAAGTATGTAAACCCGCACACTCCACTGGAATTGTGGGATACCAACTTTCAAATGCAAACTGAAGAACAGACAACCAAAATATAGCCCCCGCCCCGACCCTGTAGTAAATGGTAACTTTTTTTTTTAAATGTATATCGATGATGATCACTGGGAAGGGAGAAGATGATCTTCAGGATTTTGTTTTTGGTGACTTGCAGTATGTGGGTTTTGTGATAAAAATAGAGCATTTAATAGTAGACAATATTCTAATCTTAGCAAAAGAATATTATAGTTTGCTAGGACCTCCAAAAGTCATTCTCCATGGTCTACTGATCAGTGGTGTAGCTTGAGTTTGTGCCGCTTGGGGCTGTCTGTTTGCCACCCTTCCCCCCACAAAATCATGGTCGAATGGGGTTCTCCCATACAAAGCCCCCCCCCCTCCAGCCATTCCATTGTCCTATAACTTTGCTATTTCACCCCATTTACCCTAAACACTGTAATGTACATACCGCTTTACTTTGATTTGGATTTCATTTAAAACTTTTATTTTATAACAACCACTAATAGACATCTGCTAAACAAAGCGATACAGTCTCATGTGGAAAATAGACTTGGCATTAAAACCTCTCTGCCCTTGAAACTCGCATTCATTGAAACAGCACTGAAACCCACATTCAAAGAAAATGCAGCTGGCCAGTGGTGGATAAAGATTACCTTTGGGCTGTTTTCAAATCATAGGCCCTTTGCACACGAAACATACATGTGTTCTTTGATACACATTCCTGATTATATTAAATTACATTCTTTATATAATATAGCACAATTGTTAGAGCACGTTTTAAATTTGTTTTGAGCATTTTTCCAGTAAGCAGTGAAACAAAATGCATGAACTAATAAATGACAAAACTGCCCAATTCAGAACATTTCCATCATAAGTCTACTTAAAACTACATTCTACCAGTATCGGTAAATATGCACAATCTCTGCAGAAGTTAGAATCACCTAAATAATTCCACATGAAAGAGATCTGTAACTAATGAGGTTGCTGCTAGCAAACAACTTTAAATTTCATTGCTTCATCTAGAAATAAAGTGCCTGTTGCCCTTGAAGAATAAATTGCCTATGTTACATTAAAAAGATAAGCTAGTAATATTGAATAGGGAGTGGATGGCAAATTGATAACCGGTTCAGTTACTAGGTATCTCTGCCAAAGAGGACATTCTCAGGACTGTAGCATCCACCCCCATTTAAAAGTACAACACAGTACAGTATCAGCAATCCATCTATATACTGTGGGAGAACCTGCAGCCTTCTGCATCAAAAGCAAGTCAAGTATTCCACCTGTTAACAACGCAAACAGACTTGGCATAAGCAGCACTAAACATCTCTCCCCCTGAAGAACTACACAGCACAAGAAATCTGGAAAAAGCCAAAATGTTTTGGGGGGGGGGGCAAAAGCCCCAAACCAGGGACACGCATTTTAAAAATTGCTTGTAATAACCTTGGAAAAGTTGCTAGAATAAAATGTTTGTGTTATGCTTTCCCTGAAAGATGGGAAAACAAACTTAAGTGGCTATCATTATTTAGTGAATTCAAGTCTCCCCGATTTTGCCAGAAAACCACAAATTTTAAGAGGAACAGACCAAAAGTATGAGCCAAACATTCCAGTCTGCAAGTAAAACGCACATTCACTTAAAAGTAACCACAGTCTGCAAGTACAATGCACGTGCGCACACACACACTTTAAAGGTAATCGCAAGTAAAATGCACACACACACACACACACACACACACACACACACACACACACACACACACACACACACACACACGCACATACAGACGCACACACTCACACTTAAAGGTAATCAGTCTGCAAGTAAAATGCACAGTTAAAAGTAATCACAGTCTGCAAGTAGTAAAATACAGTCTGCAAGTAGTAAAATGCACAGTTAAAAATAATCAGTCTGCAAAACGTTAAGTATTCCTGCCAGTTAAGCACACTTTCTAGTGGCTGCTATGAACAATTAAAAGACTCTAAGAAAGTATTCCTGCTGGTTAAGCACAGTTTTTCCTTCAAAACGTAATGCAAGTACACACCCACCCAGTTAAGTAAAAGCACAGCACAGTTTCTTGCAGAGCCTAAATGTGAAGCACAGTTAAAAGTAATCACATTTTCTCTGTCTGCCATGCAAAACATAATCCAAGTAAGATGCATAGTTTCTTAACGTAATGCAAGTAAAACAAGTAAAATGCACAGTTTCTTGTTAAGTTAATGTAATGCAGGTAAAACGCAGATTTTCTCATTAGGTTAATGCCTGGCTGCATTTTACTTGTTTAACTTGCATTACATTAACAAGAAACTGTGCATTTTACTTGAATTACTTTTAACTGTGCCGGCCACACTGGCTGGCACTGTTAAAAGTAATTCAAGTAAATCGCACAGTTTCTTGTTAATGTAATGCAAGAAAAACAAGTAAAAAGCACAGTTTCTTAAGTTATTGTAATGCGATATGCAAGTAAAACGCACAGTTTTTCTTTAGGTTAATGCCTGACTAGCACAGTTAAAAGTAAGTTAACAGCTGCCGTGAACAGTTAAAAGTAATCACACACATACGTTAACGGCTGCCGTGATGGTTGCCTGGCACAGTTATTACAAGTAGTCACAGTCACACCAAAAAGGATTGGTTGCAGCTATAAAGTAAAGGTCACACACAAATGCCTGCCATTAAATAAATGTTAAGAAAACATAGTGCTTTTACCTGGTGGAGGAGCCATGGGCTGAAAGATGTGCTGTTCACTGCCTGAACACAGACCATCCTGCAGAAGCTGACGTCATCGCCCTGCACATGATGACGTCAGTAGTAAAAATTAAAAAAAAAAAAAAAAAAATGGAAATTCAGAAATTAAAGGAGCCATGTGGGAATTCGTGGCACCCCAATATTTTGCCCCAAAAAAAACGGTATTTGCCAAGAAATTCGGTATAGTTGAGAGGTATGATTCTGTGCAATATGCCAGGTTAGCATTTCGTGCAATTTGAAATCTGATTCTGATCTATGCAATATATTATCTGTGTAATATTTTGGGTACTGACGAACTCGTGCAAGTGGAATAGTTTTGGTGCATGTCATTGCTCTTGTTACTGCACTGCATAAATGTCTTACTGTTGGATTAGCATTAGTATATGTGGTGTCGTGTTAATATCAGTATATGCTGCATGGACATTGAGTTCAAAGTAACTCAATTTTGTTCAGTTGCACTGTTGTGTGGTCTGAATGACAATAAAGTGCACTTTGACTTTTACTTTGAATATGATAGAGTTCTCACAGTGAATTGCTGGTAATTGTACTGCTGAAGTGAAATGTCTCTACAGCTGTTGTTTCTGTCATGGAAGGTTTGAGATGCAGGCAGTGTATAACTTCTGGGTACTGTGATGTCATTTCCAGTCTGTGCAAATTCACTTTTTGTTGCATTATGGATAGAGCTAACTGTTCAGCTGTGGGAATGGTGAGATGAGGAGGATACATTTGATCAGGATGCAGCGCACACACTTTAGGAGAGTGAGACACATGAAAACATTGATTGCTGTCTTGTGCTGATCCTTTGGGTGGAGCAGAGTTCAGTTTCAACTGTAGGTGTAGAGGGCAGTGTGATGGGAACATGCAAGTGGCACTGGTGAATGGGGAAATTTTTCTTAACCGTACTGTCAGGATCTTTTATGATGTCCTATTCCCATGTGGCAGTATTCTTAGTGTGGGATTCTCCACCTCAGGCGATCCGAACGTCGGCTACTATACAAAAGCTTAAGCCTGGGTAGGTCCATGGGATGTTGCATGCAGGGCCATAAACCAGGGACCTTAAATGTGACGTCTGCACGCACAGACCTCAGCCCTTTTCAGCCACAGTCGAATTTCAGATAGATCACATTGCTCCTCTACTATCAAGACTTCTAAAGCTATAAATACCCCCTTGAGGATTTTGTTTTTTGCTATTGCTTGAGCTTGGTTTGCTGTCTCCCCCCTTTTAGCTGATGTCCGCCAAGAAAGGTAAATGCCGATGCGGGCATTACATTCCGCATAAAGACGCACTACCATTGCGTTTTTTTGCCTAGGCTGGGAACACAACCGTACATCTTGTCCAATTGGACACTCATTCGTCCCAAAGACTCTCAGAAGCTGTCTGGCTGCCCTTAATCTTTACTTAGATAACCAGAGGCTAAAGAAATTAACGCTTAGGATGGCTCCAGAGTTGGCCGCCCAGGTGGAGCCTCCCCACAAAAAGGTCAAGTTATCACGGCCTACTACTACTGCCCCTCCGCCATCCGATGCCTCGCCAACTTCCGATTTAGGAGTTGAGGGAAGTCCATTAGAGCAGTCTACTTTGAACTCCCCCAAGGAAGCCGCTTCTGAAGTAGCAGCTGGCGCGTCAATGGAGGTAGCTCAGATATTGGTTTCTACCAATGTCGAGGGAGAACCAGGCCTCGCTGGATGCCAGATTGTGGTACCAGAACCCGAAGCCCCAGTTCCATCAAAGGCCCCTGGAACTAGGCCTTCTCCCAGGACTACTCCCTTGAAAAGGAAACGGAAAAGCAAGCATCTTTCTCCCTCTGCTGAGGAATTACCTGACTGGCAGTCCTTCACTCAATCCTTGATGCAGGCCTTCATGGCCCTTAGGTCCTCATTGACTCTCTAACATCCCTGTTCTCAGCCTTACGCCTGCCTCAGCTACTTCAACCCATCTTCCCACTTCTCATGAAGGAGCAGAGGGGTAGGAGGAGGTTTACTCATCATCCGAGTCCGTCAGTCACTCATCACAGATTGCCTCTCCACTGGAATACTGTTCCCCTGATGAATCCATAGAAGGGGGCTCTCCCCCAGAGGACATTACCTTTGGGACAACATCACCAAAATGAAAGAAAATTTCAAATGGGATACTTCTCAAATGACTGAAACTTAAGAGATATTTTGAATCACTACAAGTAGAATCTTCCTCTCCATCTGCCATCCCACCAGTTATACCCGCTTATCTTGATGCATTTTCTTCAGCATCAAAAAATCCTGATTCTCAGCCACCTGCCCCTAAGAGACCTGACCATTTCTACAATGTGCCTGATGAATAGAAATTCCTGATAACCCCCCCGGCAGACCCAGCAGTGATTGCTGTATCCCCTGACAAACAGTCTAGATTAATACCCTCCTCATCCCTTTTACCTACTGACAAGGACATTAAGAATATGGACAGAGGATAGGCAAGAAGGTTTATACCTCTTCCACCCTAACCCTTCAGAACTATCAACTACCAAACTCATATGATAAAATATGCCCTGGACTTAGTATCTCAAGCCTCTACTCTGCTGTCCTCCTTGCCTGACATCCCTAACAAGACAGAGGTAGCATCAAAACTGTCTGTGGCTTCTCAAGTAGCCAGACATTCAGTTAGATGCACTTATGATGCAGCAGAGGCCTCTAAAATGTCTGCTGCTTCCACATCAGTGCTACGCAAATATTCTAGGCTTCGCCTTCAACCCGTGCCAGAGGACTTCCAAGTCCAAAATTCTTGATGCCCCTCTTGACCACAACCTCCTGATGTTCTTCGTGTTTCACTGTTGCAGTCATCACACTTAGGTTATCTGCCTGCAGGTAACCCTCAGTCGGCCCAAATACCAGAGTCTTGGGATTTCTGTGTCGGTTGCTGTCGCCTCTTCCATGACATCAGGTCGTCAGGGGTATAAAACATGCAGCCGACGCCATTACATTGGTCTTTCTTGCCACGGAGGTGCCCGAAGCAGAAGCAGTTCGCAAGTGCCGGTTGGCCACTACCTGAAGTTTTGTTTTTTTTTGAGTTTCAGACCTGAAGTCTTCTAAAGCTAAGTACTCAGTTGGGGATTCTATTTTCTTGCTCTAACTGATGTCAGAAAAAATTAACAATTGTCTTGCCTGTGAAAAGCAAATACCTCAAGAGTTTTTCATTATTACTGCGTCACCTGTTTAGGCCCAGACCACGACGTCCCTCGCTGTCAGTTTTGTGCCTTGTTTAATGCCCGAACCATTCGTTGTCTGGCTATTTTTGTAGCTAAATTCTTTCGCGCTCATTCTCTATATTCCAAAATGGCTTCGGTAAGCCACCTGACTACTGATCTTCTGAAAAGCGGAAAGACAGAGACAGACCACATAGGTCAAAAACTGCCGACGACACTCCGCTAAGCTAGTCACCAGTCTGCCGGTACTCAGTGAGGTGTCTTTGCAGCCCCTGATGCCCGCTTCTACAGATTTGCAGGCCTCTGCTGAGACCCATTCGGAGTCCCGTATGCCGCGAGATGCTTCTTTGACTATGGAACCTGTGGATGTCTCTACCTTGGATGGGTCCGGAGCCGCTGTGCAGGCACCGGCTTCTGAGGGTGTATTCTGACCTACCGATATTCATATTAAACTGACAACTTCATTTCCAACTAAAACTACAGAGTTTCTCAGGCCCGGAGTTCGCACTGCGCCTAGAAAACCAAGATCCAAAGCGCATGCTCAAGCTCCCAGACCACAAAAACAAATGCTTAGAATGGCTGAAGACCTTATTACTCTAATTAGGGGAAGCCAGCCTTCCCCTGCCAAAAGACAAAGAATTGAATCCATTCCCTCTGCCTCCTCTCCAGAGGATTTTTCTTTTGGTGAAACCTTGCATACCTTGAGAGCATTTCCGCTGGGAATGCCAGGACTACTTAGTCCAAAAAGAGACTCGGGGAGTTTTTAGATTTGCCTCAGCACAGTCCTCTAGCTATACCTCCTGTCCTGGATATTGTAGATTGTCTTCTTGGAGTCCAGTCTTACTCCTGACACCTTACCACCAGCTCCTAGAAAACCTGACAGGTACTACAGAGTACCTGACTCGCACAAATCTTTCTTTAAGAATCCTACCGCGGATCCAGAGACCATTTCCCAGGGATCTAAAGGCATTAAGGCTACTACAGCCAAAAACCCTACCTCTTCAGACAGGGATTCTAGAGCTTTAGACAGATGTGGTAAGAAGGTATATACCTCTGCAACTCTTGCCATCAGGGCTTTGAATTGCCAGTTTCACATGTTGAAGTACCAGCAACATATTATGGAACTAATTAAACAAAAAAATGGTGTTACTTCCAGATTGTGCAGAAAATAAAGATTTACAAGAGTTAATGCACTCTGCAAACCAAGTTAGTAAACATACTTTGCAGTGTGGCTTTGATACCTTAGAAGCATCTTGCAGGGCTGCTGTCATTGGGTCTGTACTGACGAGGCATGCTTGGCTAAAGGAACAAGCCTTGCCTGACCATGTCAAAGTAAAATTACTAGGTGCACCATTAAATCAGGAGCGTTTTGCACAAAAGCAGATGTAGTTCTTAAAAAGATGGAAGAAAAAGCTAATTCTATGCAAACCGTCAAAGATTTCTTACAGATGCAACCACGTAGATTCAGTAGGCATTGGCCTTCAAAAAACTGGTCCTTTCCAGTCCCCCTCAGGCCTTCTCAATCCAGACCCAGTGGAAACAGACCACCAAGACTACCGTCTCAGGATATGCAGTGATCTAAACAATGGAGTGTTTCCACCTCAAAACCAGGGAGTGGTAAGCCACCCCCATATGGAAAAAGTTCACAATGACTTTCCAGTTATCCTTCCCAGCCATGCCCAAGTACTTGTGCCCCTAGGAGGAAAACTCATCCTTCATGCAAAAAACTGGATGTCCATTACTCAGGACCAATGGGTTCTAAACGTTGTATCCCAGGGATACAGATTCTACTTCCACTCATTGCCAACACCAGGCGGGTTGCCAGACCTTCCTCCAAACCAGTGGGCAGAGGCTCAAAAGCAAGTACTTGGTGCCCTATCCTGGATCTATCAATTCTCAACACTTTTCTGGTGGTCCCAAAATTCAGAATGCTTACACTGCAACAGCTTCTTCCTGTGCTAGCCAAGGATGCCTGGTTAGTCACCCTAGACTTAAAAGAAGCTTATCTGCCTATCCCCATAAGGGGAGTCTTGAAGAAAATATCTACATTTCAGGGCAAGCTGCATTGCACTATCAGTTCTCTGGACTTCCCTTTGGCTTATCTACTGCACCCAGATTATTCACAAAATGCCTGGCTCCAACCATTGCATACTGCAGGCAGAGAAATATTCAAATCTACCCATACTTTGACGATTGCCTGATTCAGGCGGGCAGTCAGGAATTGCTACTTCAGCACCTGGCATTTGTAAAAGGACTTCTAACTTCACTGAGATACACCATCAACGAAAAGAAATAACGATTGGTGCCCAGCCAAGAAATTGTATTCCTGGGAGCAAGCTTGAACACAACTTCCCAGATGGCATTCCTCACTCCAGAAAAGCAGGGCCATTTGACAAACTATTTCAAACTAATGGCCAACAAAACCCAGCTCTCTGCAATGAAAATACTGCAAGCCGTAGGGTTCATGGCCTCATGCATTCTGCTAATTCCATATGCAAGACTGCATTTGAGGAAACTTCACTGGTACTTAGAGTCTCTGGTGTCAGCATTCTCAGGACCTGGAAACAGTGATTCCTATCATACCTTGTCTAAGGGCAGAGTTCCTTTGGTGGGCAGAAGCATGCAACCACAACAAGGGACTTACTCAAGCCTTCGCTGCCCAAACCCTGACAACAGACACATCAGACTATGCATGGGGGCTCACATGGCAGGCAAATGCATTCAAGGCAAATGGAGCCTAGAACAAATTCCCCTTCATATCAATCAAAAAGTGATGCTAGCTGTACAGAATGCTCTGACAGTCTCCAAATACCTTATCCTTCCAGGACAGCTCCTGACAGACATACAACACCACAGTTATGTGGTACAGAAACGAGCAGGGCGGGACTGATTCCTACCCACTCTGCAGGTTAGTCATGGCTATGTGGAACACAGTCTTAAGCATCCAAGTGCACCTACAAGCTCAATTCCTGCCAGGCAAGCAAAATTCACTGGCAGATGACTTAAGCAGAAATCTACTGACCCTCACGAGTGGAAACTGGAACCCAACTCATGTAAACTTCTAACCCAGAGATGGGGAACACCGGAGGTGGACCTTTTTGCCTCCCCCCAAAACCACCAATTGAGCAAATTTTTCACCAGGAACCCTCACAGGAGAGCCTGGAAGGTGGAGACACTGTCCTTTACATGGGAAAACTTCTCAATTTATGCCTTTCCTTCTCTGCCCCTCCTCGCAAAAATACTACTCAAGATCAAACAGGACAGGCCAAGGGCAATCCTTATTGCACCAGACTGGCCGCGCCAGCACTGGTACCCACTGCTACGCAGTCTGACAGCAGTGCCACCCTGGCACCTACATCAGACACCTTCCCTGCTGTCTCAGCAGGAGGGACAGATTTTGCATCCACAGCTGGAAACCCTAAACCTTGCAGCATGGCTTATTCCCTAAACGCACCACCAGCATCCCTCAGCAAACAGGTGCTGGACATCATCCTTGACGCCAGAAGGCCTAGTACTAGGAAATCCTATGCTGAAAAGTGGAAAAGATATTGTTCTTGGAGTCAGTCTCCAGGAAAGGACACAGCTGTGCCCAACTTACCTCAAATCCTTGGTTACCTAGCAGAGCTGCTCCACAGAGGCCTATCCTTCTTATTCATTAAGATTCATGCCTTTGCCATCTCAGCTCATTATAATACTGAGCCTCCTCTCTTTTCTCACCCTCTCATCAAACAGTTCCTGAGAGGAGCTAACAATTTAAGGCCCCCTAGGAGAGCTCCCACCCCGACCTGGCACCTTAACTTTGTATTGGAGAAGCTCACCCCCCCCTCCCTGAACCTACTGCTTCAGCAGAGTTAAAATTCCTCTCTTGGCAAACAGCCTTACTTATAGCTATTACTTCAGCAAGAGGAGTGTCTGAGTTACAGGCACTAATGACGGTGGAGCCCTTCATTATTTTCCATGCTGACAGGGTTTCCCTCAGGACTAACCTTTCCTTTATGCCCAAGGTGATATCCAATGTGGCTTTAAACCAATCCATCCATTTGCCAACCTTTTTCCCTAATCCTCAGAATAAAGGGGAAAGGATCCTGCACTCCTTGGACGTGCACAAACAGCTGAGGTTCTACCTTGACAGGACTAAGCCTTTCAGAAAATTTGACCAGCTGCTAGTCAGCTTTGCTACAGGGACAGAGGGCAAGGCCATTTCAAAACAAACCATTTCCAAATAGATAGCACAGTGCATCCATTTCTGCTACAAGCACCATGGAAAACCTACCCCTCTGGAGATCGGAACTCATTCCACTAGAGCTACCTCATCTTCTACAGCATTTCTCCGGGGAGTCCCTACCAGGGATATCCTGGTAGCTGCAACCTGGAGTTCTGTACACACCTTCACCAAGCATTACTGTTTACCTATTTTTTTTCTAAATCCAGAGCTGGATTTGCTACAGCAGTCTTACAAGGCCTGCTAGCCAGCCCTAACACTTCTTGACTGCTTCCACCCTTCCTCAGCTTTGGGAATCAACCCAAGTGTGATGACTGCAACAGTGAAACATGCAGAACATAGTACAGTTGTGTACACTTATCATAAATGTAGGTGTTAGTGTATTCACTGTTGCAGTCCTGGTTTCCCTCCCTCCAGCCCCCTGACTTTCTATATCATTTCTACCTGTCCTCTTTATGGCCATCTTTTATGGCAGGGGTATTTACTTTTTACTGGAGGTGTTCCACACCAAGTAATAGCTTCCTATTTTGGGGGCTCCTGACATCTGGGGCAAGAAAAACTGATGTAATGGTGTCGGCTGCATGCTTTATACCCCTGACGTCATGGAAGAGACGACAGCAACTGACTCAGAAATCCCAAGAGACTGGTATTCGGGCTGACTGAGGGCTACCTGCAGGCAGATAACCCAAGTGTGATGACTGCAGTAGTGAATACACTCTAACATCTACATTTATTGCAAGTCTACACAACTGTGCTTTTGGGAAACAGTCTGCAGAACTCTCTAAAAACCTTCAGACGAAAAGCAAGGAGCTTCGATATAAAACGCGTTCTGGTGTTCCCCATTCCTAAATACTACAGGAATTACCCAGCCAAGACTACCTTTGTCAGACGGACCCCCCTCCTTTGCTACTCCTTCCTTTTCCAGACATAGGAAAGGAGCCACACCACTTCCAGACCAGCTTCCTCTCAGCCTACCCAAATGCAGCCCTTTCATGACAGAAATGGCTCCAACAAAATGGCAGGTGACTGCCTTGCCCACCTCCCCCTGCTAGCTCGCCTGTCCCACTGCCTACCCCTTTGGAAAACTATCACCACAGACCGCTGGGTTCTGGCAATAGTAGAAGAGGGATATTTCCTCTCTTGGAAACTAAGGCCCCCCTGCAAGGGGCATTCCATTCCCACCCAAGAATCAACTGTACCTTATTCCCCAGATCCTACCCCCTGCTATCCAAGCTATTTTGTTAAATTGTTCCTGAAAGGGGTCTTGCACATCAGACCACCAATAAAACCTATCCCACTGCCGTCGGACTTTATACTAGAAAAGCTCACACTGGCTCCATTTGTGCCAACCATCTGTGCAACACTCCAAATATGCACTACTGGTGGCCCTTGCCTCTGCTAGAAGGGTGTCAGAGTTACAAGCTCTCATGGCCTGCCCACCCTACACTATTTTCCACAAGGACAGGGTGACCCTGTGCACCAACCCTTCTTTAATGCCCAAGGTGGTCAACGAACTGTCTAAACCAGTCCATTCACCTGCCCCACCTTCTTCCCCTCTCCCACTAATGACAGAGAGAGGATACTTCCATTCCCTAGACGTGCACAGACAAATGAGGTTTTATGTAGATAAAACCCAAGTCCATCAGAAAATCCAACCAGCTTTTTGTATCCTTCCACCCCGGAGTCCTGGGCAAGGCAGTCTCCAAACAAACCATCTCCTGCTGGATCAGAAAACCTATCCACTTCTGCTACTCCTACCACGGTAAAGACCTACTTCAGGGAGTAAGAGCTCACTCTACCAGGCCCATACCATCCTCCAAAGCCACCTTCAAAGGCCTGGACACAGCTTCCATTCTGGAGGCGGCCTCCTGGTCCTCTATACATACCTCCACCAGACACTACAAGTCAGAGCACATCTCCAGAGCCAGAGCAGGGTTTCTTAGGGCAATCCTACAGGGCTTTCTGGAATCGGCTACATCTACCTCCACCCTCTTCCTAAGCTGTGGCACTCTCCCATACTAAGAGTATTGCAATATGGGAATAGAAGGACATAGAATTGTGTAAATGCTTATCATAACCATATATGTCCTTCTCTTCCATGTTTGTTTGTTTGTTTAACATTTGTTTACTGGGAAAAGTCCAACTTGGAACAAAGCCAATTTTCAGTGGAGGCCCAGGGAGAAATGCATGTCTTTGAATTGAATAACTGTAACATGTCTTTGAATGTTACAGTATCCCCCAACCTATCCCCCATCATTTCTGTTTGTCTGTCTAGTGGGCACCCTGGAGCACCACCTATACTATGGTCAGACTAGCCAGCAAATGGCACTTCACACTTCTTGTGGACATCATTTGGCTCATACTTAGGACTGTCTGACTGGGCAATTAAGTTCTGAGGTCTGTGCGTGCAGACATCACATTTAAGGTCCCTGGTTTATGACCCTGCGTGTGATGTCCCATGCACCTACAGCAACCAGGCTTAAGCTTTTGTATAGGAGCCGACCTTCGGGTCACCTGAGGTGGAGAATCCCACACTAAGAGTACTGCAACATAGAAGAGAAAGACATGCATGGTTATGTTAAGATTTTGCAGAACTATTCTTTTTAACTATTTATTACACTCAACATACTGAATTTCCAGTTTTTATGCTGTCATTTCTGATGATGTAAATTGAGTTACAAATGTTACATTAACAAAGTTATGTTTATAGTATGTCTGAGGTACACAAGTGCAGCCTTGAGAAGCAACTTTGATTACAAAACTATTTAAAAAAAAGCTAAATTTTTTTCTTCACTCAAGTGGCAAAAACAAAATGCACATGCACATGTGATCCATACCTTATGCATTCCAGATTTCAAGCCAAGTAGTCCAACAGTGTTCAAGCTTCCTTTCATTAAGTAAGAGAGTTTTATAAGATGTTGCCTGCAGTAAAATAAATTCTTTGTCACAGCGATGCATAAGTGTAGTGGGGTTGCATTTAAAGGACACTGCTTGGTTGTCTAGTGTGGTCAGCTAATTGTGTCGTCTGATAAAAGTTCTCCCTCCATCCCAGATGTGTATCACACATTCACTTTGTCAGACTTTCATCTTGGTCAGAAAATAGAGGAATAAGACATTAGGTGTCATGGGAAGGGAAAATGCTTGCGTAGCCTGGGAAAAGTTGTCTGCAGAGCTGACCATGTGCTGCATGCAAAGTCCTTTCAGTTAATGAAAGCACGTGGTTCTAAAGTGTTAATTACACAGTCCAGAAACTGTCCATAAACTTTACTGGAATGCGTTTCCATGCTGTCTTTGGTTCTGTTTCATGCCAAGAAGTGCATTCTGTGTTTTTAAGAAGAGGAGAGTGATCACCAAATGGAAAGCCTCACCTGTGTGATATTGTCTTCCCCTTCAAAAATAAGATCAACATTGGCTAGATTATTTTTAATTAATTAATGAGGGATGCTTGAGGGCTATGATGCCACAGGCATAGTTGTATAGTTAACTAGTATCGACTTCAAATTAAATTTGTTTTAGGAATGTCAGTAGTTGCAGTGTCTCAAGTAGAATTTGTATACATGCACAGTATATAGTGTAACATTTTCAAGATCCTTGTTGTATAAAGAGCAATGCACAGTTATGAAATGTGAGTTGTAATAGTAGTAAACAACTTTTTGTTAGCAATTTGATTTTTGGCTATTAGTATTTTTGTGATGATGTGGTTCTTTTTTGTGGTGAGACTGTTTAATTAAGCAATTAATTGTGAACTGGAATATTGACTTAGTGTGACACTACATTATTTCCGCCCTGTGTTTGTGTATAGGTCTAGATGCCGAACTGTACTACGTTCGAAATGATGTGGTAAATCACTATGCACTGTCATTTAATCTGCTAATTCCAAGTGAAACCAACAGTTTGCATTTTACCTGGCATGCAAAATCCAAGGTAAGTTTCTCTTCAGAAAATATAGTCTTATGATCTGTTTGCTTTTGTTTTTATTACACCCGAGTGAAATGATCCTGTGGGTCGAACACTTTTTTCCCCTTAGGGAAAAACCAGCATTGTAGCTGGACTTGAAGGTAACATAACAACAGGATTGTGTGTTTCAGTAGCAAAAAAAAAAAAAAAGTCTTCCTTGTCCAAATTTAGTAGTATACCAGCATAGGGGCTAAAAACTGTACTGAGAAGTACTGAAAAATTAAGAAGTGCTATGTTGGTCCAGTAACAGAAAACGCAAAGACACTGAAGCACGGACTTGATGTTGTAATTGCCCAAGCTTTTGGGCTAGAAGGACCCCATCACTGAGCATTAAGTTACTGACATTAAGATAACAGTGCTGAAATATTCACTTGTGCTTAGAAAGGGAACTACATAATTTATTTTTAACTAAAAAAGAAACTTGAAAATGCCAGTGTGGAAACAGTGTGCAGTGTTGATCCTTCCATCCTCAATCCCTTTTCCCTTTTTTGCACATGATGTCGGGGTATCACTTCAGCAGTGACAGTCATCTTAAGCCAAAGGTTTACACCCCTGGGTGGCTAGCCCTGCCGTGGTAGTTCATTTGTACCACTCACTTGCGCGCGCACACTCTCACCTACAGCCAATTTAGTGTCCAATCCACCTACTGCATGTCTTTGGAATGTGGCTTGGATGCTTAGCATAATAGCTATACCACAGAGACGGACACTGTTTGGAGGGTAGTTGTGAACCTGAAACTTTAGAAGACCAAGTTAAGGCCTGCCATAAAAATTGTTTTTCTTGCACGTATTATTGTCCATACTAATTTAGCAGAGAATATAACCTTTCAAGAGACTGCTCTGACAAGTAATGAGAAAGTAAATCACAGTACAAGAGATGGACAGGAAGATTAGGCAAGTCCAAAGAAGGAAATTGAGCTTATAGTTTGCAATTTGTCTGTTTTAACAAGCATCGATATTCTGGTGAACAAGAAAAGATGAGTTTACTATAATGTCCAGTTCCCAGTGAAGTGATTTGTTAAGAACAAGGCAAGGGACTACCAAATAGATAAGGTATCAGGTTAAAAAAATGGCTGTTGTGGGCAGTTAGTACATTATACAGACTCTGGTTTAGCTAATTGAAAGAGAGAAGAATAAAGTGTTGACATGTCAGTCAATGGTTCTGACAGCTATGGAAAGCAACTGTATTGACAAAAGTTATGTTAAAATAGAATATTAAAGCCTTACTGACTGTTAAGATTGTGGTTACTAGTGTTTTGTGTAGAATATTACCGTATGTGACTTGTGTGACTACCCCTTTGTCTTGAATAAAAATAAAATACAAGTGTGAAGGCTACCAGCATAGCTAGGTAGAATTTTGTAAATTATTCTGTGTCATGTGTAAATATTAATGTAATCCACAGGCTGTTTACAAATGTAAGAAAACTGTTGTCTTCTGAGCTTCAAAAATGTAACCACAGGGGTAACTACAGTGCACCCTGCTGTGAAGCATCGTATAACTGTTTGATCTCAAGCTCTGAGACAGGATGTCTAGACTGAGGAATTCTTTCTATTGTCTTAGGACAAGAGTTAATTACTAGATTTTACATGTAAAATGTCTTTTATTGCTGTGGCTTCCAGCAGCTGCAGATTACACGCTCCAGGGATATAAACCTTCTCATCACAATGAACAAAACATGCTGGAGGGATAGGTTCCTGACCCAGAGACTCCCCATACACTGGAATAGACTGCCCATACATGTCAAGCAGAGTGCCTCCTTGGCCCTCTTCAAAAGGAACTTGGATGATTGGATGGGAGATAGGAAATTCACCCCGGGGATCACATCAGTCGCCCTGCTAGACAGGGGTCCAGGGAAGTAAATATTGTGGGAAGAAATATCCGGGGAATTCTTTGGATAGGCTTGTTTAGGCCTAGTACCAACCTATGAACCTATAAATGTAAATGTTAAGTTCTGTGAGCCTGGGAAATTTAAATCAGAACAGTTAAGAATGATGTGATCTGAAATGATTCAGCAGTACTGTGTTATCAGTTTAAGGACAGAAAGAAAGGAGAGCATTTTGGATTTTGTCTAAAGCTGACATCAGATCACCAGCGCTTGCTTGCTCTGTATGTAAGTAGAATTGAGAACAGTGGTTTTAGAGTTGGATAGAAAGTTGGCTAGATTAGTCTAGCTGTTTTCTATATTTATGTCAGACTTTTCAACAGTATTATTGTAAAGCATTTTCTTGTGATCTCAGAACTCTGTAATGTCATTGTGTTGAAGTAATAAGATTTGTTTTGTGGTTTTATTATTTATTATTAAATGTTTTTAAACCTTTCAACTGTGGCTGATTTGTGTAAAGGAAATTTAAGCTCTTAGAGTACATTGCATATATTTGGTGATACTGTAACTTTAGCCTGGGGTCACACTTGCTATTTGGGTAACAGTAATATTACATAGTGAAATTGGTCACTCTTTAGGAAGGACCTTATAAGTAGCTGATAAGGGTATGGCAGTGATTACTACCTTATAGCCTGGCAGGAGGGGGCATAGCTGGGGAACCTGTGCCTGCCTTCCCTAGGAGTGTCTGTGTTTGTATATAAACCAAATCTCAGTGTGTGTGCATCAGCAACTTGGGCAGGGACACGAAGCACTGGTTGTATAGAGAGGGTACTGGAAGTTTTGGCTTGACTACTCGGCTGAGATCTGTACCCTATAGCTGTGCTAGTGGGGGGAGTCTTATTGGGGGTCTGGAGAGAAAGGGAGAAGGCCCCAGACTGACTGTGATCTCTGTGTGCTCTTAAGGGAAATTGTACTTTACTGTGTGTGTACTTATCTTTCCCAAATGTGCATGCCCCTCACTGGTGCTAGTGGTGAGGATTGAGGCTCCTTGATTACTGGGCCAGTGCATGGGTGTCACAACAAGTATGAAAACACACACCTCAGTAATCTTGCTTTATTGATAACTTTTTGAAATAGCTGTTTGGGTTCAGTGTAAATTCATTATAAAGTCATGCATTACCAGAATAAGAAATGTGCTGCCTTGCAATGTACCTTATTTGTCTTTACTGTAAGTTGCTCGGGGGGGGGGGAGTTCTTAACTGCTTATAAAACCAATATCCAGGTTTAAGCTACTGACTGTAAGACTGTACTTCCATTTCTAGGCACAAGTGGGTATTTATGCAAGTTAACATCAGTAACTCAGTTACCCCAAAGTGCTACTGCTAGCGCAGAGCTTAAGTATTTGCAAAATCTTCTTTGGTCAGATAGAAGATGCTACATCACTCCTGTGTCCTTATGTTTTCTGGTAAATGCCAAGTCATTTGTACTGCTAAATGCTTTCAGCATGGTTAACATTACAGAATGATACTATACTGCTTATGATAGCCTGGCTCCATGGTGCAGAGGATTGAGCTCTGACTGCAACCCAGGGGCTAGAGTTCGATTAGTAGCCCCAGCAATGGAGGATCCAGACAAGTAGGGAGAGGAGTGAAGGGCTACTCGGCTCTCCTGGGAGGATTGGTTGCAAGTACTTGGAGAACCCACTGTGTGATGTGATTTCTCCAGTGAATACCAGGGAAACTACCACCCATGCTTGAGAATCTGTTTGATAGAAGTACCCCTTACAAAAGTGAGGGAATGACCAGCACACTTGGCCCTTTGCAGATCCCTTCCCCTGTGGAAACTGTGTGGGGTGGGATGTAGGGATAAAGAAAATTGTAAGCCACTTCTAATGACTGCACAAATGATGATTCCTCTCGGTCAACCCACATTGCAGTGATGGGGATTGAAGGGGCTGATTGACTGGGAGGAGCCAAATGATCAAACAGCAAGGCCACAAAACTGATGAAGTAAATTATACTGCTAATTATGGTTGTTAAATGCCATGCAGTGTCGCTTTAAAAGTATCAATAACGCTGGAAAAAATTGTCATGCTGCTGCAAAATATTCTAATACTGTAACAAGCATTATTGTAGGCTTTACTTTATGTATGTTGGAACTGCTGCAGTGATCTGTTGTAGTTTGTCACTTTGTAGAGGGAGTGATAATATATGTGGCTTCACAGAAAAAAAGAAAAATGGACAAGTATTTTTTAGGAATGCTTCAGTGGCTCTTGATGGTTGCCTTAAATCAAACTAGATGTTCTTCATCTCACATTGCTGCAGTCCTTACACTTGGGTAGTCCGCTGTCCTCGGTCGGCCCGAATATCAAAGTATAAGGCTGACGTCGGTCAAGGCGCATTTGACTGACATCAGGACGTCAGGGTACAAATGCGCATGACCGACGTCATATCCTCAGTCTTTTTTGCCGCATGGTCCGATGCAGAAGCAGCATTGCAAGTGCCGGTTGGCGTTCTGAGATTTTTCGATTTCGAAGTTTCAGACCGAGTTCAAAGTTGGCTAAGTACCCGTTGGGAATATTTTAGTTTTTCTTGCCTCAGTGATTTACGGATGTCAGAAAAAGTCAATAATTGCATTTCTTGTGGGAAACAGATACCGCATAGAGATTATCATACTTTGTGTATTCCTTGCTTAGGGCCTGAGCAGCGTTGTTGGCTGTCGCTCTTGTGCTAGATTTAATAAGCGCACTATAAAGAGGAGGTTGGATTGTGCAAGGTTAGTCTTTGGGAAGCGGTGCAATTATAAAATGCCGTCGGATGCTCCGGCCGCTTCTTCAAGAAGCGCAAGGACAAAGCAGTTAAGCCTAGGCTGGAAGAACCGTCTGTACGGACGCCTTGGTTCTTTAGAGGTGTCGGTGGAGCGGTGGCTCCACTGGAGGTTTCTTTGTGTTCCCAGGGTGAGACTTTAGTATTGCAAGATGTGGCCTCTCAGGAGGCTAGTCAGGCTGAGGGGGCTTCTCAGGTTACTATACTCCCCTCCCTTCCTAGGGTGGCTAGGCCCTCTCCCTCTGTTTCTAAGGCTTCTCCCAGGGGCAGGCCAGGTTTAGCTTCAGTTGGTGTTACCCCTAGCTCTTCAGGAACTGTGCCCAAGAAGCATATGCTTAAAATGGCAGAAGATTTAATCACTTTGATTAGGGGTTCTATGCCCCCTCCTGATAAGAGGCCTAGGGTGGAGCCTGAGCTGGGTGGTTTTGAGCAGGCTTCAGATGTGTCAGAGTCTTGCTGAAGACTTGCAGGAGTACTCTCCTTATTCGGATTCTGATGTGGATGATTCTACTCCTTCTGCTTCTCCTCCTGAGGATTTTTCTTTTCAGAAACTCTTCATTCCATGAGGGAGCATTTTAAGTGGGAAGGTCAGGACTTCTCTGACTCCAGGAAAAGGCTTAGGGAATTTTTGTTTTACCCCAGCATAGGCCTTTGGCTATACCTCCTGTTTTGGATGTAGTGGAAGATGTTTTACAGAGGCTTCTCTTAATCCTGATTCTTTGCCTCCTGCTCCTGTTAAGCCAGATAGGTAGTACAGGGTGCCTGAAGCTGATAAGTAACTTTTAAGAGTCCTAGGGCAGACCCAGAAACTGTTAGCCAGGGGCCTAAAGGTGTTAAGGCTTCTGTTGTTAAGAATCCGGTTCCTGCAGACAAAGAGGCTAGGGCCTTGGATAGATGGGGAAAGAAAGTTTATACTTCTTCCACTCTTGCTATGAGGGCTTTGAATTGCCAGTTTCACATGTTGAAATACCAAAACTATCTCCTTTCACAATTGAAGTCTAAGGTTGATGCTCTGGCAGTAGGTATTGATTGTAAAGAGTTGCAAGATTTAGTACATGTTTCTGAACAGGTGGGTAAGCATTCTTTGCAATGTGGTTTTGATGCTGTACAGGCCTCGTCTAGGGTGGCTGCCACTGGGTCAGTTCTTCGCAGGCACGCCTGGCTAAGGGATCAAAATTTGTCTGAACATGTTAAAACAAGGATTTTAGATGCTCCTTTACAATCTGACGTGTTGTTTGGTCCTCCTGTTGAGGCAGTTTTGAAGAAGATGGAAGACAAGGCTAAGTCTATGCAGACTGTTAAAGATTTTGCAGGTCCAACCTCCAAAGTTTAGTAGAAATTGGCCTACTAAGGGGTGGGCGTATCCTTCTTATGATTCTCAGTCTAGGGTAGATCTAGGCGTGGTAGGGGCAGAGCTCAGGGCTCTTTCAGGCCTAGAACAGGGAGTTCTCCTGCACAGTCTTGGTGAGGGCAGGAGGTCAGTCCTTTCGTAAACAGACCCAACGGCCTACCTTTTCGGCTGCCACAGTCTTCTCGTCTGGCAGCACCTTTGGGAGGAAGGTTGGCACTTTTCAAAGAAAATTGGAGTTTAATTACCCAAGACAGATGGGTTTTGGATATCATACACCACGGTTACAGGTTTTATTTC
The DNA here is from genome assembly GCF_019279795.1 of Protopterus annectens. Taxonomy (NCBI): domain Eukaryota; kingdom Metazoa; phylum Chordata; order Ceratodontiformes; family Protopteridae; genus Protopterus; species Protopterus annectens. Next base: position 670,098,962 of record NC_056734.1, read on the forward strand.
CATACCTTGCCTCCTTTCAAAGGCATGCCAGGCGTTCCTCCTCAACAAAGAATAGAGGCTCACAAGCAAGTTTCACTGTTACTCCAAATAGGGCCATACAGCGGTCCCTATGTCAGAAGTGGAGCCTAGGATTTTATTCACGTCTGTTCCTCGTACCAAAGAAGGGGAACACGTGGAGACCAATTTTGGATTTATCTAGCCTCAATACTTATCTGGACATTCCCAAGTTCAAAATGTTGGCGTTACAGCAGCTTTTACCTCTGCTGGGCAAAGATCATTGGATGGTAACTTTGGATCTCAAGGAGGCTTACCTTCATGTTCCTATCAGACTAAGTTGCAGGAAGTATCTGCGTTTTCGAGCTGGGACTTCTCACTATCAGTTCTCTGCATTGCCCTTTGGCTTATCTACTGCGCCCAGAGTGTTCACGAAAGTTCTGGCTCCAGTGATAGCTTTCTTCAGGCAAAAAGGAATACAGATCTATCCTTATTTGGATGACTGCCTGATTCTGGCTCAAGGAAGGGAAGAGCTTCTTCATCATTTGGAATATGTGATAGCAGTGCTAAGATGCCTGGGGTATTCTGTGAACGAAATAAAGTCCAGTCTAGTACCCTCTCAGGACATGTGCTTTCTGGGTGTGAGACTGAATACAGCATCCCAGATGGTCTTTTTAACCTCGGACAAGCAAAAGAGTCTATCCCTTTACTTCCATCAACTATCTCATCAGTCCGGGCTGACTGCAAGGACAGTCCTTCAAGCCTTAGGGTTCATGGCATCTTGTATTCTGGTGCTTCCCAATGCCAAACTGCATATGAGGAAGCTGCAATGGTATCTCAAAAATGTATGGACACAGCACTGCCAGGATCTAGACAGTCATTCAAATAATACCTTGCATTCAAAAGGAATTTTTGTGGTGGGCTCAGGAATGTCACCTAAACAAGGGACTCTCTGTGACCCGGCCAGAGAGTCAGATTTTAACGACAGATGCCTCAGACAAAGCTTAGGGAGCTCATCTAAATGGAAAGTGGATACAAGACAAGTGGCCTGCCAGACTACAACATCTACATATCAACCTGAAGGAGATGTTAGCAGTCCAGTTTGCTTTAATAGCTTTCAAGGATTTACTTCTTCCAGGGCAGGTGTTGATTCTAACAGACAACACAACTGTCATATGGTACATCAACAAGCAAGGGGAGCGCATTCCCTATCCTCTATGCAGGCAAGCAATGATTTTGTGGGAGACTGCTCTCAGTTTACAGCTCAATCTTCAGGCAAGGTTTCTGCCAGGAGCACAGAACTCCTTAGCAGATGTGTTGAGCAGACAGATTATGGATCCCCACGAGTGGAAATTGGATCCTCATGTATTTCAGAAATTGACAGTGTCATGGGGAACTCAGACAAGCATCGATATTCTGGTGAACAAGAAAAGATGAGTTTACTATAATGTCCAGTTCCCAGTGAAGTGATTTGTTAAGAACAAGGCAAGGGACTACCAAATAGATAAGGTATCAGGTTAAAAAAATGGCTGTTGTGGGCAGTTAGTACATTATACAGACTCTGGTTTAGCTAATTGAAAGAGAGAAGAATAAAGTGTTGACATGTCAGTCAATGGTTCTGACAGCTATGGAAAGCAACTGTATTGACAAAAGTTATGTTAAAATAGAATATTAAAGCCTTACTGACGGTTAAGATTGTGGTTACTAGTGTTTTGTGTAGAATATTACCGTATGTGACTTGTGTGACTACCCCTTTGTCTTGAATAAAAATAAAATACAAGTGTGAAGGCTACCAGCATAGCTAGGTAGAATTTTGTAAATTATTCTGTGTCATGTGTAAATATTAATGTAATCCATAGGCTGTTTACAAATGTAAGAAAACTGTTGTCTTCTGAGCTTCAAAAATGTAACCACAGGGGTAACTACAGTGCACCCTGCTGTGAAGCATCGTATAACTGTTTGATCTCAAGCTCGGAGATAGGATGTCTAGACTGAGGAATTCTTTCTATTGTCTTAGGACAAGAGTTAATTACTAGATTTTACATGTAAAATGTCTTTTATTGCTGTGGCTTCCAGCAGCTGCAGATTACACGCTCCAGGGATCTAAACCTTCTCATCACAATGAACAAAACATGCTGGAGGGATAGGTTCCTGACCCAGAGACTCCCCATACACTGGAATAGACTGCCCATACATGTCAAGCAGAGTGCCTCCTTGGCCCTCTTCAAAATGAACTTGGATGATTGGATGGGAGATAGGAAATTCACCCCGGGGATCACATCAGTCGCCCTGCTAGACAGGGGTCCAGGGAAGTAAATATTGTGGGAAGAAATATCCGGGGAATTCTTTGGATAGGCTTGTTTAGGCCTAGTACCAACCTATGAACTTATAAATGTAAATGTTAAGTTCTGTGAGCCTGGGAAATTTAAATCAGAACAGTTAAGAATGATGTGATCTGAAATGATTCAGCAGTACTGTGTTATCAGTTTAAGGACAGAAAGAAAGGAGAGCATTTTGGATTTTGTCTAAAGCTGACATCAGATCACCAGCGCTTGCTTGCTCTGTATGTAAGTAGAATTGAGAACAGTGGTTTTAGAGTTGGATAGAAAGTTGGCTAGATTAGTCTAGCTGTTTTCTATATTTATGTCAGACTTTTCAACAGTATTATTGTAAAGCATTTTCTTGTGATCTCAGAACTCTGTAATGTCATTGTGTTGAAGTAATAAGATTTGTTTTGTGGTTTTATTATTTATTATTAAATGTTTTTAAACCTTTCAACTGTGGCTGATTTGTGTAAAGGAAATTTAAGCTCTTAGAGTACATTGCATATATTTGGTGATACTGTAACTTTAGCCTGGGGTCACACTTGCTATTTGGGTAACAGTAATATTACATAGTGAAATTGGTCACTCTTTAGGAAGGACCTTATAAGTAGCTGATAAGGGTATGGCAGTGATTACTACCTTATAGCCTGGCAGGAGGGGGCATAGCTGGGGAACCTGTGCCTGCCTTCCCTAGGAGTGTCTGTGTTTATATATAAACCAAATCTCAGTGTGTGTGCGTCAGCAACTTGGGCAGGGACACGAAGCACTGGTTGTATAGAGAGGGTACTGGAAGTTTTGGCTTGACTACTCGGCTGAGATCTGTACCCTATAGCTGTGCTAGTGGGTGGAGTCTTATTGGGGGTCTGGAGAGAAAGGGAGAAGGCCCCAGACTGACTGTGATCTCTGTGTGCTCTTAAGGGAAATTGTACTTTACTGTGTGTGTACTTATCTTTCCCAAATGTGCATGCCCCTCACTGGTGCTAGTGGTGAGGATTGAGACTCCTTGATTACTGGGCCAGTGCATGGGTGTCACAACAAGTATGAAAACACACACCTCAGTAATCTTGCTTTATTGATAACTTTTTGAAATAGCAGTTTGGGTTCAGTGTAAATTCATTATAAAGTCATGCATTACCAGAATAAGAAATGTGCTGCCTTGCAGTGTACCTTTTGTCTTTACTGTAAGTTGCTCGGGGGGGGGGGGGAGTTCTTAACTGCTTATAAAACCAATATCCAGGTTTAAGCTACTGACTGTAAGACTGTACTTCCATTTCTAGGCACAAGTGGGTATTTATGCAAGTTAACATCAGTAACTCAGTTACCCCAAAGTGCTACTGCTAGCACAGAGCTTAAGTATTTGCAAAAACTTCTTTGGTCAGATAGAAGATGCTACATCACTCCTGTGTCCTTATGTTTTCTGGTAAATGCCAAGTCATTTGTACTGCTAAATGCTTTCAGCATGGTTAACATTACAGAATGATACTATACTGCTTATGATAGCCTGGCTCCATGGTGCAGAGGATTGAGCTCTGACTGCAACCCAGGGGCCAGAGTTCGATTAGTAGCCCCAGCAATGGAGGATCCAGACAAGTAGGGAGAGGAGTGAAGGGCTACTCGGCTCTCCTGGAAGGATTGGTTGCAAGTACTTGGAGAACCCACTGTGTGATGTGATTTCTCCAGTGAATACCAGGGAAACTACCACCCATGCTTGAGAATCTGTTTGATAGAAGTACCCCTTACAAAAGTGAGGGAATGACCAGCACACTTGGCCCTTTGCAGATCCCTTCCCCTGTGGAAACTGTGTGGGGTGGGATGTAGGGATAAAGAAAATTGTAAGCCACTTCTAATGACTGCACAAATGATGATTCCTCTCGGTCAACCCACATTGCAGTGATGGGGATTGAAGGGGCTGATTGACTGGGAGGAGCCAAATGATCAAACAGCAAGGCCACAAAACTGATGAAGTAAATTATACTGCTAATTATGGTTGTTAAATGCCATGCAGTGTCGCTTTAAAAGTATCAATAACGCTGGAAAAAATTGTCATGCTGCTGCAAAATATTCTAATACTGTAACAAGCATTATTGTAGGCTTTACTTTATGTATGTTGGAACTGCTGCAGTGATCTGTTGTAGTTTGTCACTTTGTAGAGGGAGTGATAATATATGTGGCTTCACAGAAAAAAAGAAAAATGGACAAGTATTTTTTAGGAATGCTTCAGTGGCTCTTGATGGTTGCCTTAAATCAAACTAGTTCTAGAAGTTGCCAGCATTTTAGTCTGATTATATATAGTTGGTCTTTTGTTGCTTGTCTACTTTTAGAGTTTTATTTTCTTGCCAACTGATACGTTGTCTATTGAAGTTAACATTTTGCTGTTCGATTGTGTTTGTTCATTCTTCACTTGTTTTCCAGGTGCAAGTTGGCGTCACCATCAAAAGCAGTTTGGTAGGAAGTTGGTCTGTTTGCTTTTCACTAATTGTGTCAAGCATTTTCTTTGTGGTTGTATGGTTTGGACTTAAGTCATAGTTTCTTTGATTTTGTTTTCAAGCTTTGACCCGGTGAATTTCAAGAAGCTTGATAGGTGTTATCTTTTGTACGTGTTTTCTTTACCCAACTATTAATTTTTGTTTTTGAAGTCTAGATGCAATGCTTATGTATTGTTTTACATTGAGAGTAGGTTTTGTTCAGTTGTTGCTACCCCTTTTTATTCATAGGGGTGTCTCTCCACTGTTCTTTTTAATAGGAAGACCTGACACTCCAGTTTGTTTCTGCATTGGAACTTAAGTTCATAGGAGGTTACTAGGCTACTTGACCCCAGGACCTTTATAAGCCTAGCCGTGTTATACCCTTGTTCCTTTATTGACCAGGTTGTATGGTCTATATTTTCAGCATAAGTCTATGATCAGCACTGACTGCCCTTATCTAAGAGGGACATAGGTGACTACCCCGGGTTAAATGTACGGCCTCCCATCCAGTTGTCTGTTACACTTAAATAGGGTCATCGAGAAGCTCTGTTTTATGTGAATTGGAAGTTTGTTCCAGAGGAGTGCAATCTCTGGGAGATGTATCGATCTCTCCAGCATGTCTTATTGTTGCAGGATAGGTTAAAATCTCTAGAGCGAGTGAATATTGGCGCATTTGACTTGTGGATGTGTATAATTTCTATTAGGGCATGGTCTGAAACTGGTCTGTAGGCCAGGCACAAGTTGCCACTCAGCAGCCTATAAGGTACAGAGTACAGTGACAGGGCCTTCAGTCTGTCCATGTAAGCCATGTGTTGAAAACCCTGAATTTTCCTGGTGAGAAACCTCTGAGGTCTGTCCAGCTGCTGCAGGTTTCTGGAGAGGTACATAGAGAAGGGAGTGTCTATTAGTGATCTGGTGAGGGATGAGTACAGGGAAATTATCCTTAGCTGTGAATGCGATGCTCTTATGAGATGCGCAACACAGAAGGCCTTCCTTACCACTGTGGACACATGGTGATCGAAGTTAAGGTTGCTATCAACCTGTGTTCCCAAATCTCTTACCACAGTGTTTGAGCTAAGGAGGTACTGTTAATATTGTAATTTGCAGGGACTTCCCCGTTACTGAAAGGGAGGATACATTTTTTTGTGGTTAGTTTAAGTCCATGGCTTTGGCAGCTGTCATTTTGTCTGTGTAAGCCCTTTTTGTAGTATGTCAGCATCATTTGGGGACTCTGTGATTGCACCAGTTAGCAGTCATCAGCAAACTTGGTAAGCCACAGACCATCTATTTTTCCCTGGACTTCTGAAAAATAAATTCCAAGTAGTAAGGGACCCAGCACAGATCCTTGTAGTACATCACTGGTAATTGGTCTGCTGGTAGAGGTGGAATCCCTAACTTTGACTGTATGTGTTCTGTTGGTGAGCCAGATGGCTACCCATCTAGTGACCTATGTGTTAATTCCCAGCTCAATGAGTTTCTCAGTTATGCCTGAGTGGGGGATTGTGTCAAAAACCTTGGCTAAGTCAGGATGTACTGTTTTGCCTTCATCCAGGGCTTTGGTGACATTCTCAAATAAGTCCACCAGGTGTAATAAGCATGATATAGATGTGTTGTGCAAGATTAGAGCCACCTTGGAACTTGAATTTCTCTCTAACTGGGGAATGTTCACATTACCAATTTTGTCTGAGTGTTTGCTATCTCACAACACGCGGTTCTTGGCAGGGGTCTCATCCGTGTGAAGCCTGCTTGCCCACACATTGTTAATGATGGTTTTCCCTGGGTATTGCTGTTTTTTCCATCCCAAGGGTGATGTAGAGGAATGGAAGGTGTTCTAAATTGCATATAGCTGTGTGCATGCATACATTTGCATTTCATTGTTACTATGTGCTCCTGTAACAAAATTGGAAAGTTAGAATGGTAAGTGTGAGGAATGGTGGCAGCCACCTTAAAGGTGAATAAAGGTCCTAGGTCCATAGCTGTCATCTTGTTTGATGAATTGGGGACAAAGAGGACTTCCAAGATGGCTGCACACTCAACAGCTTACTTTCACTTCTCCCAGTGTGAAAAAAGAAACTGAGAGAGACTAGTAATTGTGCCAGCTTTAGTAAAATTCAGTTACTGGCTGGTAAGTACTGTGCCTGTATACCAGCAAAGAAGAAACGTTGAGAGCCTGAAGGAAAATCAACTAGAAAAGGTGAAGAGAAAACACTGACTGGGAAGAATCCTGCAGTTCAGCAAAAGCAGCTCAAGTTCCACTTTGAGGAAAAATAAATCAAATGTACTCGAAGCTGGTTAAAAGGAGTATATCAACTCAAAAGCTGGGGAAAATGGAAGAAGCTTTAAGCAGCTACTCACTTTTATTGATAAAATTGCAAAATTCAGAGGTTAAAGTGAAGAAAAGGCTGGCTTTAGTGCGAGACTTCTTAAACAGACTGAGGATAGAGCATACAGAGAAAACCTGAGATTTTCTGTTGTACTCATGAAACTGAAAGGAATAAACTGCTTTAATTTTGTGAAGGCACCAATAAACACCTGGACCGGTATTCCACAGCAGGATTTGCTAACTGAAATGGCATATAGAGTGTATGCTCTAAACCTGGCCATGAAATGCAGCCAAGACCTGTATTAGTAAAGATGTAATCATACCATCCGAAAGAGTTGATCTTGCCAAAACTGTGGCCCATGGGCAAAGTGTTAAAAAATAAAATTGGAGACAGTAGGGTATTTGTGGAAAATTGTTATGCACTGTACACCAGGCAAAGATAAGCAAATTGTATCCCAGTAATCAGGGAATATTGAGAGGCAGGTGTGTGATTCAAGTTGCTATATCCAGCTGTCGTAAGAATGTTTTTTTCCAGGAGAATCAAATACATTGTTGATGCAGGACAGGCTCAGGATGAAATACAAAAGTTAAGAAAAAAGCATAGGCATTGGCTTAGAATTGTGAGTACATTGGACATGAGCCAGATTCTGTTGTTGGGAGATTGAGATTAACAGGGAAAAGACCAGCAGCACTGAAATTACTGAGTAAAGATGAGATTATAAAGCCTCAGTCACATTTGTGAACTACGGCTTTACAAGAAAGTGTCTGGGAAAGACTCTGCTTTTGTTGACTTTGTTAAACTTGTGGGTTGACTGAAAAGCATATACTCCACTTCTTGTCACTAATATTTAGATGGACACTAAAACAAAACTAAAACAAACAAAAGCAACTGTAAGTAAAACTATTTTTGTTAACTGTATTTGTTTAAAACATTTCATGATATAAATTGCGTGCTAAATGGTAAACCAGATTTGTGTAGTTTGTAGTCAGAGTTATCTAAAATGAGGGGATAAAGCTAAGTCTAAATTGACTTAATCTAAGAAATCTTTTGTTTAAGCATGTGGATTTGAAAAGTAATAAAACATGAGTGCATTTTTTTCTTTTAGCAAATAAAGGTTCAGTGTGAGTTAAGAAGTCTGTACCTGAGGGCAGTTGTACATTCTGTTCATGCGTTTCCATGTTGTTAAGGTGGCTACAGGTGCAGGCAATAAATCTTGAGAGTTCTGAACATTGAGCGTGAAATGTAAAAGTGAAAGGTGCTAGGGCAAGCAGCTCAGTAAAAAAGTTTGAAATTGTTGGAATTAAATAAGAGCAGCTTTCCTGGTACCTAAATATTTCAGTGCATTTACTAGAACACTGTATGGTTTAGTTGTATTTAGAGATCGCCAGTGCACTTTTTCGTAAGACTAAAATATTACTGTTTCCTGAAAGCACACAAACTGTTTTTCACATCTGGGAGGGGAATAAAGATGTAAAAAGAACAGACAGCAGTTACTATAAATTGGAGCACAGACTGTAACATGCACTTGAGTATGGATAACCTTAATTTTAGGGTAGGAAATGCCTGTGTGCAACTGTCGGTTTGCTACAGTTGTTCCTATCATTATTTAAAGATGTACATAGTTTTGCATGTTTGCTGGAAATAACTAGGTGGTTATGGGTGTGTGTTTTTATTTCATTAAAACAAAATGTCTTGAAAAATGTGACAAAGGTTCAAATGGAAGTGACAAGAAGCTACAGTGTTAAAGATCAACCTGCCAACATTAGTGGGTGCATATAACACAAAAGTTGGAAGTAAACATTTAGAAAAAGCTGTCATGTACAGTAGTTGGGAATACCTTATAATGACTACGCTATCCATATTATTTTGGATTGTTAATGGCCTCACAGGTACAGACAAAAAGGTAAGAATATTAAATTATAAAGAAATGACCATGTGAATTTGATAAAGCGAGGATTTCAGGTTAGATATTCAACAGACTCTCAGTTAACCGGCACCCAAGGGGTTTGGTAGATGCTGGATAACTGTAGTTTCTGGTTGCTTGAGATTTACTGTTAAAATAGGCCTGACTAATACTGTACCCTATACTATTTATTTTGTTTGACTTTTTCTTAGGTTGGGGAGAGAGGGAATTTATTCTTATCTTCCTTTTTAAAACTCTGAAAACTAAAGGTATGTTTTTGCAGGGGGGTAGACAAAGTGCAACACATGAAAATTGTACTGTTTCTTCGATTATTTCTTTTTCTGGTTTTCTGGTTGCTTTGGTTCTGGTTTACTGTATCGGGGACAAAGGAACAAGGGAGTACTTAATACTAATTGCTGAAGCTCCAATAGTGATAGAAGAGGAGAAAAGATGATGATGGTAAATTTGTGGTAGTAAGGGGCTACTGGCAAGTGAGGAGGACTATGCTGGCATTCATTTATATTCCACCTAAAGCTGCTATGTAGTTTAAGTAAATTTTGGGAGAAATCTGCTTTTAGTGGGGAATATTACTTGTCGATAGGGCTGCAACTTGATTTGCAGCTGTGAGGATTTATCTGGGGAACCATGAAGGGAAAATACAACACAAGAGGATGCTTTTTTGAAGAAATTTATGAAAATATTTGTTATGGAAGACTTGAGTTCAGTAGTAGGAACTATGAAATTTACATATTATACCCTAGGTACAGCAACTGGGCTAGACTGGCCAGAAATTATATTTCACAGGACCATGTACATTTAATTGAAATCTTTGACATAAGTCTAATAAATATTTTAGGTCATACTGCAATAAAAGCTAAGATGAAAATGCAGGGTATTTAAGTAAAAGTGAGACACTGGCACTTTCCCATCTACCTGTTAAAATGAGAGGAATTTAAGGGATGGATATTGAAAATTATTAGAAATTTATTATGGAGGGTAGAAATTTCTTCAAAAGTTATAGCTAATGAGTGGAGTAAAATGAAAATAGAGTTTAAAAATAGGATAGAAATAAAAGGGAAAGAGAGGTGTTTAAGTAACAGGAATTATTTAGAGTATCTGACAAAGGTTGAAGTATTGCAGAATAAGGAGATTCTCATGGAGCAGGAATATTCATGGAAGACTTAAGTATGTCACGGTTAGAGGTAAAATAAGGCTCAGCAATTAACAGTTGCGATAGGAGGAAATGCGATAACTGTGACATATGATCAGTATGCAAGAAAGTCTCCAAGAATACATGATATTCCTGTGGATGTTTGGAAGCTAGCAGGGAAGAAAGTGATAAAGATTTAGAAGATTTTGTTAAACAGTATTTCCAAAGTAGAGTAAACAACATGATCCTAGAAGAAAGCGGAGGTGGCTGTAATACCTAAAGGCAGTAAAGACCCATCAGACTCAGCTTTGTATAGGCCAATTTAAATTTTAAAACGTTATAATAAAGTCTTTCTGTATGTAATAGCTAAAAGAATGGCAAAGGTGTTCCCAAAATTGATAGATATGGATCATTGTGTTTTTTTTATAGGGGAGGCAAACATTTGACAACAGTAATAGATCAGTGATGTTCCAAAGGGAAGCAGAATGTAAGAAAATACCACTGTTGTTGGTAGGTCTTAATGCAGAGAAAGCATTTCACAGACTCAGCTGGGATTTTGAGTAGGGCACTGGGAATCATTTGCATTCCCTGATACAGTAATGAGTTTAATTAGGGTGATCCATGAGGGTTTGGAGCAAGAATTAAAGTGGGAGGATTCCTCTCTGGTAAATTGTCTACACAGAGGAATCTGGTAGAGGTGTCCTCTTTACCCTTTGCCATTAGCTGTAAATTTAGAGCAAATAAAAAAAAATAAGGGACTGAAATTCAAGGATATAATTGGTATAGTAATTAAGAAAAGTTGGCTTTATTTGCAGACAATGTTTTGTACCTGATGAAACCAGAAAAAGACATCTCAGTGTTGTGGAACATTTTGAGATGCTTTGTCTTTTCATGATGTAAAATTAATGAAGGTGAAACCAAGGGCTATACCTGTAAAGTATGTATCCACACAAATTGGTTCAACAATACCCATACTTCTAGGGACACGATAAAATGAGGTGTTTAGGGCTATGGATTATAAAGGCTTCTGTTATGGCCGTTAAGGATATGTGGAAGGAAACTAAACAAAAGGTAGTACAAACACTGAGAAGCTAGAGCGCTCTTGTTTATGGATAGCAAGATACAGGCAGTGAACATGCTTGTTCCTTTAGTTTTGTATACAGTTCAGGCATATATTTTTACCAAGGAGAGGAGAAGTTGTAATAAAGACAATAATTTTCGTAAGTCGAAGGAATTTATTTTTGAAGGGAAGAGGGCAAGGGTCAAGTGGGACAAGTTGGCCCTTCCAACAGAATAAGGTGGTTTAGAAATATCTGATTTGGAGAGATATTTGAGCCACACAGTTAAGGCTCATGTACATAACACAAGTTGAAAGCTGTAATTGAAAGTGGAAAGGGATGATGATAAAATGGGTGAAATTCAAGAAATAAGGAGAGAGTGGGATTTTGGATGCAGATTCTTAAGGGGAATAGCCATACAGAATATATTCATAAAGTATTCTAAGATATAAGCCAACAAGTTAATCATGAAAGGGGATTTTTGTTGATAGGGGTGCAGGAATAGACTAGTGCTAGAATTTAATGGAGAAAACTGGCAAAAGAGCCAAGGTATTGACAGTAAATATTTAGAGGGGGAACGATAATACAATGTGAAGAAGCCAAGAAGACATTTGGATCGCAGGCTCTGGAGACCGCCTCCTGTATTAGGGATTGGTGTTTGAGTATAGGCAAAGAGAAAGGGATATGAGAATCTTGAAAGACCTGCTGTGGTAGAGTTTTTAGTTGAATCTAGTGCAGAAACTACTGTAAAAAAGATGTAATTAGTAAGGCATATAAAATGCAATTTTGCTGTGGTAGGGCATATAAAATATTGCATGGTAAATATAGGAATCAGGAGGTTAGAAAAGAGCGAAGAGAGAAATTGGAGAAGAAATTTACAAGAAAACAATAGGGAGGACATGTATGGCTTACAAGTATGCAACGGACTCGAGATGATTTACAATTTTTCATTGGAAGTGTTGCACAGGTATTTTTTTTGCCTCAAGCAGACTCCAAAGAATTTTTCATCAGGTACATGGCAAATGTTGGAAGTGTGATGGGGAAGAAAGAGGTAACTATGAACACATGTTTTGAGTGCACTGTGTTGGTAGACTTTAAACATTCCCTGTAGAGTACTGTCAGAAATATTGGCCGAGCAAAAGGCTTTAACTAAGGACATGATTTATTTTGAGCTGGGACACTGGATCTTAATTCCTTAGATGTAAGGCCTTGCTGCATTTAATTCTGGTGGCTGTCAAAAAAAAGTTTAAAGAAAATGGAAATCAGTCTAAACCAACTGTATTTGAAGTATTGAATATTATAGCAAATAAAAGAACTGGAAGTGGGATCTTTTGAAAAGGGTAGGAGGAAATTACATAGAAATAAATGGAAATTGTGGGATCAGTGCAGACAATAATGTTCTGGAGGAGGAGTGAAGTTTAAGGGATGACAGGAACTGAGTAATTTATGTAATGTTGGATTGATGATAATTACGCAAAAGAACATATGTGATGTATAGTGTATGTAAGTGGAAATGTCAGAATGATTTGCTTTCTTTTATATAAATGTTTGCTATATCTTAAGTGATAATTCAATAAAAGTGTTAAGATCAAAAACAAATTGGGGACACAAGTGAAAAGCAAATGGGTTACAAAGGCCCAATAGTTGAGACAGTTTGTATGTATTACACTAATGCACATAAAAAGTTAATGGAACATGTTTTATATCAACATGCATTTTGCTGTACAAATATAAAGTAAAAAGAAACTCTGTCTGGCACTGACTATAATCCTCAGTGATTTACCAGAAAATCAAAAATTTTATGGGGACAGGGCAAAAATATGACTGTAATCCTCAGTGATTTACCAGAAAATCAAACATTTTATGGGGACAGGGCAAAAATATGAGGCAAAATTAAGGGCAATTGAGTACATCAAGAAATCTTAGAAAGCAGATCCTGAAATGTATACTAGTGTAGGAATTAACTGTTAAACAGGTCTGAGATCTGTGGAGTCGGCCCTGGTTTGTGAAACTGCTCTAGTGCAGTTAATTATTTCCCTTCCCTTTTCCTTTCTTGTGCTTTTACCAAGGCTTTTAACAACTCCCAGATTTTTTTTAGTTCCTCCATTGCCTTAAAGTAACTCATAATCTAGACTTCTTTGCAAGCATCTCTGGTCTAAAATTCAATCACAACAAAACTGAGGCACGTCTGGTGAATAAAAATGTTACTATGAAACTTGATCAAAAAGAGACAAACTGGGAGGGTACACATTAAATATCTGGGTGTCATTATTGAATCTAATTATAAAAAATCACTCCTCTAATTACCAACAACTTATAAACTCAATTGCAAGTCTAACTGACAGTTGGAACAGGCTCTTCACATTTGAAGACAGATTTACTTTAATCAAAATAACTGTTGGCCAATAAGTTCTAATAATTCCCCCACCTGTCAAAATTAAACGGAAAATCAATAACTTATTACTTAACTTCCATTGGTATCCCCCCCCCAAAAAAAACAAAAAACAAAAAAAAAATAATTTCTCTTCTTTGGCACACCACAAGTTGGGATGAAGGAGGTATAGGGTTTCCCAATATTGATTTTTTTATTTAAAATGCATTTATTAACAGTGTTTTTTTGGAATAATACTTCGTATATGTCATATTGGAAATCAATGCATGAAACCTTTCGTAGTAATTATAGGACATTGGTTGAACCATATACTCAAATACATACAAACATCTTTATATGGAATTTAAAAATATACATTCAAATAGAAGGGTCAAAATGTGTTCTTACACCTCTTACAAACCAAATGTGGTTGTTAAAAAAGCTCATGTTTTCTAATAAATTAAGAATGTATTAATTGTTTCCTATTACCTACACATATGAATGTTTGAGGTCTCTTAATACTCAGAAAATGTTAGAATTTAAGAAGGGTGACCTGTTATATTGGAAACAATTTCTCTCGGCTAATAAAATAAGTTCTGCAGACTATTTGATCAGCAGATAAAGTTTGCAAAATTGCAGTTGGCTGGACATCCAAACTTGTAAGGATTTTATACATACTAAGTTCATACCCTCATTAGAGGTGTACAATAAGAGTAACTTAAAAATCTTGGATTTTCTCTCAACAGTTAAAAGCTCACCCAAGAACACTTTGTACATAAGTTATTTGTAAAATTCTTAGAAATGATTTTAACAAAACAGATGTCTTTTTGGAATTATTCAAGTAAAGTTAATAAACAAGTATTCTCAGAAAAAGATAAACTTTGTTTACAGTCTGTGAAGGAGTCCACATCTTCCCTTTTCTGGCATGTATACACACAGGAATTTTTACATAGATGTTTTTTTCACTCCACAGAGACCAGCAGTAATGTAAAAGAAAGATGAAATTAAATGCTGGAGATGTGGACACCCTGATGCTGACTGGCTACATATGGTTGTTAATTGCAAAATTTCCCCATTTTGGTTGGACTTTAAATATCTTTGTAAAACTCTATGGAATGACAACTGTATAATTTCTGACTCCCTTATCCTTTTCAATGTTGCTGTTCCTGAAGTCTTTCCTAACAACCAAACATTTTTACTATTGTCTGTCCCCTTTGTAGCAAGGGAAAATTGTTACTAAATATTGGAAATGCCAATCTACTCCTGACTTTAAAGTTGAGTTTATTCATCTTGTGAAATACATTTGTAAAGAACGAGATTGCTACTATAAAAGCAAGGACTAACAACGCAAGTCATCATTTAATTGCTTGGACAAAATTGTCTAATCTGTTAAGTGTTCTATGTATATTGCTTTGTTGTTATGGGCATTGTATATAGTTTTTTTCTTGTTACTATTCTGTTGCACTATAAAATGAATAAAAACATTTTGGAGAATATTTCGCAATACAAAAAATATGAAAACAAGGGGGAAAAGTAGGGAAGAGGATTAGTAATGAAGAAGTTAAAAGAAATAGAAGTTGAGGTTATGGATTACCTGCGAGGTAAAGGATTTAGTGTAAAAAAATCTAACTTTGATAATATCACAGCAGGATAGAGCAATGCATCCCCAAATTAAGGAGAAACCAGTGGAGCTGGAAACATTTCAGTTGCCATATAAGGATACTTTGGAGCCTTCCATAGCAAATCAAGGGAAGAACAGGAAACTCTGTAGCAACCCTGACACAGTCAATGATGTGGAATGATAGGCCAGTGACTTCCTATATGAAAGAGCAACAGATGACACAGGATAAAACTAAAGGCAGTGTGGCACAGGAAGATACTGTGGAACGTTGTATAGAATGCCCAAAGGAAATGGAGAACAAATAATGTGCCCTCAGTTTAGAAGAAAATATTCTAAGAGAAGAGTTGTTTGATTTAATAGAGATGGATAGACGCATTAAGTTCAGTGAAAGAGATAGACTACAGAAAGTCAGTAAAAGAAATGAACTGCAGTTAGGACTTCATAGAGATTCATGTGGTATAACAGGAGTAAGTAGGATATATTACTGTGCAACTAAATTAATAATGGTCTTACTACACAAACACAGAGCAGTAAGGGAAAGGAAGGGGAGAAATCAAATGCCATCATAGAAGTACTGAAAAGCTGTAAAGCAGTTAAGACAAGAGGTGTCGAGGGAACAAATAAAAAAAAATACTCAAAGGTAGACACAATAAAAGCAATGTGCTCTATCAGAACAGATCAGGATCTATTCATTATTGCAAGTAATAAACTAAAAATATCAGCACAGGCAGAAAAACTTAGAAGATATGCAGATAAATATAAAGGAAAAGTAGAAAATACCAGTTTATTGATGACCTAGAAGAACTGTATAGATAATTGGGAAACAAGGCAAAAGGAATTGAAACACCACCCAAAAAAAGAAGAAACTGATATATTTTGGAGAAATATCTGTGACCCTGTGGAACATAACAAAGATGCTAAATGGATAGAAAAAAATGAAAGAATAGGAAGTTCAGATGTACAGCATATGAAGTGGGATGAAGTAATGGCTAGACAGATTGAAACAAAGTTAAGAAACGCTCTTAACTGGAAAAACCTCAGCCCCAGATGCAGTACCTAACTTCTGGCTAAAAGTGTTAGCATCTTTACATGAATATTTAGCCATGAATAAGAACTATTTGTATGTGAACCCCAAACAGACACCAACCTGGTTAGCAACAGGAAAAACAGTGCCCCTACTTAAGAGCAAACCTACAAGTTATACTAAAAACTGTAGACTAATAACTTGCCTTCTGATGATGTGTATACTGTACACTGGAATTGATGCCGGCAGAGTGTATAGTCACTTAGAAGACTCAATCACTGCAGAAGAACAAAAGAGTAGTGAAAGCAATATGGAACAAAAGTTAATTTGTTGTCAAATAAATTCATAATAGAAAACTGTAAAAAGTGGAAAAATCTTAAGTGTAGCATGGATAGACAATAAAAAGCATTTGACAGTATCCCACTATTCATGGATAAGAGTGCTTACAAATGTGTAAGATACTGCACTGATCAATTACATTACAGCAACCATGAAACAGTAGCAAACCACTTTGCAGTTAAGCCATGGTAAAGGGCAAATAATTATTATTCCAGGGATAAAGATTCAAAGGGGGGTATTCCAGGGTGACTCTGTCACCGCTGCTCTTTTGTCTTTCCCTTAACCCATTAAGCTGCCTTGCTTAACAGATTAGGTCATTGTTGCAATTCGGCTTCCAGAAAAAATAAAATGTAAAGACTTCTCATCTTTTTGTAGATGACTTAAAAATGTATATCTCATCAGATGAGGAACTGAAAGCACAGCTGCAAGTGGTCAAAACGTTTTCAGGTGCTATACGAATGTCATTTGATCTTGATAAATGTGCAAAAGCTACCTAAGCTGCAGCACCAAGAAAACAGCAGTTTGGGACAGGAATGTGATATGAACAAACTTGAACAACAGGGAGTATAAATATTTGGGAATTGGTGAAGGGTCACCAATAAAACATGAATAAATGTGAATAAAACTTTGGAATATTTTGGAAGACTAAAATTAATACTGAAAACAGTGTTAACATCTAGGAACAAAGTCCAAACTACAAACCAATTTGCTGTTTCTGTCATAACTTACAGGTTTGGAATGATTGACTGGCCCCAAAAGGGGGTGGATTGGTTGGACAGGAAAACAAGGATGCTTCATGCTCCTCATATGATTTATAAAAATTATTGTTTACCAAAACTATATATTCCCATTCTGGAGGAGGCATGGGCCTCCTTGAAATTGATTACATGTATAGATCTGCATGCATGGGACTGCATACATATCTGCTGAAGTCACAAGACCCAAACGTAGTGAAAGTTTTGAAACATGAGGAGAATAAGTCTAAGATGACTTCATGCTTAGTTTAGCAGAAGCATATTGACGTCAAGCGGGAATGGAAATCAAACCAGAAGTAGATAAAAAATCAGGCAGCAACTGAATGTGCGAAAAAACAAAAGAAAGATTATAAGATGAAGGATCAGATGAGAAGGCAAGAAATGTGGAAAAATGCATAAATACAGATGCAAGTATGGAAAACTCTTGGAACAACCTCATGTTGATCACTATCGACCACAGGGATGGTTAAGGAGAGGTGAATTTAAACCAAAAGATGAAATGTTAATATTGGTGGACCAAGATAATGGACTACGTATGCATTGGTTTACAAAGTCCATTGAACATGCGAGAGAAACAGACAAATGTAGGTTTTGTAAAAACTGATTTGGAAATGGTCTCACATCTTGCTGCTGGTTGTGATATGGTAATGGCAGAAGGACTGTTTACTTAAGGGCATAATAATGTGGCAAGACTGTTGCACTGGAGATTGTGCAAACATTATAACATTGAAGGAGCTGAAAAACACTAGAAACATGAGCTGCAAAGCATTATAGAAAATTTTGAAGTTTTTATCACCCATTACCAACACTTATAGAAAACCAGATGTAGTAAGTAGTCCAGGAAGAGAAGACAAAAGTAACATTGATCATTGAAATTGCTGCACCCAGTGACTTGTGTACAGAGAGACGCAAAGGTATAAAATACCAAGATCTGTGGGCAGTTACAAGGGCAATGTGGGAAGGATACCCAGACAGTTCCAATACTAGTAGGAGCAATGGGTCTTTTACAATCATACTTATGTTACTGATGAATGTAACTATGTACGAATTCCAGGATGAATCATTACTGGGCACATTGTGGGTGCTGAGAAGAGCACTTTTGGCTAATACCAAAGATTGAAACCGTGCTAATTTCATGATCATACTTTGACTTAGGAATGGGGTCCATTCCTGTCATGGTACTAGAAATCCAAAAGACTTGGAGAAATTAAAAGTGACAAACATGATTATTGTCTTAGTCCTTTTAAAAAGGCCCCCCTCCTCCACACACACACATTTTAGGATGAATATCTCAATTGAACTGCTTCAGTGTTCTCTGTTATAGTAGTAAGAGAGAGTTTTGCTTTTTTTTTCCTTAGATGGAGAGATATCACTGATAGCATGTTGATGCCTCAACTAATGTATGATTTGACTCTACACTGCAATAACCAAAGGTACCTCAGAGGGTGCCACCTGTTCTTTGTGTAGACCCACTGGAACAACTTTTCTTAGATGAGTCTATTTGCTGCTCTGAGAAAAAAAGTGATGAAAATCCCTTGATGTACAAAGAAGTCAGTGTATTTATCTTTGTTTCAGTAGGTCATGATGGAAGCTCCATGTATGTGATCTCTGGAGATTCATCCTGGTGTTTAACTAGGGTTAAGCAGATGAGCGAACCCCCCCCAAAAATATATATATACTGAACTCCACTAGGGCAGTTTTATCTCGCACTGTAAAAAAATCTTTGGCATATTTTGAGCCACACCCATATACTTTATTATGATAACCATTAGCAACGAATGCTAGCATGTTAATTATTAGAGAAGGTACAAAATTACAAAAAATATATAGTACAAAAATTATAGTGGATTTATTCAAGCCATTACTTAAACTTTCAGTATGTACTATCATCTTGCATTCAGTAATTTGTCAAAATCTCCTGTCCTTAGATGTTCGGTGTGCTTTGGCCTTGATGCATTGTATATTTTACATAATTTTGTTCGTACCCCATGTTAGAGACAGTGGAAGCATTTAGTCTGTGTTTTAGATTACTGCCCATACAATGCTGTCTTACCAAACACCACTTATTTTGATGAATATTTTCTTGATGTGAATTCATTTTATTACGTGTTTTAGTAAGTACATGAATGTAAGAATATTCATAAATGTTAAGTTGTCATTCTCGCCTTTATTCTTGCTAAATGGGGTTTGCTCCGACTCTGCCTATACTATAGCTCGAGAGCTATTTTTACCGGCTCGAGGCAGCCCTATATCCCACAATACCATGCACCAACTCCCCAGATCTCGTTTGCCGCTTTGCTGCGAGGTTGCCTTTTTTACCGGCTCAGGTCAGTAAAGGAATTTTCAACAAAGTTTCTATTTTTTGAGGTAGTTTATTAGGTTATTTTCCCTTCTTTTGTTCCCTATCGATATTATACTTAATAGTGTTTGTTTCATAAGCCCTACCCACCCCTGTAGTTAACTTTTATAATCAGGCCTACAGGCTTTAGTTTTTCTGTTTTACTCACCCCTGTGTGTGTGTGTTGTTTTTTTTTTTTTTTAAGTCAACCCCCTCATCTCCCCCTTGTGTGTAAGTGAGTGAGTGTGTGTGTGCTGATTGAGTGACTGTCTTTAGGGCAATGTCCAAAGACGTTAAGGTCTCGGGATTCAAGAAGTGTGACTCGTGCTGTCAGAAAATGTCTGACAGATGGTCACACTTCTTGTGTCTATTGCTTGGGGCCTTTACACCTACAGGACTCTTGTTCCATTTGTCACGGATTTAGTTCAAGAGTCCTGCAGGAAAGGCGTAACAAGCTCATTCTAAGGGGCTTGTTAAAGCCTGATGACTCCCCGTCCAAGTCTGGCTCGGGGAAGTCATCAAAAACCGCCAAACCCTCGGCTCCAGCTTCTGAGCCGAGGGCTGGTGGTGTCGAGACTGCTCCGACCTCGGTTCCGGCTGGCTCCGAGGCGAGCAAAGTGGGTTCCGCTTCGAAACCATCATCGGAGCCGACCCCAGCACGCAAGCGCTCTAGGTCCCCTTCTTTAGAGTCCGTCAGATCGGCTGCGAGGTCCCCCCCCTCCTATCGGAGCTGAGTCATAGGACTCATTCATCGAGGTCTTCCAGGCTTTCCGACCACGACATCGAGAGGGTGGTCAGTAGACTCATAAAATCTCAGGCACTGGCCCAAATGCTTCAGAGCCCATCTCACCAGACTGTGGCTCTTTCGATACAGTTATCCATTCCTCCTCCGACTCATCTCTCGAGTTCGGAGCCAGAGTTCGTCGGAACCGTGACCTTGCCCATGTCGGAGCCGATACCCCCTCCTTTGGCTCCGGTGTCGTCGGCTCCGACCTCTTTATTGGTTCCGTCCATGGAGAGGTCCGGGTGCCGGGACTCCATTGTCTGCTACGGGGGGGCGAGTGGCATCGGACCCTTGTCCGACCCCGCTCTCCCTCTCGGAGCTTCGGCTCTGGTTAGTTTGGCCCCGACATCATTCTCGGAGCCTTCTCTGTCAGTTCCGGCCTCTTTGGAGCCGGGGCTACCTTTAGTGTCTGATAGGGGAGCTTTCGAGGTGATGAGGAGTGTGCTGGACCCAGTGTCCACTCCAAGGTTAAGTTCTGCAGCTCCTCCCTCTGTAGTGCCTGTTACGGTCTCTGGCCACCCTCCTATACCCGACAGCAGAGATCCAAAGCGTAAGGTACCCACTTTGGGTGTCTCCTCCTCTTCCGAGGGTTCCCCAGAAGTTTCAGGGGAACCCCCTAGGAAAAGAAAGTGCAAGAGGAAGCACATAGACTCCCCCGAGTCTGTCACGTCGGACACCGACTTGGATGAGTCGGAGGGTTCCCCCAGATCCCCCTCTGAGGATGTCTCCTTTTCAGACATCCTGGAGATCCTAAGACAGGGGAAATTGGTCCACTCTCAAACCTTCCGAGGAGGAGTCGGTTTACCTTGACGCCTTTGGATCTCGCCCTTCCACCTCCTGGGTGTCTCCCCTTTTCGACCCACTAATGGAGGTAGTGGCTAGAAAGGCGTGGGCAGCTCCTGATTCAATGGAACCTACCCCTAGGAGGCCTTCTAAATTTATTTCTGCACCAGATGACAAATCCTTTCTCACCAAAGGTGTTTCAGTTGATGCTATGGTGGTAGCAGCAGCCACTAAGAAGGAATTAGCTGATCCTTCTGTACCTGTTCATCCTCCTAACAGAGTCCAGGACCATGGACAGGTATGGCAAGCGGACCTTTGCTTCAGCGACATTTTCTATGCGATCGCTGAACTATTTGTCATTTCACCCGCCTTCAGAGAGACTTGCTCACAGAGCTGGGTGAAACGGTACAGGATCCTTCTGCTGCGGGGTTTAAGGACAAAATAAACTCTCAGCTGGCTACCCTGAACTCCATTGTTAACTCCTCCATGCGGCTAATCTCTTATGCAGCCGATGGAGCGAGTAGGGCCGCTGGCACAGGCGTTGCGTTGAGACGTCACGCTTGGATGTGACTCTAACTTTGCCAACCCCTTCAAGGCGTCCTTCACCAATACCCCCTTTGACGGTTCGGAATTGTTCGGGCCTCAGGTGAATACCCTCACCAGATGTGAGCAAGATGGTAAGACTCTCTCTGCCGTGGGAGTCCATTTTTCCACGCCTTCTAGACCTTATCCTAAGGGACAGAGGGGTGGAAAGATGTGGTTCCGCAAACCACAGGGAGTTGCGCCTGCTGCATGTGGTGAATTTCCCCCTAGAGGCAGAGGGGGGAATAATAACAGACGCCGCCTCAGGGGCAGAGGGAGTCCACAGAACCAGGGTTCCAGGGAATCTTTCCCTGACCAACCCTTTCAGCATCCCTGAGAAGCTGCCCGACTGTCCGCCTTCGGAGGCAGTCGGGGGAAGATTATCTCTGTACCCGGAAGCCTGGCAATCCATCTCCCAAGACACATGGGTACAGAAGATCATATCCAAGGGTTACAAAATTCCTTTCACTTTCCCTCCGGTACAGCCGCCAAAACCCCTACCAGACATACCACCCGCATAAAGGGGTCAGGCTCGGCTAGAAATAAAAAAGCTGTTAAACAAGAGAGTCATCCAGGCAGTCCCAGCAGATCAGCTAGGATCCGGAATCTACTCCAGATTCTTTTTGGTACCAAAAAAGACAGGAGATTGGAGACCCATTTTGGACCTCAGCAGGTTAAACAACTGTGTATTAAAGACAACATTTCGGATGGTAACACTGCAGTCCATTCTACCCTTTTTGGGCAGAGACAACTGGATGTGCTCGTTAGACCTCCAGGACGCGTACTACCACATAAAAATACACAGGCGCTCCAGGAGGTTTCTCCACTTCCGGTTGGGAGTCGGTCATTTTCAATTCAGGGCCCTGCCCTTTGGTCTCACCACAGCCCCCCGGGTGTTCACCAAATGTTTGGCAGTGGTCACGGCTCACCTGAGACAGAAAGGATTCCAGGTGTTTCCATACTTAGACGACTGGCTCATTTCTGCTACCACCAAACAGGATCTCATAATGGCCAGGGATTATACTATCCATCTTTGCAACAGCCTGGGTATTTCTATAAATTTTGCAAAGTCCTCCTTGTCGCCTTGTCATTGTATAAACTTTATAGGCGCCGTATTAAACACCACAGAAATGTCTGCAACATTACCACATCAGAGAGTGACAGACATAAGGCAGAATGTTCAGCTTCTGTTTCAGCCCAGCAGAGTCCAAGTCAAGCTAGTATTGAAAGTGTTGGGCCTCATGGCGGCGGCGATTCTTCTACTTCCATTAGCCCGCTTCTACATGAGACTCCTTCAGTGGATGCTGTTTTCTCAGTGGTCCTTTCAACAGCTGCCAATGACCCACAACATTTTGATAACACCATCTTGCAAGAAACATCTCTCCTGGTGGATGGTTTCCCCTCAGCTTTTTCAGGGCAGACCCTTTGATCTCCCCCCTCCAGTTGCCACTGTCACAACGGATGCCTCCCTGATCTGGTGGGGGGGGGGGCATTATCAGGGCAGGACGGTCCAGGGCACTTGGCAACAGTCAGAATGCCACCTGCACATAAATGTCCTGGAGATGAGGGCGGTGCTTTTGACATTGCAGGCCCTTCAGAGCTCTCTTCCCACGGGGACTATAGCAATTCAAACGGACAATATGTCTGTGGTGTGGTACATAAACAAGCAGGGCGGAACAAGGTTCTACCCCCTCTGTCGAGAAGCACTCAGACTTTGGCAATGGGCGATTTCATCTCAACGGTTTCTGATAGCAATGCACATCCCCGGGAAGTCCGTCATAGCAGACAGATTGAGCAGAACTATCCTCATGCCTCACGAGTGGTCTCTAAATAAAGCGGTAGTAGATGGAATTTTTCGTAAGTGGGGCCAGCCTTGCTGCGACCTTTTCGCAACTCCGCAAAACAGCAAGTGCCTCGACTTCTTCACACTTTTTCCTCTACCAGGCCAGCCCCTCAGAGACGCTCTTGTTCACGTTTGGCCCTGGGGTCTTCTTTATGCCTTTCCTCCCTTTCCATTGATCCCACAACTAATTCAGAAAGCAACCGCATTGAGATCCAAAATGATCCTCATTGCCCCGTTTTGGCCTCGACAAGTTTGGTTCCCGTTCCTGCACAAATACCTACTGGAACAGCCTTGGCATCTGGAACCCCTTCCGGATCTATTGACCCACCTCACGGGCAAGCTGCATCAGTCTCTACATTCCATCAACCTCACAGCTTGGTTGCTCCACTTCCAGCCATAGCCAGGCTTCCCCTTATTTCTCCTCCTGTTCGTGATATCATTCTGGCTTCCCATAAGTCCAATACTAGGAAGACTTATGCGAGTAAATGGAAGCGTTTTTCACACTGGGCACAAACTAGATCCATAGATCCTTTCCATGCACCCATTCATGAGGTTCTAGACTTTCTGGCGGAGCTTTTTCATTCGGGGTCATCATCGGCCCTTATCAGGGTACAATTAGCGGCCATTGCTAATTTTCATGTTGGACTCTCAGAAGCAAATATGTCCCACAAACTCTGTAAAGCCTTTCTCAAGGGCATCTTGTTGCTCAGACCTCCAGTCAAAGATCCACCCCCACAATGGGATTTGAATTTAGTTCTAACCTCACTAATTCTACCCCCTTTTGAACTGGCAGCTTCTTGCTCCCTCAAACTTCTTTCTTGGAAAACGCTGTTTTTAGTAGCTATAACATCTGCCCGAAGGGTATCGGAACTTCAAGCCTTGTCTGTCCGTCCTCCCTATTTGGTTTTTCATAAAGATAGGGTAACTCTCAGAACAAACCCTTCCTTCCTACCAAAAGTGTTATCGGAAGCAAATCTAAACCACTCCATTGATTTGCTCGTCTTTTTCCCAGACTATACCAACAGGGCTGAACAAAAATTACATTCATTAGATGTTCATCGCCAATTACAGTATTACCTAGACAGGACAAAACAATTCAGAAAGTCAGACCAGCTCTTCCTCTCTCATGCTGCAGGCAAGAAAGGGCTTCCAGTATCGAAAGTTACTCTTTCCAGATGGCTGACATCTATTATTACCTTGATCTATGAGTTGAGACACAGGCAACTACCCTCTAGGCCTAAAGCTCATTCAACCAGGGCACTATCAACTTCAACGGCTTTTCAAGCAAGGTTACGACTAGATGCCATTTGTGCAGCAGCTACATGGGCGTCCAAACATACCTTTTTTGCCCATTACAAGCTTGATCTAGCCTCCAGAAATAGAGCTGATTTTGGTTCCACTGTACTCAGGAGTCTGTTCCATTGAGCCACCCAGGACTAAGATGCTAGGGACGCTGTCCCATCCAGCAAGAATGAAGGTGAGAATGACAACTTAACATTAAGAAGTTATGTCTTACCATAACGTTCCATGTTGGTTGTCTTCTTCTCGCCTTCTTTCTTGCATCCCTCCCTCCTGCCCCCTAGCCTGGATAGACTCGAGGTTCTGAGTCCTTCCATTTCTGGAGATACAATATGTTGCGTCTTTCATGGTATCCTAAGTGTTACTAGCAGGTAACCTGTACTCGTAAAAGAGGATTATAATATTATTATTATATTATTATTATAATATTACTTTTTATACTATGTCTTGGCTTCCAAACGAGATCTGGGGAGTTAGTGCATGGTATTGTGGGATATAAGGCTGCCTCGAGCAGGTAAAAATAGCTCTCGAGCTATAGTATAGGCCGAGTCGGAGCCGAGGATCGGCTCCGAACCCCATCCAGTAAGAAAGAAGGCGAGAAGAAGACAACTAACATGGAACGTTATGGTAAGACATAACTTATTCTTACTGCTGCAGTAGCCTATTGGTTGGATCCTGCCAAGCAGCAGCCACTGCAGTCACCTACTATCATCTGAGGCACTGACTGAGCCAGTACTGATGGTAAGTAAGGACTTGTGCTTTTTAGGTATATTGGAGAAAGGAACAGCCAAACCAGGTAAATATCCATGGTTTAGCCGGGAACATGCCTGATTGCTGGTAAGTTATGCCAGCAGGGGTCTGTTTATTCACCTAAACAGGACATACCCTTTCCGAAATCTACTGTTCCCTACCAGTTACACAAGTAGTACACAGATAACTCCTGTTAAAATTATAGTAAATTTACAGATACTTTCCCCAAAGTGAACTGCTAGTAAGATGGAAACAAGTAAAATTGTCATAAAGTGTACATAAGCATTACTCTAACATACAGTTTTTGTCTAAGAAATACACTTTCCAATTAATAAAATATTCAGTTTAACTAAAAAATAGTGTAAAATAAATCCTTATAACTTAAACAGAGAACTGATACCTAGAAAGTAATTCCTGGGAATGTACCAGATGATTCTGAAAAGCCAGTATTCTTAATGATCAACATTAGTATGGAAGGGTTTACCTAAAGGAAAGCATCTGTGACAGGAAGTTTTAAGCTGACAAGAGACCGAGATACATCTGCACAAGGCAGCAAGAAAGTACTGAAGATTTTTCACTCTGGCTATTTAAATAGCTCCTTACAAAAAGGGTTCTGCGTATAAAGCAGCCAAAGTGACAATATGGGTGGGGGTTGAAGGCTTTTGGAAGCTGGCCAGGTGCTGTATCCTTGGCGGGACACTACTGTAGTAGTGAAGAAGTATGAACATCTATTGTTATGGGTGAGTGCAACTTACACAACTGTGCTTTCTGTGTTATGATCACTTCCAAAGTAGGTCTCAAACTTCTTCCAGTAGCATAGAAGACATGGGGTATTTACATCCTGCCATGCTTGGATATTTTTTTTAATGAAAGCAAACTCGTGGTCTCCTGCTGTAAGTATGAATGCTTGTGCATTAGCTTGCTCATCTCACAGAGGAAATAGTGATATCAAATTAGAGTTGCTGCAATAGGTCCAGTTTACTTGAGCATCTTTAGAATGGCTTTCTCCCTAATTGTGCATATTCTGAAATATGAAAGTACATTGATTTTTTTTTCTGGAAAGAATGGGATGTACATTAAAGTAATGTGTGTACCACCAATTATTTGCACTTTTTGGCCAGCTTCATGGCTCAACAGATTCTCTTGTTCACCCCCTTGATCTGTGTTTTGTTTCTCTAGTCATTCACACAACCTGTTCACAGTGTAACCCTTAGAGGGCTGGGATGTTTTTACCCAGGAGTGATCAATCTTTTCATTGTCAGTGCTTTGAGGCAGACATTTTCTGAAGACTGAGGTTGGTTGCGCAGGACCTGCACTTATGCTTGATATTGGTGCTTTATGTACTAAGAACCCATCCATCGAAGATGTGGTGTACAGTATGCTGTGCGTGGTTGCTTGTACTCTTCTGTGTTTGCACAGAATCTGTCATGGTATGTGTTCATTTAAGAGCTATTTCTAGCTGAAAAAGGTTTGTTTTTGCTAAACATTTCTACTTCAGTTTGATACGCAGATAATTAGGGCAAGCCTATAAGATGTTCTTCGTGTTTCATTGTTGCAGTCCTCAGATATGGGTTATTCGGCTCCCGGTAGCCCTCAATTGGCCCGAATACCAGAGTCCTTGGTATATGACGTTGACTGCTGCCAGTTGTAAAACTGATGTCAGAACGTCAGGTATAAAGGGAGGCAACCGCCACCATTTCCCATGTCTTTCTTGCCACGGAGCCCGAAGCAGATGCAATTTGCACTAGTGCCGGTCGGCCATTTACCTTCATTTTGCTTTCTGACTACCAAGTTGAAGACTCCTTCAGATAAGTACCCCGTTGGGGATCCTCTTTTCTTGCTTTAACAAATATCAGATAAAGTTAATAACTGTCTTGCCTGTGGAAAACAGATTCTGCACCGTGATTTTCATTCCTGTTGTTTAACTTGTTTGGGCCTTGAGCACGATGTCCCTAACTGCGATCTCTGTGCGTCCTTTAACCTGCGTACCATACACCATAGAGCTAAGATTTTGTATAAGCATTTCGGAGTCTGGCCTAAGTTTGTCGGTATGGTGTCCTCTGGTCTCCCGACTTCAGATATACCTAGGAAACGCAAAGACAAGGACCGCGACAGGCCTAGGGTTAAATCTACTGACGATGCACCGGTGAAATTGGTCATCAGCACAGTGGTAGTCAGTGAGGCGCTTTCGCAGCCCCTGCAGTCATAGATTTTCAGCCACAAGCCTCTGCCGAGACCTTTACGGAGTCCTCCATGCTGCAGGCTGCTGTTTTGTCTTCATACCCTCAGCCTGTCGCTGCCTCAGATGGGTCCGGAGCCGCTTTGCAGGCACTGGCTTCTGACTCCTTTTTTTCGACATGAGACCAGAACCAGACCCGACTACCTTAGTTCAGACTTCTGCAGTTGCTAGGCCTCCCAAGTCCCTCCGGATTGTTAGTAAACCTTCCAGCTGCAAACCTACTCACAAGCAGGCATCGGCCTCCCTTCCTGTGCCTCAGTCCCAGTTGGTAAAGATGGTGGGTGATCTTTCCCTGATTAGGGACTCTCACCCCCCCCCCCCCCTTCAGAGAGGGCTAGGGAATTATCTCCTGATGTTTTGTCTGTCTCAGATTCTGAAATTTCCAGTATGTCTGCTGGTGAAGAAGAAAATTCTCAACTTTTTTCTGGCTTGGAGGATTCTGATGCTGAGGACTCTATCCCTTCTGCCTCCCCTCTAGAAGATTTTTTTTCCTTTGGGGATACCTTGAATACTCTTGGGGAGCATTTTAAATGGGAATGTCAGGATTTTCCACAGTCTAAGAAAAGAATTAGGGAATTTTTGGATTTGTCACAGCGTAAGCCTCTATACCTCCAGTTTTGGAAGTTGTGGATGATGTTTTCATGGAAAATTCTTTAACTCCTAATTCTGTTCCTCCTGCCCCCAGAAAACCGGATAGGTATTATAGGATTCCTGAATCTCATTAATTCCTTTTTAAAAACCCTACTGCTGATCCAGAAATTATTTCTCAAGGCCCCAAGGGTGTTAAGGCTACTATTGCTAAAAACCCTGTGCCTTCTGATAAGGAGTCTAGGGCCTTGGACAGGTGGGGTATAAAGTCTATACCTCTGCAACTCTTGCCATTAGATCTGTGAATTGTCTTTTTCACATGCTTAAGTATCAGCAGCATACTTTGGAGGCTATTAAGGCTAAACTTGGAGATATTCCTTCCATGACGGAGAATAAAGATTTCCAAGACTTACTGAATTCTGCCACTTTAGTTAGTAAGCATTCACTTCATTGTGGTTTTGACACTTTGGAGGCTTCCTGCAGAGCAGCAGTCACTGGTTCCGTTATTAGAGAAGGCATGCTTGTCTCAGGGAGCAGCTTCTTTCTGAACCACTTGCATCAAAATTGCTGGCTGTTCCTTTGCACAAGGACAACCTTTTTGGTAATGAGGCTGAGGAGGTACTGAAGAAGTTAGAGTATAAGGCAAAATCTATGCAAGCTGTAAAAGATTTCCTTCAGGTTTAGCCTCCTTGGATTAGTAGACATTATCCTTCCAAGCAGGGTCGCTCTAGGCCTAGGGGTTTCAGATCTTCCAGAGGGCAGGCTTCTGCTCCTCAAAGGGCTAAACAGTGGCATTCTTCTTCTGATAAATCGGGGAGTTCTAAGCCAGCTTCCCAAAACAAACATGTTCAATGACTCTGGCCTTCTTGTGCCTACCTCTGCTGGCCCTGGGTTCCCTTTGGGGGGGGGGGTTAGCCAGGTACGCAGAGGTATGGTCTACCATCACAGACGACAAATGGGTGCTCAATATAGTAAACCAAGGTTGCAAATTTTACTTTCATACCTTCCCTGTTTTGCAAGGGTACCCAGACATACCCAGAACTCCCAGGGCAGAGGTAGAAACTCAAATTTCTTCCCTACTGACTATGGGGGCTATAGTGCCAATTCCTGTAAATCAGGCAGGCCTAGGTTTTTATTCAAGAGTTTTTCTGGTACCCAAGAAAAGGGGGCACCTGGCGCCATCTATTCTAAACACTTTTTTCTGGTGATTCCCAAATTCAAGATGCTCACCCTTCAACAGTCACTACCCATGCAGTGCAAGGATTCATGGCTGGTAACTTTGGATCTCAGAGGCTTATCTGCACATCACCATAAGGGAAAGTTGCAGGCAGTTCCTTCGCTTCAGGGCTGGGAAGCAACACTTTCAATTCTCTGCATTGCCTTTTGGCTTATCTACTGCTCCCAGAGTTTTTACGATGTGCCTGGCTCCAGCCATTGCTTTTTGCAAGCAGAGAAACATTCACATTTTCCCTTACCTGGACGACTGTCTCATTCAAGCAAACTCCCCAGAACAACTAGAAAAGGATTTGGTTTTCGTGAAGAACATTCTCACCTCTTTGGGTTACACTCTCAACAAAAAGAAGTCAAAGTTGGTTCCTACTAGGGAGCTTGTTTTCCTGGGAGCGAGTTTGAGTACAGCCACCCAGATGGTATTCCTCCCTCAACAGAAGCAAGAAGATCTTTTGGCTTACTTCATGAACTTGGCAAGCATGACCCAGCTGTCTGCAAGGCAATTCCTGCAAGCACTGGGGTTCATGGCTTCATGTATTTTGATGATCCCATATGCAAAGCTGCATATGAGAAAACTTCAATGGTACCTCAAGAATCTTTGGTGTCAACACACACAGGTCTTGGACTTGATTCTTCCCCTGATTCCCTGTCTACAAATGGAGTTCCTGTGGTGGGCGACAGCCTGTTTTCAGAACAAGGGTCTGCCTTTCCGCCCACCGCCTGCCAGCCAGACTCTCTCTCACCACAGACTCCTTGTGAGGGGCCCATCTGGAGGGCAGGGACATACAGAGGACTTGGAACACCCAGCAGATTCATCTGCACATAAACTTAAAAGAATTGATGGCAGTGCAGCAAGCCTTGCTGGCTTTCAAGGACCTACTCTACCCTGGGACTCTGCTGATCAGGACAGACAGTACCACAGTCATGTGGTACATAAGCAAGGGGGGACTCACTCTTACCCCTTGCGCAGACAAAGCATGAGACTATGGTCCATAGCAGCTTCCATGGGCTTACATCCAATAGCCCAGTATCTTCCAGGGAGGATAAACACCTTAGCGGATCATTTGAGCAGACATGTTCTGGATCCTCACGAGTGGCAACTGAACAAGGACATTTTCCATCGCATCACTCATCATTGGGGCACCCCACACGTGGATCTTTTCTCCTCTCACACCAATCATCTCCTTCCAACCTTCTGCACCAAGGAGTTTCACAACAAAGCTTGGAGGGGTGGACGCGTTGTCCTTCCCATGGACACATCTCTGTTTATGCATTCCTTCCTCTGCCTCTTCTTCCCAGAGTGCTGCTAAAGATAAGGGATGAAAAAACAAAGGTTATTCTGATAGCACCAGATTGGGCCATTCAGCATTGGTATCCCCTCCTTTGCAGCCTTTCACAGGCTCAGCCTTGGCATCTTCCTCTGGTACCAGATCTGTTGGTTCAGGGAGGGGGAAAGTTCCTTCATCCTCATCTTCAAAGTATGCAGTTAACTGCCTGGGTAATACTTTAAATCTTTCCAAACAGATGGTTGAAGTTCTTCATGGTGCCAGGAGGCCTAGCACCAGAAAATCCTATGCAGATAAATGGAAGAGGTTTTGCTCTTGGATGCTGGCTAAAGGAGAAGACTCTTCTCATCCTTCTCTTTCCCTCATTCTTGACTACCTAGCAGGAATGCTTAATGGTGGACTTTCCTTTTCTTCAATCAAAATTCACGCCTCAGCAATTTCGGCTCATTGTTCTTTTGAGCAACCCATTTTTTCTCACCCCTTGATGAAACAAATCTTGAGGGGAGCTAGTACCTCCCAGAAGAGCTCCTACTCCTGCTTGGGATCTTAACTTTGTCCTGGAAAAATTTACTGTGCCTCCTTTTGAACCAGCTGCCTCTGCAGATTTGAAGTTCCTATCCTGGAAGACTGCTTTCCTTTTAGCTATTACTTCAGCTAGAAGGGTATCTGAGCTGCAAGCCTTAATGGCAGTTTCATTAATTTTCACTCCGATCGGGTTTCTCTGAGAACGAATCCCTCCTTTATGCCTAAGGTAATTTCCAGTTTAACCCTTAACCAGCCTATTCACCTGCCTGCATTTTTCAACAATCCCCAAAATAAAGGGGAAAGGATTCTGCACTCTCTTGATGTGTATGGACAGCTGAGATTTTACTTAGGACTAAATCCTTTTGGAAATCTGAACAGCTGTTTGTTAGTTTTGCTCCTGGGGCTCAGGGTAAAGCTGTTTCAAAACGAGCCATCTCCAAATGGATTGCTCATTGTATTCACTTTTGTTACCTGCAGCATGGGAAGATTCCCCCTCAGGGTATTAGGACCCAGTCTACTAGAGCAGCCTCTACCAGTGCAGCCTTTCTGAGAGGTGTGCCTACTGAGGACATTCTAGAGGCAGCTACTTGGTCTTCTGTCCATATTTTCACACAGCATTACAATTTACCTTTGCTTTCTAAATCCAGGGCTGGTTTTGCCTCTGCAGTTTTGCAGGGCCTTCTTACCAACCCTTAATCTGTGATCTTTCCTCCCCCCTTTGTCTTTTTCCTTGGCTTTGGGAATCAACCCATATGTGAGCACTGCAACAGTGAAACACGAAGAACATAGTACAGATGTTCTTCATGTTTCACTGTTGCAGTCATTGCATTTGGGTAATCTGCTGGCAGGTTGCCCTCAGTCAGCCTGAATTCCAAAGTCTTGGGTCCTGCGTTGGTTGCTGTCTCCTCTTCCATGACGTCAGGTCGTCAGGGGTATAAAACATGCAGCCGACGCCATTTTCTTAAGTCTTTCTTGCCGCGCGGTGCCTGAAGCAGAAGCATTTCGCAAGTGCCGGTCGGCCGACTACTGAAATATTCGAGTTTGAGTTTCAGAACCGAAGGCTTCACTAAAGCTAAGTACCCCGTTGGGGAAACTTTTTTCTTGCTCCATACCGATGTCAGAAAAAGTTAATAATTGTATTACTTGTGGGAAGCAAATACCTCATAAGGATTTCCATTTATACTGTATTCCTTGCCTAGGCCCTGATCACATAGTGCCTGGCTGTCGGTTTTGTGCTAGAGTTAACCAACGCACTATTAAGCATCGGTATATTTTTGCTTTAAAGTATTTTGGAAACAGATTTAACTACACAGAAATGTCGTCGGATAGCTATCCGACTACCGGAGTACATAAAAAAAAATGCAAAGAAAAAGACAGCGAAAGGCAGTCGAGATCCAAAACCGATGACTAAGCTTCTCCTAAACCAGTCGCCGGTACTCAGTGAGGCGCTTTCGCAGCCCCTGATACCCGCTACCTTCGAGTCGCAGGCCACTACCGACACCCACTTGGAGTCTGGCATGCCGCAAGATACTCAAGGTATTGGACTGACGGATGTATCTCCCTCGGATGGGTCCGGAGCTGCTGAGCAGGCACTGGCTTCTGAGGGTGTATTCAGACCTCAACATTTGTATATCAAACCGACAGCTGCAAAACCAAAGACTAAAGCAACTTCTAAAACTAAAAAGCCGATGCATGAGCCACGTGCACAAGCCTCTATGCCTAAAAAACAGATTATCAAAATCGCTGAAGACCTTATTACCTTGATCAGGGGTACCCATCCCCCTCCAGATAAGAGGCCTAGGCAAGACATGAACTATGAATCTTCAGATCAGGTTTCTATTTCTTCTGATTCCTCTTCTGATCAGGAATTATCTGTACCTCCCTATGAGGATTCTGATGCAGAGGAGTCTGTACCATCTGCTTCTCCTCCT
Source organism: Protopterus annectens (assembly GCF_019279795.1). NCBI lineage: Eukaryota > Metazoa > Chordata > Ceratodontiformes > Protopteridae > Protopterus > Protopterus annectens. The sequence goes on from NC_056734.1 coordinate 670,132,468, forward strand.
GAGGATTATTCATTTGGGGAAAACTTGCATACTTTGAGGGAGCATTTTCACTGGGAGAGTCAAGACTTCTCAGAATCAAAAAAGAGGCTCAGGGATTTCCTTCTCCCTCAGCACAGGCCTTTGGCCATTCCCCCTGTTTTAGACATTGTGGATGATGTGTTTTCAGAGTCCAGCTTGACCCCTGACTCCTTACCTCCGGCTCCCAGTAAGCCTGACAGATATTACAGGGTCCCTGACTCACATAAATTTTATTTAAAATCCCTGCTGCTGATCCTGAAACTATTTCACAGGGTCCTAAGGGTGTTAAGGCCTCAGCAGCAAAAAATCCTACCCCCTCTGACAGAGATTAAAGAGCCCTGGACAGATGGGGAAAAAAGGTTTGTACGTCTGCAACCTTGGCAATCAGAGCCTTAAACTGTCAATTTCATATGTTTAAGTATCAACAACATGTTATGGGATTGCTGAAACAGAAAATGATGTTGATTTCTGAATGTGCAGAAAATAAAGAATTGCAGGAATTATTGCATGCAGCTGAACATGTTGGAAAGCATACTTTGCAATGTGGTTTTGACTCCTTAGAGGCCTCCTGCAGGGCTGCAGTTATTGGATCTGTGATTAGGAGGCATGCCTGGCTAAAGGAACAAAATTTGCCTGATCATGTTAAAGCTAAATTGCTAGATGCACCTTTACAGCATGATACTCTGTTTGGTATTAAGGCAGAAGAGGTTTTAAAGAAAATGGAAGACAAAGCTAAGTCTATAAAGACTTCTTGCAAGTGCAGCCATCAAGATTCTGTAGACACTGGCCTACAAAAAAATTGGTCCTTTCCTGTGTCAGACAGAGCTCAAAGGGGCAAATCCAGATGCCCAAAGGGTTCCAGATACCAGGCACAATATTCATACAGGTCAAAGCAGTGGGGCACATCTACCTCCAAATCAGGAGGAGATAAAGCGCAAACCTACAGAAAACAGTCCCAATTACTTCCTTCTGCCTACTCCAAGCACTTATCTTTTGGCAGCACCCTTAGGGGGAAAATTAGCACTTTTTCCTCAAAATTGGCAGTTAATAACCTAAGACAAGTGGGTACTAAACATAGTATCACAGGGATACAGATTCCATTTCCACACTCTGCCAGTGGCAAAAGGTTGGCCAGATCTTCCCAAAATCAATGGGCAGAGGCACAGAAACAGGTTACGTCCCTCATGGATATGGGGGCCATTCAACCAGTACCAGAGCAGGAAAAAGGATAAGGTTTTTACTTGACTGTTCTTGGTACCCAGAAAGGACAAGGCCTGGCGGCCAATACTGGATTTATCTATTTTGAACACATACCTGGACATTCCAAAATTCAAAATGCTGACTTTACAGCAGCTTCTGCCCATGCTGGGCAAGAATGCTTGGCTGGTGACATTAGACCAAAAAGAGGCATACCTGCATCTGTCCCAATAAGACAGTCGTGCAGAAGATACCTCAGATTCAAAGCTGGCTTAATGTATTACCAATTCTCTGCACTGCCCTTTGGCTTATCCACTGTGCCCAGGGTCTTCACAAAGTGCCTGGCACCAGTAATTGCATTTTGCAGACAAAAAAGTATACAAATATACCCTTACTTGGATGACTGTTTCATTCAAGCAGAGAGCAAGGACATTCTTCAACACCTGGCATTTGTGAAAAGGCTTCTAACATGCCTAGGGTACACAAAAAACGAAAAGAAATCACAACTGGTACCCTCTCAAAAGATAACATTCCTGGGTGCAAGCTTGAATACAACTGCCCAGATGGCTTACCTCATGCCAGACAAGCAAAGGCAAACCGATGGCAACAAAAACCCAGTTATCTGCAAGACAAACTCAGCAGGCTTTGGGCTTCATGGCATCCTGCATCCTAATGATTCCATATGCAAGACTGCATATGAGGAAACTTCAATGGTACCTAAAAAGTTTATGGAGTCAACATGCTCACAGTCTGGAAACAATGATTCCTCTCATACCCTGCTACAACAGGAATTTCTATGGTGGGCAAAGGCTTGTCACCAAAACATGGGACGGGCCTTCACTCTACCCCTGCCAGCCAAACCTTAACAATAGATGCATCCGATTATGCCTGAGGGGCCCACATGGCAGGAAGATGCATTCAGGGCATATGGACCCCAAAACAAATGCATCTACATATCAACCAGAAAGAGATGCTAGCTGTTCAAAATATCCTAACAGCTTTCAAGGACTTACTTCATACAGGACAACTACTGATAAAGCGGACAACACCACGGTCATGTGGTATATAAACAAGCAAGGAGGCACACACTCATACCCCCTTTGCAGATTAGCCATGGCACTGTGGGACACAGCTTTGACTTACCAAATACATCTTCAAGCTCAATTCCTGCCAGGAAAGCAAAATACTCTGGCAGACGATTTAAGCAGAAACCTTATGGACCCTCACGAGTGGAAACTAAATCCAGAAGTCTTCAGCATGATAACAGAGAAATGGGGGAGCCCATACATAGATCTATTTACCTCTCCTCAAAATTATCAATTGAAAAGATTCTGCACAAGGACTTACCACAGACAAGCATGGAAAGTGGATGCCCTATCCTACAGTTGGAAAAACCTATCAGTTTACGCCTTTCCTCCTCTGCCTCTTCTTCACAAGGTCCTCCTAAAAGTCATACAAGAGAAACCAAAGATGATGCTTATTGCCCTGGACTGGCCACGCCAATACTGGTACCCAGTCCTAAGGAACTTGTCTCAATACCCAGCTTGGACCTTAACTCAAAGACTTCAACTACTGTCCCAGCAAAACAATCAGATCCTGCACAATCAACTGCAAACACTGAACCTGGCGGCATGGCTTATCGTGTATTTGTACAAACAACTCTTCAGTAAAGCTGTGATGGATGTCATTTTGGAAGCCAGAAGGCCTAGTACTAGAAAATTTTATGCTGATAAATGGAACAGATTCTGTGCTTGGAATCAAGCACAAGGCACTGATACAGCAGAACCAAATATTCCTTAACTGAGATGCTTGATAAAGGCCTATCTTTCTCATCAATTAAAATCCATGCCTCTGCCATTTCGGCTCATTACAATACAGAGCCACCAATCTTTTCTCATCCTTTACTAAAGCAGTATCTTAGAGGAGCCAGAAATTTAAGGCCTCCTAGAAGATCACCATTACCGGCATGGGACCTCAATTATGTATCGGAAAAGCTCACCCTACCTCCATTTGAACCAGCTGCTACCGCTGATATAAAGTTCTTATCATGGAAAACCGCTCTGCTACTAGCAATTACTTCACCTAGAAGAGTTTCAGAGCTACAGGCTCTTATGGCTGTAGAGCCTTTTATCATATTTTACCTTGACAGGGTGTCTCTAAGGACAAATCCTACTTTTATGCCTAAGGTGGTTTCCAGTGTGGCTCTTAACCAAACAATTCATCTGCCAACCTTTTATCCAAATCCGCAGAACAAGGTGGAGAGAATTCTGCATTTCTTGGACATACACAGACAGCTAAGATTCTACTTGAGCAGGACTAAAGCTCTAAGAAAAACTGAGCAATTACTAGTGACATATGCTGCAGGATCAGAAGGCAAGGCTATTTCAAAGCAGACAGTTTCAAAGTGGATAAGCCACTGCATCCGTTTCTGCTACTTAGCCATGGTAAACCTGTGCCCAAGGGCATTGGGTCTCATTCCACCAGAGCTGCAGCTACTTCAGCAGCCATTCTCAGAGGAGTACCAACCAAAGACATTCTAGAGGCTGCTACTTGGAGTTCTGTTCACACCTTTACAAAGTGTTATCATTTGCCTCTCTACTCTAAGTCCAGGGCAGGCTTTGCCACTGCAGTTCTGCAGCGCCTTATAGCCGCACCTAATGCTGTTTAGCTCCAGTCTCCCAACCATAGCTTTGGGATTCTACCCAAATGTAATGACTGCAACAGTGAAACACAAAGAACATAGTACAGTTGTGTGCACTTACCATAAATGTAGATGTTCGACTGTATTCACTGTTGCAGTCCAGGTTACCCTCCCACCATCCCCCTTTCATTCTGGAGTTTCTTTCCTTCTCTATCTTCTACAACCTATGTGGTGTATTTGCTTGTAGATGAAGGTAAAGTTTATATTGATGCATGTGTGTGTGTGTGTGTGTGTGTGTGTGTGTGTGTGTATATATATATATATATATATTTTTTTTTTTTTTTTTTTTGCTACCTTTTTGGGTGCACCTAACATCTGGGGCAAAAAAAACTAAAGAAAATGGCGTCTGCTGCATGTTTTATACCCCTGATGACCTGACGTTGTGGAAGAGGAGACTGCAACCGACGGAGGACCCAAGACACTGGAATTCAGGCCGACTGAGGGCAACCTGTCAGCAGATTACCCAAATGTAATGACTGCAACAGTGCCTACACTCAACATCTACATTTATGGTAAGTCTACACAACTGTACTTTGTGTACACTTACCATAAATGTAGATGTTCGAGTGTATTTATTGTTGCAGTCCTGGTTTCCCACCCTCCATTTCCCCTTTTTTCCTAATGCACAGACTATATAAATATTTTTATTTTTTATGACATGTGTCCAGGGTGCTACCTTCCTGGGTTAGGCTTCTTTCTGGGGCTCCTGACCGTTATGGCAAGAAAAATTGAGGAAATGGCGTCTGCTGCCTCCCTTTATACCTGACGTTCTGACATCAGTTTTACAACCGGCGGCAGCCGACATCATATACCAAGAACTTTGGTATTTGGGCAGACTGAGGGCTACCAGGAGCCGGTTAACCCATATGTGAGGACTGCAACAGTGAATACACTCGAACATCTACATTTATGGTAAGTGTACACAACTGTACTTTAGCTGATGTGGTGGTAGTTGCAAACACTACCACATTCATGCAGTACCTCATCAGAAAAGTTGCAGTTCACTGTTATCAGCTTTGAAATCTGATCATGCTTGCTAGCAACACCCTGCAGCCTCTAAATTTTTAGGTTTGCTACATCCCCCTCAGCTCACAGATCCTTTGACAGAGAAGCTGAGCAGTTTCTTCCTTGCCACCACAAGTGGAAACTTGTCACAGCAGTTTTCCACAGTCTGACTCTAAAATACGGAACCCTAGAGAAATATTTGTTTTGCTTTGTTTCTATCTCTCAGATTTGAAAAATCTTGCTTCTAATACCAGTGCCAAGGACACTTGGACAGTGAATACTTTGTGTGTTTTTCATACTGGTAGAAACAGGGGTATGCTACTTTACACATGCCTTTACCATCCTCCTGAGGTCCTTGTCAAGGCAGGACAATATAGACCAGACCTCATCCTTGTAGCTCCCGTTTGGCCAAGACAACCCTGATTTTCTGTGCTGGTACAATTATGCAGGAAGAAACTTTATATTTGCTAGCTAAGTACTGTCCAACAGTGGAGATGTTAGAATGAACATTGTACATTCAGATGTAAACAACATCAAACTAGTGCCCTGAGGCCTGGGAGCCTGATCCCATGCAAGGAGACACTTTTTCAGATGAATGAGGTATTGTACAGGAAGCCTCCACTGTGATATCTTATCTACCAGTCTAGAATAGATTTTTTTTTTCCATGGTGTACTGACCATGGTATTCATCATAAGGCAAACTTAGTCCAGGGTATTTTGCTTTGGCAGCTTTGTTTCAAGGCCTTGACATAGGCACGTTTTGTTTTCCAGGTTAGGGCACTAATCAGCAATTACCATTTAGCCTTCCTTTTCTTGTATTGACTTCTACTCAATTAAGGAGTGTTTTTTAAAAGGAGATATTTCATTCACGGTACCAAAAGAAGCCTGGTCCTCCTCTGTAGGATTTTAATTATGTAGGAGAGAAAGTGATGCAACCCCCTTCCTCCTTTCTTTTCAAATCAGCTATCAGAATTACAGTCAAAGTATTATCTTAGAAGACAGCTTTGGGTAAAAATTACATGAACACCCCTATATAGTCTTCCTGATGGACAGCATAGCACTTGGGTCCAGCCCCTCTATTAAACCCAAGGTGGTATCAGTAGTGAATTTGAACCCAAACCATTCAGTTACTGGTCTACTACGCAAAATAAGGAAGTAAAAGTTATGTTCCTGATGGATCAGGTTTCAAAGACCTCAGGCAAACAAATTAGCTGTTTGTATTTTTTGTTTATATACCTGTAAAATAAGGTAGACCAGTTACCAAACAAGTGTTCTCTAATTTGCAGGTGTGTTATGACTACCATGGGAAAGCACTGCAGACAGCTTTAAAGCTCAAACCAGGCACTGTCATAGCTGCTTTTTTTCAGAAATGTATTAGCACAAAACATTTCAGAGTCTGCCTTGGGGACAGGCATTGTAAACTAGACCTACAGTCTCGGAACAGAGCAGGATTTTTCTACTGAAGTTTTTGCAGGACGTGCAAGTTCTCTCTCCTAAGTCTTGTGGCCAGGGTGCATGTAGTTTTAGTACTCCCCTTGAAAATGAGAAATATCACAGCATATGCTGTGTAACAGTAGATGCTCAAGAACAAGGATTACTGCAGCAAGTATATGATGTCCTCCTATTCCCATGTTGCAGTATTCCACATATGGGTTTACTCCTCTTGCTTCATGTACATCCAGACAGTATGTAGAAGTTTTCAGTCCCTACACTGTGTGTGGGGCGTCTGACGTGGCTCAAGGAATGTGGGCCATAAAAGTGACGTCTGCACGCACCAGTCCTCAGAACTTCTCAGCCGCCAGTCGTACGCCAGGTGTTCTTGCTCTCGCTGCCGTCAGAGTTGAGAAATCAGATAAGTACCCCGTTGGGGAACCTTTCAGTCCTTTTTCTTTATTGTGAAGAAAAAGATGACAAACACTTAGAGTACTGGTCCCAAGTACATGTCCAAGATTTAATATGTACACATAAGTTTAAAAACGCAATAGCTACAATATGATTAGCGCTTTCATTCCAGAATTATAGAACTTCATCAGGTAAAAACTTTCAAATATTCCGTCCTGTTCATAGCATTCAATAAAAGCATTTCATTGGTTCTTGGACAACACTCCTCCCCACAAAGCACAAATGCAAATAGTGTTGTCCAAGAACCAATGAAATGCTTTTATTGAATGCTATAAAGAGGGCGGGATATTTGAAAGTTTTTATCTGATGAAGTTCTATAATTTTGGAATGAAAGCGCTTATCGTATTGTGGATGTTGTGTTTTTAAACTTGTGTACATATTAAATCTTAGACTTATATTTGGGACCAGTACTCTCATTTTTGCCATTTTTTTTATTCATTTGTTGGTGTTTTTTCTGTGCTTCATTTTGGACTTTTTCTTTATTGTATTGCCTGTTCATGTTATCTAGAAAGGGCAAATGTACATGCAGCCAGCAAATTCCTCACAAGGACGCCCATGATCAGTCTCTCTTTTGTTTGGAACGGTCGCACGACTACAAGGCTTGTTCAATTTGTCAGGGGTTTGTGCCCAAAACTTGGTGTAGTAGTTTGCATGCGCTAAACCTGTACTTAGAAAATCAAAGGTTAAAACGGATTGTGTTAGGGATCGAGGCTTCATCCGACGTACCTATTCAACCGCAGAAGAAAGCCAAGACTTCATGGCCTGTTATTACTGCTGCACCTGTAGCGTCCGACCCCATCCCGTGGTCGATGTCAGCCTGGTAGAGGAATTGGATTCTGCCTCTTTGGATATAGAGTATACCTCTATGGAAGCTGCACAGTTCTGTGCGGAGGGCACATCCGTAGAGGCTGTTCTGACGTTGGTCTCTGACACCTGGAGGAACCAGGAATTGCAGTAGGCCCGTTAGATGCCTCCAGTCCTTTAATCTCAAGATTCCAGCCCTTACCCCTTCAGACGCCAGTTAGGCCCCTTACGGAAGCACCTTTCTTCTTCTGAAAGCATGCCTGAATGGTAGACCTTCAGTCAGAGCCTGTTTAGTGCCTTTATGGCCTTACTTCTTGCTTCTGCAAGGACTGCTAGCATTCCTCCTCCACTTTTTGAGCCCTAGGCCTTAAACTTCAGATCCTACCATGAGGGAAGAGCAAGACCTGCCTGATTCTTCCTCTGAAGAATCTCTTTCTCAGACCTCCCTTGGGGTATGGTTCCCCAGAGGAAGAATCCGTCAATCTTGACTACCCAGTTGAGGATTTGACCTTTGGGGAAACCATGTCTAAGATGAAAGACCATTTCAAGTGGGAATCCTCTGAGATGACTGAGGTACAAAAAAACTACAACCTCATTCAAATGGCTTCCCCAAGCCTGTCTGCTCTTCCTCCAATCCTGTCTGCCTTACTTCCTGGATACCTTCTCAGTATCCTTATATCCAGACTCTCAGCCACCTGCCCCACACAGACCTGACAGACTTTATAAAGTTCCTGACACTGCCAAGTACCTCGTAAAGTGCCCACCTGCAGACCCTGCCACTATCTCCATCTTTACAGACAAGGCTTCTAAGCTGTTACCCACTACCACCATACTTCCAGCTAACAAAGACAGCAAGACCATGGAAAGGCTGGGTAAGCAAATTTACACCTCTGCTACCTTGTCCTTTAGGTCTACAAATTACCAGACTCGTATGGCAAAATACGCCCTATCCCCCCTGGAAAAAGCCTCCAAGGAATTAGCTGATAAACCAGACTGTCCTCTCTTCTGGCCCTCACCGCTTAGGTTACCAGGCACTCCATAAAGTGCAGTTGTGATGCTGCTGAAGCCTCGGCTAGGTCAGCAGCATCAGCCTTGGTCAATTCAGCCGTGTTTGGTGCAAAAGTGGCCGACCTCTTTAAGTCACTACAGCAAAAAGGAAAAGAAATGCAGGATTTGAAACACCTGCTTGTTTCTCCCATACCAAAATTTCAAAGAAATTACCTGCTAAAACTCTGTTCATAAGGAAGCACTCTCTCCCTGCAGCTCCTTCCAGAACTAGAAAACCCACCAGGAAGCCCCCCTCCCTCCAGCTAGAGCTTCTCCGTCCTCTATCTAGAGACTGCCCTTTCAAGATAGGTCAGGTAGCATCTGACTACCTGCCTACCTTGCCCATCCATCCCTTCCCTCTCTACCTCTGTCACTTCATCTCTCTCACTGCCTCCCTGCGTGGACTGTCATCACATCAGACAAATGGGTCCAGTCCATTCTTCAAAATGGTTACTTCATGACGTGGCTCACCCCCCCCCCAAAGAAAGAAATAGCATCCCAAAGCCCCCAACACAACTGTTTCACCTCCTGCAGCGTGTGTTGCAAGTCCTGCTGGCCCAGGGCACCATCGAATCTGTCCCCCCAGATGCAAAAGGAAGAGGTTTCTACTCCAGGATTTTCCTGGTTCTCAGAAAAGACTAACTATGGAGACCAATTCTAGACCTCTCCCATCTCAGACTTTTCCTAAAGGTACCTGCCTTAAGGATATTGACCTTCCCTTCCCTCTCTCCCCTCCTACTCCACCAAGCGTTCATGGCCACCCTAGATGTAAAGGATGCTTATCTACATATCTCCATAAAGCCCCCATTCAGAAAATTCCTGAGGTTCTTGGTGGGCACTTCCCACTTTCAGTTCTCTGCCTTACTCTTTGGGCTTTCCACTTCTACCAGGGTTTTCACCAAATGCTTGGCTCTAGTGATTGCTTACTGCACAACAAAGGGAATCCAAGTATTCCCTTACCTGGATGACCCGCTAAACCAGGCAGGCAACAAGGAGACCCTCCTGCTACACATACAACTGGTAGCGTCCCTCCTATAGTTCCTGGGATTCCAGATAAATTTCCCAAAATCCCACATGGAACCTACACAAGACGTTTTTCTTCCTGGGGTACAGAATTTGCACAGACCTCATGAAAGCCTACACCCCCCCCCAAAAAAAAAAGGATACAAACCCTGACAGAACATCTGCTTCTGGTTCTTCACTCTGCATAATTGACAGCAAAGCAATACCTCAGACTTCTGGGCTACATGGCAGCCACTAAACCATGCTGCCATTAACAAGACTGCATATGAGAAAATTACAGTGGTATCTTCGGTCAGTCTGGACCCAGCACTCCCATCCTCTTGAATACAGGATTCCCCTCCTCCCGTGCCTCAAAAAAGAAATCCACTGGTGGCTGGCACAAGTGACCCACAATCCAGGTCTTACCCCTCCAACCACCTCTACCCACACAGGTTATGCACACAGATGCCTCAGACTTGGGCTTGGGAGCAACTCTGAGCCATTGAAGGGTGTAGGGCCTGTGGCCAAAGCCTCACAAACTAGAACATATCAATGTTTGAAAGATGAGGGTAATTCTTCTGGCCCTTCGAGCTTTCCTACCATACCTCCAGCAAGGCTCATTGGAAGATTTTCACATACACCACTGTCCTGTGGTATCTCAGCAAGCAGGGAGGGACCAAGTCATACTTTGCACACTGACCCTTCTAGTATGGGAACTAGCCACCTCACAGGGAGTGACCCTGAAGGCGGTCTGCATCTCCTGTCTCCACAGCTCCCAGGCAGACTATCTGAGGAGAACCATCACAAACTGATACGAATGGATGCTTCACAGGGATGTCATCCACTGGTAGGGTACACCTCAAATAGACCCGTTTGCCTCCTCTGTCAACAGGCAACTTCCTGGCTTTTGCACCAGGATACCAGACCCGCAGGCACTGGCAACAGATGCCTTCTCAATCTCCTGGAAAGGGAAATCTCTATATGCATTCCCCCCTTCCCACTCATTCAGAAGGTCCTGCTGAAAATTCAGACCAAAAATCTTGTTGATGACTCTCTACTGGCCAAGACAGCACTGGTTTCCCCTACTTCTACAATTGTCCAAGGGCAATCACCACAAGTTACTACCCAGAGTGGACCTTCTCATACAACACAAGGGATCCCAGATTCACCCGCAGTGGCAGTTACTGCACCTCACCCTGTGGCTGATAGGATTCTGATCCCCTTCAGACACCTTTACAACGAGGATGTGCTCAGTGTCCTGCAGGAGGCCAGGAAACCAAATACAAGAAAATCCTACCTTTTAAAGTGGAAAAGGTTTTCTATTTGGAGTCAAAAAATACAGTTGGACCCGCTTGCAAGTGAGACCCCTCTAGTCCTGTCTTACTTGTGTGAGCTACCACAGACCGGCTTGGCTTATTCTTCCATTAAAGCTCACTTGTTTGCAGTTTCAGCATGCCTCCCTCTGGGGCCCCCCTCTGGCATCCAAACTTCCAACTAAGCTTTTCCTCAAAGGGAGACTTCACCTTAAACCACCTAGGAAATCTTCTCCCCCACTATGGGATCTTAACTATGCTCTGGAGAAGCTTATGCTCCCTCCATTTGAGCCAGCAGACAAAGCCTCCCTAAAACTTTGTACTTGGGAAAACTATTAGTAGCATTGACCTCCGCTAGAAGAGTATCAGAGCTACAAGCCCTTATGGCTATCCCTCCTTTCCTAGTTTTCCACAATGACAGGGTTACTCTTAGAAGTAATCCTACCTTCATGTCGAAGGTTGTGAATGACCTCTCCCTCAATCAGGCCATACACCTGCCTTCTTCCTTAACCCACAGGGGGACAATGAGAGAGTACTACTCCCTGGATGTTCACAGACAACTCAGATATTACCTGCATAAAACCAAGTCCATCAGACAGGCTGACCAACTTTTCATCTCCTTTCACCCCAGGGCCCTTGGGATGGCAGTGACCAAACAGACCATCTCTGTCTGGATTTCCAAGGACATCACCTTCTGCTACCAGTACCATGGAAAATCCCTTTAAGGTACTATTAAAGCATGCTCCACCAGGGCTATGGCCTCCTGTGGAACATTTTTCAAGGGTCTGGATACCTCTACCATTCTCAAAGTGGCTACTTAGTCATCAGTACACACTTTTGTCAAGTATTACAAACTAGATCACATCTCTAGGGACAGGGCAGGGTTTGCCAGGGCTGTCCTTCATGGATTCCTGGAGTCAGCCTCTAGACCACCTCTCCGTTCACAGTAGGTTCATAGGTACTAGGCTATCTGCCCTGGGACCTATATAAGCCTAGCCAAAAAGGTTTCCTGGCTTTCACCACCCAAGAAAAGTATTTTCCTGTGCCCCTGTAGTGATCCCCGGGGTGAATTTTCTATTTCCCATCCAGTTGTCAAGGTTTTTCTTGAGGGCCAGTGAGGAGCTTTGCTTGACATGAATGGGTAGTTTGTTCCAGAGTATAGGAAGTCTCTGGGACAGAAATCTATCCCTCCAGCGTGATGTTCGTGTTTCACTGTTGCAGTCATTACTCTTGGGTTATCCTGCTGGCAGGCTACCCTCAGTCGGCCAGAATTCCAAAATCTAGGTCCGGCTTCGGTTGCTGTCACCTCTTCCCTGACGTCAGTGCGCCAGGGGTATAAAAGATGCAGCCAACGCCATTTTCTTCAGTCTTTCTTGCCGCACGGTGCCCGAAGCAAAAGCAGTTCGCAAGTGCCGGTCGGCCGACTGCGATTTTCAAATCCGAATTTCAGAACCGAAGTCTTCATTAAAGCTAAGTACCCCGTTGGGGAAACCTTTTTTCTTGCTCCAGACCGATGTCAGAAAAAATTAACAATTGTATTTCTTGTGGGAAGCAAATACCTCATAAGGATTTTCACTCTTACTGTATTCCTTGCCTAGGCCCTGATCACAACGTTGCTAGCTGTCGGTTTTGTGCTAGATTTAACCAACGCACTATTAAGCGTCTGTTCGGTTTTGCATTTCATTACTTTGGCCGAAGATTTAATTATATAATGCCGTCGGAACAGCCGACGACCGGAGTTTACAAAAAAAACGCAAGGACAAGGAAAAGGATAGGCATCCGAGGTCCAAAACTGACTATGAGGCCTCCACTAGGCCAGTTGCCGGTTCTTAGTGAGGTGCTTTCGCAGCCCCTGATGCCCGCTACCTCAGAGCCACAGGCCGCTTCCGACTCCCACGTGGAGCCGACTGGGCCTCTGGATACTCAAGGTATTGGACACTCTGAAATCATTCCCTCAGATGGGTCCAGAGCCGCTGAGCAGGCATCTGCTTCTGAGGGTGTCTTCAGACCTACATAACTATATGTTAAGCCATCTTCAGCTTCAAAGGCAAAGGCTAAAGAAGCTCTAAAGACAAAGAAACAAGTACAGCATTCTCCTACTCAGACTTCCATGCCTAAAAAACAGATGCTCAAAATGTCCGATGACCTAATTACTTTGATCAGGGGTTCCCATCCCCCTCCTGATAAGAGGCCTAGGCAAGAGACAGAGTATGATTCGTCTGATCCGGTTTCTATTTCCTCTGATTCCTCTTCTGAACAGAATTATTCCATGCTTCCCTATGAGGATTCTTATGCTGAAGAATCCATTCCTTCAGCCTCTCCTCCTGAGGGATTATTCTTTTCGGGGAAACCCTGCATACCATGAGGGAGCATTTCCACTGGGAGAGCGAAGATTATTCTGAATCTAAGAAAAGGCTCAGAGACTTTCTGCTACTTCCTCAGCACAGACCCTTTGCTATTTCACCTGTTCTAGACATTGTAGATGTATTTTCAGAGTCCGGCCTGTCCCCTGACTCTTTACCCCCTGTACCTGCTAAGCCAGACAGATCCTACAGGGTCCCGGATTCTCATAAATTCCTATATAAAAAACCCCCGTTGCTGACCCAGAAACTATATCTCAGGGTCCCAAAGGGGTTAAAGCTTCCACTGAAAAAAACCCTGTCCCCTCTGATAGGGATTCTAGGGCTCTAGACAGATGGGGGAAAAAAGTTTACACTTCTGCTACCTTGGCTGTAAGGACTTTAAATTGTCAGCTTCATATGCTTAAATATCAGCAATATTTAATGTCACTGCTTAAACAGAAATTGTTGACAAATACTGAATGTTTAGAGAACAAGGAAATGCAGGATTTATTGCATGCAGCTGAACAAGTGGGAAAGCATACTTTGCAGTGTGGTTATGATTCACTGGAGACCTCTTGCAGGACCGCTGTTACAGGTTCTGTTATTAGAAGGCATGCTTGGTTAAAGGACCAGAATCTGCCTGATCATGTTAAAGCAAAATTATTAGATGCTCCATTACAGCATGATACTTTGTTTGGTACTAAAGCAGAAGAGGTGTTGAAAAAAATGGATGATAAAGCAAAATCCATGCAGTCAAGGATTTTTTACAGGTACAGCCACCCAGATTTAGCAGGAACTGGCCTTATAAAAATTGGTCCTTTTCAGTATCAGACAGACCACAAAGAGGCAGATACAAGCGTCCCAGAGGCAGATCTCAGCCCCAAGGCTCATACAGGCCTAAACAGTGGGGTGCTCCTACCTCCAAAAGCAGAGAAGACAAATCACAACCTTACAGGAAACAGTCCCAATGACTTTCCTCTGCCAGATCCAAGCAGTTTTCTTTTGACAGCCCCCTTAGGGGGAAAACTAGCATGTTTTTTATCAAATTGGCAAATGGTTACCCAAGACAAATGGGTCTTGAACATAGTGTCCCAAGGCTACAGCTTCCATTTTCACACCCTACCAAGGTCAAAAGGTATGCCAGACCTGCCACACAATCATTGGGCAGAGGCACAAAAACAAATTACAGCCCTCATGGACATGAGGGCTATTCAGCAAGTACCACAACAAGAGCAGGGCAAGGATTTTACTCCAAACTTTTCCTAGTGCCCAGAAAGGACAAAACCTGGAGACCAATACTGGACCTGTCTATACTAAATAAGTTTCTGGAAGTTCCAAAATTCAGGATGTTGACTCTACAGCAGCTACTGCCCATGCTGGGCAAGAAGGCTTGGCTTGTAACTTTGGACCTAAGAGAGGCATACCTGCATGTCCCAATCAGACAATCTTGCAGAAGATACCTCAGATTCATAGCTGGCTCAATGCACTACCAATTCTCTGCACTGCCTTTTGGCTTATCTACTGCACCCAGGGTCTTCACAAAGTGCCTGGCATCAGTAATTGCATTTTGCAGACAAAGAGGAATTCAAGTATATCCCTACTTGGACGACTGCCTAATTCAAGCAGAGAACAAAGACGTTCTTTTAAAGCATCTGGCCTTTGTAAAAAGATTACTAATTGGCCTAGGGTACACAGTAAACGAAAAGAAATCAAAACTAGTGCCCTCTCAAGAGATAATATTCCTGGGTGCAAGCTTAAATACAACTGCCCAGATGGCTTATGTCACGCCAGACAAACAAAAACAATTGACTTCTTACTTCAAGAAATTGGAAACACAAACCCACTTATCTGCAAGGAAAATCCTGCAGGCCTTGGGTTTCATGGCATCCTGCATTCTACTAATTCCATATGCCAGACTGCATATGAGGAAACTACAATGGTATCTAAAAAGTGTTTGGACTCAGCATTACCACAGCCTGGAGACAGTAATTGCACTCATTCCCTGCCTGCATGCAACAGGAGTTTCGATGGTGGGCAGAGTCCTGTCACCACAACAAGGGTCTGCCATTCAGTTTACCCACAGCCAGACAGACACTGACAATGGATGCATCAGATTATGCCTGGGGGGCCCATATGGCAGGAAAATGTATTCAGGGCACATGGCCTGCAAACCAGATGCATCTTCACATCAATCAAAAAGAGATGCTAGCTGTTCAAAATGCCCTGACAGCTCTCAAGGATCTACTTCATCCAGGACAGCTACTGATAAAGACAGACAATACTACGGTCATGTGGTACATGAACAAGCAGGGAGGTACACATTCCTACCCCCTCTGCAGACAAGCAATGACCTTATGGGGCACAGCATTGACTTATCAAGTTCACCTGCAAGCACAATTCCTGCCAGGAAAAACAAATACTCTGGCAGACTAAGCAGAAGCCTCATGGATCCCCACGAATGGAAACTGGATCAACAAGTCTTCAGCATGATAACAAGGAAATGGGGATGCCCAGACATAGATCTATTTGCCTCCCCTCACAACTGCCAGTTGCAGAGATGTTGCACAAGGATTTGTCACAAGCAAGCATGGAAAGTGGACTCCCTATCCTTCAGCTGGAAAAATCTGACAGAGTATATACCTTTCCTCCACTGCCTCTCCTTCTCAGGGTACTCTTAAAGGTCAGACAAGAGAAGCCAAAAATGATACTGATTGCACCAGACTGGCCACGCCAGCACTGGTACCCAATCCTAAAGAGCTTGAAAGGTCTAGCATGGATATTGCCTCAAACCTCTCATTTGCTGACCCAACAAAACAATCTGATTCTGCACAGCCAACTCAGGACCTTAAATCTGACAGCATGGCGGATAATGTAGCCATTCAGAACACTCCTCTTTCAAAAGCTGTTATGGATGTTACCTTGGAGGCCAGGAAGGCCCAGTACCAGAAAATCTTTTGCAGAAAAATGGAAGAGATTCTGTGCTTGGAACCAGGAACAAGGCATTGGCACGTGTGTACCAGATATCCCTCAGATTTTACAATACCTAACTGAGATGCTGAACAAAGGCCTTTCTTTCTCATCAATTAAGATTCATGCCTCTGCCATTTCAGCCCATTACAATACGGAACCACCTATCTTTTCTCATCCTTTAATAAGGCAGTACTTCAGAGGGGCCAAAAACATTAGGCCTCCAAGGAGAGCACCAATTCCGGCCTGGGACCTCAATTATGTTTTGGAAAAACTCACACTGCCTCCTTTCAAGCCAGCCTCAACAGCGGATATAAAATTCTTATCCTGGAAAACATCTCTGCTCCTAGCAATAACCTCTGCAAGACGAGTCTCAGAGTTACAAGCACTCATGGCTGTGGAACCTTTTATCATTTTTCATCCAGACAGGGTTTCTCTGAGGACAAACCCAACATTTATGCATAAGGTGGTGTCCAGTGTGGCCCTCTATACCAAACCATTCACTTGCCTACCTTTTATCCAAATCCACAGAACAAGGGTGAGAAAATTCTGCATTCTTTGGACATACACAGGCAGTTACGCTTCTACTTGGACAGAACTAAAGCTTTCAGAAAGACTGAGCAACTTTTAGTGTCGTATGCTGCAGGATCACAAGGAAAGGCTGTCTCAAAACAGACTATTTCTAAATGGATAGGCCATTGCATCCGTTTCTGGTATTTTCAGCATGGCAAATCAGTGCCTAAGGGCATTAGGCCTCATTGTACCAGAGCAGCAGCCACTTCAGCAGCCTTCCTCAGAGGAGTACCAACCAAAGACATCTTAGATGCTGCAACTTGGAGTTCAGTGCACACTTTCACAAAGCACTACCACTTACTTCTTTACTCTAAATCCAGAGCAGGCTTTGCCACTGCCGTTCTGCAGGTCATCATAGCCCCTCCTAATCCTATTTAGCCCAGCCACCCATCCTCAGCTTTGGGATTCAACCCAAGAGTAATGACTGCAACAGTGAAACACGATGAACATAGTACAGTTGTGTACCTACTATAAATGTAGATGTTCAAGTGTATTCACTGTTGCAGTCCAGGTTACCCAACCACCATCCCCCTTTTCTTTGCTGGGACTTATCTGCACTTCTCTATCCTATACAACCTATGTGGTGTATTTGCTTGTAGATGAAGGAAATGTTATTTTTGTGCATGCATATTTATTGGCATATTTTTTCAACCTACCAATTTGGGGGCACCTGACATCTGGGGCAAGAAAAACGGAAGAAAATGGCGTTGGCTGCATCTTTTATACCCCTGGCGCACTGACGTCAGGAAGAGGCAACAGCAACCGACGCCAGACCTAGACTTTGGAATTCTGGCCGACTGAGGGTAGCCTGCCAGCAGAATAACCCAAGAGTAATGACTGCAACAGTGAATACACTCTAACATCTACATTTATGGTAGGTACACAACTGTACTTTGTGGTGACAAGATTAAGGTCCCTGGAGGGTGTGGTTCAGAGAGATTGGGCTTTCTTTAAGTGTAGCATGTCCAACAGCTCTGGGTTTGACATAGCTTTGTATGTTAGGCAGAGATTGCCTCTGAATAGGTGGCATGCGACTGAGTAGAGCTGGAGTTTTTTTTAAGACGGTCTGCGTATGGCATCTGTTTGAGGCCGATAATCCTCTTAGTGAGGTATTTCTGTGGCCTTTCCAATTGTAGGTGTCTTGTGAGATACATGCCGAACGGGGCATTGTACTCTATAATGGGTCTGATGAGGGATGAGTAGAGAGGAACAATGACCTCCTTTTTTTCTAGAGGAGAACCCTTTTGTGATGAGTTGTGCCACATAGAAGAATTTCCTGACAACTGTAGTGATGTGGTTATCAAAGGAGAGACTAAACTGTCCACCTGTGTCCTGAGGTCTCTTATCACACTGTGTTTAGTGAGCTACTTGCCTATGTGGTAGTTTATGGGTACCGAGTTTTTCCCAAAGGGGATGACAATGCATTTCTTGGCATTGAGCTTGAGGCCATGACTTTGTCACTAAGCATCTGTCTCTGTGAGACCCTTTTGTAGAATGTCTACATCATCCGGCCTCCACTTTTGGGAAGGCATCTGCACTGTGGACTGATTAGGTGATTCTGTTATGGCTCCCAGTTTGCAGTCATCTGCAAACTTTGTTAGCCAAAGACCTTCTGTGTTGGCCTGAACTTCAGAGAAGTAGACTAACACGAGAGTACCCAGGACCGAACCCTGTGGTACTCCACTTGTCACTGGTCTGAAGTCGGACTTGGAGTCTGCTACTTTTACTGTGTGGGTTTCGTAAGTGAGCCAGTTGGCCACTCATCTTTTGGCTTAGGGATTTATGCCCAGGTTAGTGAGTTTGTCTATAATTCCACAGTGGGGGATGGTATTGAAAGTCTTGGCGAAGTCCAGATAGGCTGTGTACACTACCTTGACCTCGTCTTCTGCTCTAATGACTGCTTCAAAGAAGTCACTCAGGTTTAGTAGACATGATCTGCCATTTACAAACCCAAACTGAGTGGCATCCAGGGTTTGTAGGTTACCTATGTCTTCGTTTATAAGCTCCAATATGATACGTTCCATGGCCTTGCAGACCAGGCTCGGGCTAATGGGGCGGTAGTTTCTGGGGTCCATGGTGGCACTTTCTTTGTGGAGTGGGATAACCGTCACTGTGCGCCATTCATTAGGCACATAGCCTGAGGTGAGGCTATGCTTGAACGTGGTACTTTGGTATGGTGACAGGTCATTCTGTAGTTCGTGCAGTACGCAGCCTGGTCCCACAGATGCTGTGTTCTTGGCTTTGGAGAGTGTGGTCTTTACTTGTTCATCCGTGAATACAGGGGCTTTGCATTCTTCCGGTATTAAGATGGACCTTTTGGAGGGTGAGAGGGGGGTAAAGTTAGTATTGAACCTATCTGCCAGGATGTTGGCAATATCTGTTGGTTCTGTATATTTAGTGCCATTGTGCTGTAGCTCAGAGCAGATCTGAGTGTTACCATTGAGATTCTTGACATAGCTGTAGAATGCTCTGTGGTTGTCTTTGGAATCGGTGGCGATTTTATTTTCATAACTGGCTTTGGAGGATTTTATGAGGGACCTCGGCTTCTTGCTGAGGCTGACCAGGGAGATCCTCCAATCTTGGGATTTTACTCTCTTTTTGCAACAGCTTCTTCCTTCTGTTGTAGAGCTTGATTATAGCAAGGGACCACCAGATTGGCTTCCTTTTTTGGAGGATAGCCTCTTGGTTCTGTTCGGGATGGCACGATCCATGCACTACTGTATGTGCTTATACAATGCATTTGTGTAAAATTCAGCATTTGTACCTCTATTTTCTGTCTGCATGGGTGTCGAAGTTTGCCACTAGTGTCTTAAGAAACATGAAGTTGGCTTTGGAGTAGTTTTTGATGGTAGTTTCCTTAATGGAGGGTGGGGGTGGGATATGGATGTCTAGGGTGATTAGCTTGTGGTCAGATCTGACCAGCGAGGAGTTGATCTCTGGCGTGGAACACTGGTTACCCATATTGGTAATGACCAGGTCCAGGATATTGCTGCCTCTGGTGAGGGTGTGGACAAGCTGATCCAAGGCATTGGAATTTATGAATTCCAGAAAACGTTGAGCGAATCAGTTGGTACACGAGTAGTTTTTTCAGTTAATGGTGGGGTAGTTTAAATCGCCCCTGATTAAGGTATTTGGTTGTACCTTAATGTTTTCCAGTATCTTAAGAAATGAAGAGTGGGAATCCTGGGGCATGGTGGGGGATCTGTAACAAGCTACAACCTGGATTGCAGTCTTGCCCAGTGTTA
Organism: Protopterus annectens; assembly: GCF_019279795.1. Taxonomy (NCBI): domain Eukaryota; kingdom Metazoa; phylum Chordata; order Ceratodontiformes; family Protopteridae; genus Protopterus; species Protopterus annectens. The sequence goes on from NC_056734.1 coordinate 670,152,584, forward strand.
GCTGCACTTGGATAATTTCGGGTGCATTATGTTGAGCAACTAGTCTGGATGCGTGGATATCCTTAATGATTATGGACACGCCTCCACCTTTAGTGTTTCGGTCCAGGATAGTTGGCTGAAAGGTATGGTGTTAATTATAGCCTGGTAATGCAGGGGTGTTTTCTGGAGCCTTGAAACAGGCCTCTGTCACTGCACAGATGTCGATGTTCTCCATTTTAAGGAGTGCCTCGAGTGAGTGCATTTTGAGGTTTAGACTTCTAGCATTGAGTAGCATTACCCTCAGAGTTTGCTTGTTTGTACCTGTTACCATGGTGAATTTAGCATTTGAACCTTTCCTAAAAAAGGCACTATAGGGGTGGCAAGAGCCTTAGCCAGTATCCGGAATCCCAGGGGCAACCGGTGCAGGCCATCTCTGGCAAAGCATCGTGGTCTGTCGACCCAGGCAGACAGATACTGGATCCCCTTAGAATGACACCAGAACCTTAGCCAATTGTTGAAGTAAATCATGTTGTCCCTGTATTGTGGTATCATTCTGGATGATGGCAGGATACTGTTTGGGGCTAGGGTCATACCTGCCTGGGCTACAAGATCCTCCATGTCTCTCTTCATGTAGTCCAGGGAGGTATGTCTCAGGTCATTCACACCAACATGGACAATGACAGAGTCGTATTTGTACTTGTGGAGTGACCCGAGTGTGTGCGTTATGTGGCAGATCCTGGCACCTGACAGGCAGCTGACAGTGTTTAGCCTGGTGAGTGGTTCATCAGTGTGCCGACTGTAGAGTCACCTATGACTAGTGTGTTGGGTACGTTGTTTTGCCTTATGGGCTGAGGTTGAGTGACACACTGATTTCGTGGGCTAAGTGTCATTTCGGTAGTGTTGGGGAGTGGTGGTTGTCTGCATTTCAGCTTGGGAGGTCTTTGTTGCTTGGGCAGATTTTTATTGAGAGCCTCTGTGAATGTGGGTGTGTGCTTTGCGTTTCTGTGTGTGGGTTTTGGTAGTGTGGGTTTTGAAGGAGTATGTGTTGAGTGTGGTGTGGTGCAGGTGTTAACCTTCTCCACTTGACTGTCTAGTCCAGTCTTGGCTGGAGAGAGCTTAGCTTCCAGTTTGGCTATATAAGTGCATCTCTCACAGGTTGTAGGGTTGGGTGTTAAGAGGAGAGGGTTGTCAGTGTACATGAGGCAATTGCTACATTGCCCCAAGAAGCCCAGATTCATCAGGTGGAGAGGAGAAAACACCGGGAGCGGACCCATGGACATGCCTGGATAAGTGCTTATTTAAGTACTAAGAGCCATTTTCCTCTTGACAAGTGAGGAAAGTTGAGTGCTGTAGTAATTTGTAGTTGTAGTGCTTACAACAAGTTCTGAGCAAGTGCTGAGCACAAGGAAACAGATGTTCATCGTGCTATACTGCTGCAGTCATCACACTTGGGTTATCCTGTCGTCAGGCAGTCCCGCAGTCGGCCGAATCCCAAAGTCCTGGTCCGGCGTCGGTTGTCGTCGCCTCTTCCCTGACGTCAGTGCGACGGGTATAAAAGAGACAGCCGACGCCATTTTCTTCAGTCTTTCTTGCCGCGCGGTGCCCGAAGCAGAAGCAGTTCGCAAGTGCTGGTCGGCCAGCTCCTGAAATTTTCGAATAAAGTTTCAGCCCGAAGTCTTCTCTAAAGCTAAGTACCCCGTTGGGGAAACTTTTCCTGCCTCAGACCAATGTCAGACAAAGTTAATTGTATTTCTTGTGGGAAGCAAATACCTCATACTATAGCATGCCGTCGGAGCAACCGACATCAGCAATGATTAAAAAACGCAAAGATAAGGACCGGCAGCCAAGGCCAAGACCAGATACCGAGGCCTCAGCAAGGCCTGACGCCGGTTCTCCGGTTTTCAGCGAGGCGCCTTCGCAGCCCCTGACTACCGCTGATTTAGAATTTCTGACGGCATCCCAAACCGAAGCAGTTGGGCCTCAGGATCCGGTTCCACCTCACTCCTCGGACGCCAACCCCGACGGGGATCCGGAAATTTTGGATAGGCCTTCGGTCTCAGAGGGTGTTTTCAAACCGACAACTGCCTCTGCCAAGCCTTATGCTAAGCTCAAAGCCCCCTTGAAAGTTAGAAAACCGGGGCCACACACCCCCCCCCACAGGCCCCTGTGCCTAAGAAACAGATGCTTAAGATGGCTGAGGATTTAATTATCCTTATCAGGGGATCCCAACCCCCACCTGACGAAAGGCCAAGACTGGAGGAAGATTATCCTTCCTCTGACCAAGCATACATTTCCTCAGGCAACTCTGACAACCAGGATTACTCCTTCCCTCCTTATGAAGACTCAGATGCTGAAGAGTCCATTCCCTCTGTCTCCCCCCCCGAAGACTACTCTTTTGGGGAAACTTTACACACCATGAGGGAACACTTCCACTGGGAAGGCCAAGATTACTCTGACTCCAAGAAAAGACTCTGTGAGTTTCTTCTTCTTCCACAGCATAGACCCCTGGCAATTCCTCCTGTTTTAGACATTTTGGATGATGTTTTCTCTGAATCAAGTTTAAACCCAGATTCCTTACCTCCAGCACCAGCTAAACCAGACAGATACTACCAAGTTCCTGGTACTCATAAGTTTCTATACAAAAGCCCTAATGCAGACCCAAAGACCATTTCCCAGGGTCCCAAAGGGGTTAAGGCCTCTACTGCTAAGAATCCACTTCCTTCTGAAAGAGATTCCAGAGCATTAGAAAGATGGGGAAAGAAAGTGTATACGTCTGCCACTTCGGCCATGAGGGCATTAAACTGCCAATTCCACATGCTAAAATACCAACAGTATTTGATTATACAGTTAAAGCAGAAGCTGATCCCTCAGACAGATCAACTAGATTTGAAAGAGATGCAGGATTTGCTGCATGCAGCAGAACAGGTGGGAAAACATACCTTACAGTGTGGTTTTGATTCATTGGAAGCCTCATGTTAGAGCAGCTGTCACAGGGTCTGTCATACGTAGGCATGCTTGGCTTAAAGAACAAGCCTTACCAGAACATGTCAAAGCAAAGTTATTGGATGCCCCATTGCAGAAAGATGTATTATTTGGTGTCAAAGCGGAGGAAGTTTTGAAGAAAATGGAAGAAAAGGCAAAATCTATGCAAACAGTTAAAGATTATTTACAGGTACAACCTCCTCATTTCAGCAGAAACTGGCCATCAAAAAACTAGCCCTTTCCTGCATCAGACAGACCCCAAAGAGGTAGGTACAGGCGCCCAAGGGGCAGTGGCCAGCCGCAAGGTTCTTTCAGGCCTAGACAATGGCATACAACAACTCAGAGGTGGAGACGAAAGATCTCAACCCTTCAGGAAACAAACACAATGACTTCCCTCTTCGCCTGCCAAGCAAAATTGCCCTGGCAGCACCTTTGGGAGGGAAACTGGCTCTATTTCCACAAAATTGGCGCATCATAACAAAGGACAAATGGATTCTGGACATTATTACCCGAGGCTACAGATTTCATTTCCACACTTTACCTCAGATGAGAGGCATGCCAAATCTGCCTCCAAACCAATGGGCAGAGGCTCAAACGCAAATTTCAGCTCTCATGGATATGAAAGCAATTCAAAAGGTACCTACAAAGGAGCAAGGTCAAGGTTTTTACTCGAGACTGTTTCTAGTCCCAAGAAAGGACAAAGCCTGGAGGCCTATTCTAGACCTCTCAATTCTGAACACATACCTGGAGGTACCCAAATTCAAAATGCTCACACTACAGCAGCTCCTTCCCATGCTGGGCAAGGAGTCTTGGCTGGTAACGTTGGACCTCAAAGAGGCATACCTGCATGTCCCTATCAGACAAGATTGCAGAAGATATCTCAGATTCTTGGCAGGTACAACGCATTATCAATTCTCTGCATTGCCCTTTGGCTTATCTACTGCGCCCAGAGTATTTACGAAATGCCTGGCATCAGTAATTGCATATTGCAGACAATGAGGAATACAAATTTATCCATATCTGGACGACTGCCTGATCCAAGCGGACAGCAAGGACATTCTATTACAGCATCTGGCTTTAGTAACACAGGTGCTCAGTTGCCTCAGGTACACAGTAAACAAAAAGAAGTCAAAACTAATACCCTCGCAACAGATAATATTCCTGGGTGCCAGCTTAAATACAACAGCCCAGATGGCTTACCTCACGCCAGACAAACAAAAACAATTGACTCAATACTTCAAAAATATAGCAACTTTTACCCAGCTCACTGCAAGGAAAGTCCTGCAGGCATTGGGGTTCATGGCATCATGCATTCAACTAATCCCATATGCAAAGCTGCATATGAAAAAATTACAATGGTACCTGAAAAGTGTATGGTCTCAACACAGGCACAGCCTCGAAACAAATATACCTTTCATTCCCTGCCTTCAAAAAGAGTTCCTATGGAGGGCTCAAGCATGTCAAACAAACAAGGGTCTTCCTTTAGTCTTACCTCCAGCAAACCAAACCATGACAACAGATTCTTCAGACTACGCCTGGGGAGCACACATGGCAGGACAGTGCATACAGGGCAAATGGTCTGCAAAACAAATGCATCTTCACATCAACCAAAAGGAGATGCTAGCTGTGCAAAATGCACTGACAGCCTTCAAGGACCTCTTGCATCCAGGACAACAACTAATAAGGACAGACAACACCACAGTTATGTAGTACATAAACAAACAGGGAGGAACACACTCCTACCCTTTATGCAGACAGGCTATGACCTTATGGAACACAGCTTTGACCTACCAAGTACAACTACAAGCACAATTCCTGCCAGGAAAGGAAAACATATTGGCAGACGAATTAAGCAGAAATATGGCAGACCCTCACGAGTGGAGACTACACCCACAACTATTTTCAATGATAACTCAAAGATGGGGATGTCCAGACATAGATCTATTTGCCTCCCCCAACAATTGCCAATTACAAAAATTCTGGACAAGGACTTATCACTCCCTAGCCTGGAAAGTGGACGCTCTATCATTCAGTTGGACAACATTGACAGTCTATGCCTTCCCTCCACTACCTCTATTGACCAAGGTATTATTGAAGGTCAGATCAGGGAGATCACAAATGATCCTCCTTGCTCCGGACTGGCCATGCCAGCACTGGTACCCATTACTGAGGAACTTGACTCACAGCCCTCCATGAATCTTACCTCAATTCCCGCTACTGTTGACTCTATCAAACCAGTCACAGCCAGCTCAGAACTTTAAATTTAGCTGCATGGAGAATTCCTTAAATTATCAATCAACACTTCTCTCAAAGGACGTCCTGAATGTAATTATGGAGGCCAGGAGGCCCAGCACCAGGAAGACTTACTCAGACAAATGGAAAAGATTTTGTGCATGGCACCAGGCTAAAGGTCAAAATCCTTGGATACCAAACATTCCTCACATACTGCAATACCTAACTGAGATGCTACACAAAGGCCTTTCCTTCTCCTCCATTAAGATCCATGCTTCAGCCATTTCAGCTCAGTATAATACGGATCCCCCAATTTTCTCACACCCTTTACTTAGGCAGTTTCTCAGAGGGGCTAAGAATATAAGACCCCCCAGAAAACCACCAACACCAACTTGGGACCTGAACTTCGTTTTAGAAAAGTTAACACTACCTCCTTTCGAACCAGCATTCTCAGCAGAACTACAATAGTTGTCTTGGAAAACAGCCTAGTTACTGGCTATTACCTCAGCACGCAGGGTCTCAGAACTACAGGCACTTATGGCAGTGGAACCTTTCATCATTTTTCATCAGGACAGAGTCTCTTTACGAACTAACCCTACCTTCATGCCCAAGGTAGTATCCAGTGTGGCTTTGAATCAGACCATTCATTTACCCACCTTTTATCCTAACCCACAGAATAAAGGAGAAAGGCTCCTTCACTCTTTGGACATTCACAGACAGCTATGTTACTATTTAGATAAGACAAAGATCTTCAGAAAAACTGACCAACTGTTTGTATCATATGCTGCAGGTTCACAAGGAAAGGCTATTTCAAAACAGACCATCTCCAAATGGATAGCACATTGTATCCGCTTTTGCTACTCGCACCATGGGAAGGCAGTGCCTGTCAATATTAGATCCCATTCTACCAGGGCTACTGCAACCTCAGCAGCCTTTCTCAGAGGGGTTCCAACCAAAGACATTCTGGAGGCAGCTACTTGGAGTTCAGTGCACACCTTTACCAAGCACTACCACCTTCCATTATACTCAAAAACCAGAGCTGGTTTTGCCACTGCAGTTCTGCAGGGCATCCTAGCATCACCTAACCCAGTTTAGTACCAGCCACCCTTCCATAGCTTTGGGATTCTACCCAAGTGTGATGACTGCAGCAGTATAGCACGATGAACATAGTACAGTTTTGTACCTACCATAAATGTAGATGTTCGAGTGGTTATACTGCTGCAGTCCAGGTTACCCTCCCTCCATCCCCTCTACATACCAGGGTGTTAGTTACAACTCCATATACATCATTCTATTGGATGCATGTCTATATGGTGTATTTGCTAACAACTAGTACTATTGCTTATCTACTAAGGTATTGTTGCATAGCTATTGTATTGCCTTCCTAGTTGGGGGTAGCTGACATCTGGGGCAAGAAAAACTGAAGAAAATGGCGTCGGCTGTCTGTTTTATACCCCTGTCACACTGACGTCAGGGAAGAGGCGACGACAACCGACGCCGGACCAGGACTTTGGGATTCGGCCGACTGCGGGGACCGCCTGATGACAGGATAACCCAAGTGTGATGACTGCAGCAGTATAACCACTCGAACATCTACATTTATGGTAGGTACAAAACTGTACTTTTTGAGTGCTGAAACTAAAAAACTGGCTAGTTCTAGCTAAAACTAGCTAGTTTTAGCACCAATCCCAAGAAGGGAAGCATGCCACAGCCTGTTTGGTGATCCACAGTCTTGTCCCAGATGATGCAAGGGTCTCCAGGCTTTTGTAGCGTTTTTCTGGTAGATGCCTCGAATAGCAACCAGACCAATCAGGTTTATTAAGCAAAGACAGTCACCCTCCAACCAGAAAGCGTTATGAATCAGTGCAGTCTGCTCCTACTCTCACCAGGATCAGAATATAAGCACATATTCTAAGCTGTCACCTGTAAAGCAGTTATTAAGCTTTCTGGTGATCAGCAGTTTCCAGGAAATTAATGTAATTGCACTCCTTCTGTCACCAGGAAAAAACAGAAGCACTAATCCCAAGATGACTACTGAGAGGCAGAATGTGGGCTCTACAATAACTGGTGGTCTTGCAATAGATGCTTAAAGGTAAGATGAAAAAGTGGTTTATCCTAAACACTGCAGTGTGCACTAGAGGAGTTAGATGTGAAAGTAGATAACTTACGTTTTACCTGTCTAAACGTTAAGTTTTAGTGGAGAGTAACTACTTTTAAAACAGCAAGATAGATTGAAAGGGGGTGATCACTTTTGTAGTCTGGTACTATGGAATACGGTAGGATAGCCAGTAAATTTAAATAGTTAAAGGGGAGTGATTTCACAAAATAATTTTTGTGCTTACTCACACCAGCCAGTAAAAGCAGAGAGGAAATGAGATATGTGGTCAAATTAACATAAGGGGCAGGCAACTAGTAACACAGTGGTGTTTAAGAACACAACAATAACCGGGTGAGAAAAATGTGTCTGACTCACAAGAGGCAGAGCTGTGGTCTCTCTCCAAGTTTTAGTATGTAGTTAAAAGCAAAATACAAGTAAAACACAGTGTAAAGAAAACAAATCACAGTATACAAAGTAGAAAAAGGCAATAAAGTAATACAAAACACAAATAAAAAGAAAACTAACTTTTCCCTTACAGCAAACTGTAGCAGAATCTGGGTGAGTCTTTTCAGTAAAGCTTTGAAATGTCTCATTTTGCCCATTAAATAAAAGGTTTAGTTCCTAGCTCCACCCCACCCCAGTTCACAGATGATTAACCTTAGCTGACCTGTTGTAACTTATGTGCGACTCCATAATTGACCTCTACTAATTTCTGTCTGACTCACAAGAGACAGAGCTGTGGTCTCTTTTCAAGTTTTAGTGTGCAGTTAAAAGCAGAATACAAGTAGAATACAGTGTAAAGAAAACAAACCACACTACACAAAATACAAAAAGGCAATAAAGTAATACAAAACACAAGAAATAAAGAAAACTAACCTTTCCCTCACAGCAAACTGTAGCAGAATCTGAGTGAGCATTTCCAGTAAATTTCTGAAGTGTTATTTTAGCCCTTAAATAGAAGGTTTAGTTCCTAACTCCACCTCCTCAGTTCACAGATGATTAACTGTAGCTGACCTGTTGTAACTTGTGACTCCTTAACTGACCTCTTCCAATTTCTGTCTGACTCACAAGAGAGAGAGCTGCGGTCTCTCTAAGTTTTAGTATGCAGTTAAAAGCAGAATACAAGTAAAACACAGTGTAAAGAAAACAAATCACGGTATACAAAATAGAAAAAGGCAATAAATTAATACAAAACACAACACATAAAAAGCAAACTAACCTTTCCCTCACAGCAAACACACGCATATGTGGAATACTGCAACATGAGAATAGAAGGACATAGAAAAGTTGTGTAAAATCTTATCATAGCCATAGATGTACTTCTTTTCCATGTTGCAGTATTACTTCCCAACCCCCCTTTCCCCTCCTGTTGGGTTGCAGTTCCCTTTCTGGGTGGCATAGGATGGACATTGCCCTTCTAGGACTGGCTCCAACTGGGGCTTTCACTTCTGAGAGCTGGTGCGTGCAGATGTCACTTTTATGGCCCGTGCTCCTTGAACCACGTCAGACGTCCCACGCACCATGTAGGGACTATAAATTTTTGCATACTGGCTTGGACGTATGAGAAGCAAGAGGAGTAAACCCATATGTGGAATACTACAACATGGAAGAGAATGACATTTATGGTTATGGTAAGATTTTACACAACTTTTCTTTCTCCCTTTCCATGCAAACTTAAAATGAGAGAACATGGAATTAGGGGCATTCTCTTCCTCATATCATCCGGCCTCCACTTTTGGGAAGGCATCTGCACTGTGGACTGATTAGTGAAGTTCCACCTGGCTCTGGTGTTCAGGCATATTTACTCTTGACACAAAAAAAAAAAAAGGCTATTGTGGCTTTTCTTTATGCATTCTACTGACATCATTTGCACTGGGAGGAGCAGGAAGAATATTCCTTCTCAAGGGGCATTTAGAGCTTTGAAAGTTAGGTTAGACAAGTAGATGTCTGCTTAAGGCTTGTTCCCAAGTCATTATTAATGATACTACAGAAGAGAATATTTTGAATATATACTGTTATGATGGCCACACAACTGTACTTTTACTACCTAAAGTGATTTTGGATTTGTCCATGAACCAGTCCATTCCTTTCTATATTTTATTTCCTGGTGCACAATCCAGGGAACTTTTGTTTTTACATGAGAACTGTGTGTATGCACAGAAAATACGTACTGTTTCCTTTGCTGTAGATGAGGAGGGCTTAGTGTCATTATATCACTAGCACTAATAGCAGTAGTCAAACACACATCTGTAACACAGTAATTTTGTGATTAGGTTGGCTGTATTACACCTTCTGTGCTGTGGAGTGCTTCAGAGGCAGATTGTGTACAGCACTTCATAACTCAGTTGTGATACTGAATTTAAAACATTTTGTACCATTAAATTGCCTAGGTATACAGTAAATGATTTAATAACTGCGAAAGTATAATGCTGCTTTACTTGTTCAGATTAATGCTTTTGTTTCACACGTATTATTTTATTCTTAAAGATTCTTCAAGCAGTCATGTTTTACTGTATTAATGAAGAGGTAAGTCACACATTTTAATCCAAGTGCTAATTGGTACAAATGAGTTGTTCAGCAGTCTGTATGGATTGATTTCTGACCGAATGCAGTTAGCTGCCCCTTTGCTAGTATGAACAGGGTACACTCCTTCACTGGTGTGGCTGATGTTCATCGTGCATACAGCTGCAGTCATAACAGATGGGTTCTCCTGCCGTCAGGCGGGTCCTCGGTCGGCCGAATTCCAAAGTCTAGGTCCGGCGTCGGTTGTCGTCGCTTCTTCCCTGACGTCAGTGCGACAGGGGTATAAAAAAAACAGCCAACGCCATTTTCTTCAGTCTTTCTTGCCGCGCGGTGCCCTAAGCAGAAGCAGTTCACAAGTGCCGGTCGGCCAGCTCCTGAAATTATGAAAGTTTTGCAACCAAAGTCTTCTTGAAAGCTAAGTACCCCGTTGGGGAAACTTTTCTTGCCTCAGACCGATGTCAGACAAAGTTAATAATTGTATTTCATGTGGGAAGCAAATACCGCATAAGGATTTTCATTCCCTCTGTGTTCCTTGTTTAGACCCAGACCACGACATCTCGGTCTGTCGTTTTTGTGCTACATTCAACAAACGCACCATTAAGCGTCGGGCGGAGTTCGCCCAGCATTATTTTGGCAAAAAATTTAACTATATTATGTCGTTGGATACTCAGACTCCAGTTTTGTCTAAAAAGCACAAAGATAAGGACAGACACACGAGGTCCGCGGCCTCCACCGACACCACGCCAAAGCCGACTACAGGTGGTCCGGTTCTCAGCGAGGCGCCTACGCAGCCCCTGACTACCGACGACACTTCATTGGCGGTGTCTTCTGTGCCCGAGGTCGCAGGCTCCTCAGCCCACACCCCGACTACAGATACCGAAGCCACTCTTGCTGGTGAATCTCAAAATATGTAGACAGGTCTGCCTCCTCTCAAGGTGTCTTCAGACCTTACTCTTCTTTTTCCATCAAGGCTTTCACTAAGTCTAAAGCAGCCATGCATTCTAAGAAACAAGCTACACAGGGCCCATCTCCAGGCCCCATGCCTAAAAAACAGATGCTTAAAATGGCTGAGGATTTAATTACTCTTATCAGGGGTTCCCAACCCCCCCCCGGACAAAAGGCCCAGAGTGGAGGAAGAATCTCCCTCCTCTGATCAGGCCTCCATTATATCAGAGCACTCTGATGAACAGGAACTTTCTTACTCCCCTTTTGAAGATTCTGATGCAGAGGAGTCCATTCCCTCTGTACCCTCCCCAGAGGATTACTCATTTGGGGAAACCTTGCATACCTTAAGGGAACACTTCCACTGGGAAGGCCAAGAGTACTCAGATTCCAAGAAAAGGCTTAGGGAATTTCTCTTGCTACCTCAGCACAGGCCTCTGGCTATACCTCCTGTCTTGGACATACTAGATGATGTGTACTCGGAGGCCTGCCTTAACCCGGATTCTTTACCTCCAACCCCAGTCAAGCCTGACATGTACTACCGGGTACCTGACTCACACCAATTTCTATACAAAAGCCATGCGGCTGACCCAGAAACTCTCTCACAGGGCCCCAAGGGAATTAAGGCCTCCACTGCTAAAAATCCATTACCTTCTGAGAGAGATTCCAGATCCTTAGAAAGGTGGGGAAAAAAGGTATATACCTCGGCCACCTTAACCATGAGGGCATTAAACTGCCAGTTCCATATGCTAAAGTACCAACAGTTTCTGTTATCACAATTGAGAAGTAAAATGTCACAACCTGAACAACCAGACTTGAAGGAGTTGCAGGATTTGATGCATAGTGCAGAACAAGTGGGTAAACATACCTTGCAATGTGGTTTTGATGCTCTAGAGGCCTCGTGTAGAGCTGCTGTTACAGGATCAGTCATACGTAGACATGCCTGGCACAAGGAACAAACCTTACCAGATCATGTCAAAGCTAAATTACTAGATGCCCCTCTACAAAAGGATGTATTATTTGGTGCTAAGGCTGAGGAGGTATTAAAGAAAATGGAGGAAAAGGCTAAATCAATGCAAACAGTGAAAGATTTTCTACAGGTACAACCCCCACGTTTCAGTAGAAATTGGCTTTCCAAAAATTGGTCCTTTCCAGCCACGGACAGACCCCAAAGAGGTAGATACAGGCGCCCGAGGGGCAGAGGGCAATCCCAAGGATCGTTTAGAGGCAGACAATGGCAAGCTCCTACACAAAGAGGTGGTGAGGCTAGTTCGCAGCCATTCAGAAAGCAAGCCCAATGACTTTACCCTTTGCATGCCAAGCAAGGCTCAAATGGCAGCACTCTTAGGCGGAAAGCTGGCATTATTTTCAAAAAATTGGCATATTGTCACAAAAGACAAATGGATCCTGGACATTATAAACAGAGGCTACAGATTCCATTTTCATACCCTTCCAAAAATGAGAGGCATGTCAAACCTGCCACACAATCAAAGGGCAGCGACACAAAGACAAATTTCAGATCTCATGGACATGAAAGCTATTCAAGAGGTACCTACTCACGAACAAGGTCAAGGTTTTTATTCCAGACTATTCCTGGTACCAAGGAAGGGAAAAGATTGGAGACCTATTTTGGACCTATCCATCCTAAACACATTTTTACTCGTACCAAAATTCAAGATGCTCACATTACAGCAGCTTCCTCCCATGCTGGGCAAGGAGTCTTGGCTGGTAACATTGGACCTCAAGGAGGCATACCTGCATGTCCCAATCAGACAAAATTGCAGAAGATACCTCAGATTTCTTGCAGGTTCAACCCATTATCAATTTTCTGCATTGCCCTTTGGCTTATCTACTGCGCCCAGAGTATTCACGAAATGCCTGGCATCAGTAATTGCCTCCTGCAGACTTCAAGGGATACAAATATACCCCTATTTGGACGACTGCCTGATCCAAGCGGACAGCAAGCACGTACTTCTGAAACATCTGGCTTATGTAATAATGTTGTTGAATTCTCTGGGATACACAGTCAACAAAAAGAAATCAAGGCTAATACCCTCTCGGAAAATAATTTTCCTGGGTGCCAACTTGGACACAAACACCCAGATGGCCTACCTCACGCCAGAGAAGCAGGGGCAACTAACTCAATACTTCAGAACACTAGCAAATTTCACCAGGCTGACTGCAAGGAAAATCCTGCAGGCTCTGGGATTCGTGGCATCTTGCATCCTACTAATCCCATGTGCAAAGCTGCATATGAGGAAACTTCAGTGGTACCTGAAAAACCTATGGTCTCAACACAGCCGCAGTTTGAAAACAATAATACCACTAATTCCATGTCTTCAAAAGGAATTTCTGTGGTAGGCTCAAGCATGCCAAACAAACACAGGTCTCCCATTCAACAAGCCTCAAGCAAATCAAGTCATCACAACAGACGCCTCGGACTACGCCTGGGGGGCGCACATGACAGATCGCTGCATTCAGGGCAAATGGTCCCAAAAAGAAAAGCACCTTCACATCAATCAAAAGGAAATGCTAGCAGTAATAAATGCTATTATAGCTTTCAAAGACCTTCTGCATCCAGGTCAACTATTGATAAGGACAGACAACACCACAGTAATGTGGTACATAAACAAACAGGGAGGAACCCATTCATACCCCCTATGCAGGCTGGCCATGTCACTTTGGAACATGGCTCTGGACTTGCAAATCGAACTTCAAGCACAGTACTTGCCAGGCAAGGAAAACACGCTGGCAGACAACCCAAGCAGAAATATGACAGATCCACACGAATGGAAGTTGCATCCTCAAGTTTTTACAGAGATAATTCAAGCATGGGGAAGGCCAGACATAGATCTCTTTGCCTCCCACAAAAATCACCAATTGACAAAATTCTGCTCAAGGATTTTTCATCCAAAGGCCTGGAGAGTGGACGCTCTCTCTTTCAGTTGGACAACAATGACAGTTTATGCCTTCCCACCTCTTCCTCTGCTGCCCAAAGTTCTATTAAAAACCAGAGCAGACAGACCAAAGATGATTCTCATTGCTCCAGACTGGCCAAGACAACACTGGTACCCACTCCTGAGGAGCCTGACGCATTCCCCACCATGGACCCTGCCTCTAATGCCTCATCTTCTGACTCAGCACAGCTTCAAAACTCTTCAGTCAGCTGAAAACACTCAATCTGGCTGCATGGAAGATTCCTTAACATCACAACAGACCCTACTCTCCAGGGAGGTGCAGGATGTCATTTTGGAGGCCAGAAGGCCGTCTACTAGAAAAGCTTACTCCGCAAAATGGAAACTGTTTTGTGCCTGGAATGAGAAAAAGGGCCAGAATCCTGGAAACCTGAATTTACTGCAAATATTACAGTATCTAGCTGAGCTGCTACGCAGTGGACTTTCATTCTCCTCCATCAAAATTCATGCCTCAGCCATTTCTGCAGAATACAACACTGATCCACCTTTATTCTCTCACCCCCTCTTAAGACAGTTCCTCAGAGGGGCTAAGAATATAAAACCCCCAAGGAAACAACCAATACCTGCTTGGGATCTCAATTTCATTCTAGAAAAACTGACCTTGCCTCCTTTTAAGCCAGCTGCCTCAACAGATTTGCAATATTTGTCCTGGAAAACAGCTTTCCTTCTGGCTATTACCTCAGCTCATAGGGTATCGGAACTACAAGCCCTCATGGCTGTGCAGCCTTTTATCATCTTCCATCAGGACAGAGTTTCCTTACGAACCAACCTGTCCTTTATGCCAAAAGTGGTATCCAGGGTAGCTTTGAATCAGGCTATACACTTACCTACCTTTTATCCTAATCCTCAAAACAAAGGGGAGAGATTACTACATTCCTTGGACATCACAGACAACTGTGTTATTATTTGGACAGAACAAAGCCTTTCAGAAAGTCAGAACAGCTCTTTGTGTCCTATGCTATAGGAGCTCAAGGGAAGCCAATTTCCAAACAGACAATCTCAAAATGGATAGCCCACTGCATATGCTTTTGTTGTTCTTTTCATAGCAAAACTGTGCCTACAGGCATCAGATCTCACTCCACAAGGGCCACAGCTACCTCTGCAGCTTCCCTCAGAGGAGTTCCTACCAAAGATATTTTGGAAGCAGCCACTTGGAGTTCTGTGCATACCTTCTCCAAGCACTACCACCTTCCATTATACTCCAAATCTAGAGCAGGCTTTGCCACTGCGGTCTTGCAGGGCATCCTGGCTCCTCCTAGTTCCACCTAGTGCCTACCACCCCTTTCTTAGCTTTGGGATTCTACCCATCTGTTATGACTGCAGCTGTATGCACGATGAACATAGTACAGTTTTGTACCTACCATAAATGTAGATGTTCGAGTGCTAATACAGCTGCAGTCCAGGTTTCCCTCCCTCCTTCCCCTCTTGGGACAGCCCTATTGGCTAACACCTCCTCATACAACCTGATTGGGGTATTCATTTATGGTGTATTTGCTTGCACTACTGTATTTTGATTATATGGCATTGCTTTATTACACAAATTTATGTATTGCCTTCCTTCTGGGGGCACCTGACATCTGGGGCAAGAAACTGAAGAAAATGGCGTCGGCTGGTTCTTTTATACCCCTGTCGCACTGACGTCAGGGAAGAAGCGACGGCAACCGACGCCGGACCTAGACTTTGGAATTCGGCCAACCGAGGACCCGCCTGACGGCAGGAGAACCCATCTGTTATGACTGCAGCTGTATTAGCACTCGAACATCTACATTTATGGTAGGTACAAAACTGTACTTTTCCATTGTCCATTGCAGAAGTATGTCCAATGTGGTCTTGTGGCAGTGCCTCCAGAGTGTCTTAGGAATCCTCAGGCAACCATCCACAGGTTATATACATCAGACACCACTCCTAAGTTCAGACCAAAGGCCAAAAAAAGGCCGTTTCCAACTTATCTCAGTCTAGGTCTTCTGGGTCTCATTTATACCAACCCTACCTGCAGGACCTTGTCAGGCTTGGCTGAGGATCTCTTCCCTATCTAAGGAGATCTAGGCAGCTCAGCCCTGTAGGACCCTTTGCTACAGGATCTTTTCCAGGAAAAAGAAAGGACAGTTCTTTCTGCCTGGAATATTCTGAGTCTTATGACTCTTGAGGATGAGCTAGCATATGTAGACCAACTTTCTTATGGATCATATGCAGACTCAATCTGATGAAGATCATGCTACTTCACCACTTGAAGATTTTAACTTTGGATAGATCCTTTACAAGATGAGAGAGTTATTGCACTGAAAGTCTCACGATTATCCCCATACTAGGAAGAGAGCTGGAGGATTTCTCACACTTGGTACACAAACTTCTAATAATTCCTCCAGTGTTAGAGGTTTTGGATGAACTCTTCCCTACAGCCTGCCTCCCAACCAGTTGTTTCCAGGAAGCTAGACCATTTTTGTAGGCTTCTGGATTCCCATAAATGTCTTTTCAAGAAACTGGTTGCTGACCCTGAGGTGGTTTTCGTACGTCCCAATGGAGCCAAAGGCAGCATATCTAGAAATCTGTTGCGTAATGAGAAAAGGGTAAAACCCTGCATAGATTTGCAAAAAAGGTTTACGTCTGCTACCCTGGCCGTGAAATCTCTAAGTTGTCAGTTTCATTTGGTTACATGCCAGGAAATCTTCCTGGATCAAATGAAAAAAAAAAAAAACTAGAGGGACAGGATGACAGAGAATGTTAGAAGGAATTGTTAGGACTCTTATCTCGTACTGAGCTAGCTAAGCATTCTTGTGTTGTGGCTTTGATGCTTTGAAGACATTTAGCAGGGCAGGAGCTTTCAGGGTCATTTATTAGGAGACGCTTACCTCCACATTCCTATAGCAAAGCTGTACAGGAGGTACTTCCATCTCAAGGCAGTTGAGAAATGCGTCCAGTTCTTTGCATTACCCTTAGGTTTACCTACTGTTTCTTGGGTTTTTACAAAATGTCTGGCTTCAGCAGTTGCACAATGTAAGGTAAAGGGCATGCAAATCTACCTCCTATATAGACGTCTGCCTAATCCAAACCTTATCCCTGGAGAAGTTAAAGCTTTCCTCAGTCTGACCATATCCACCTTTGCAAAGCCGAGTTTCTTCCTGAACCTAAAGTCCAACCTAATCTCTTTTGGAAACTGGTATTCTTGGGAACATTGCTAGAAAAAACAAATGCCCTTCCTCCCTCAGGATGAGGTCCTTTTTCTAATCACATCCTTCAAAAGCCTTCACCAGCAGATATCAGTGAAGGCCAGAGAGATCCTCAGGACTGTGGGACTCGTGATATATTGCATTTGAAGATTCTCCTTGCCAAGCTGCACATAAGGAAAATAGTGATATTTGAGGAATGTGTTGTGTCTGCACAAACACACACCGTAACTCTTCCATGCATAAAACGAGTTGGTAGATAGATGCCTTCCTACAAAACAAGGATGTTACTTTCCAGTGCCACAGGAAAGTCGGACATCGCACTATTTTGAAAGCACATCAATCTAAAGGAAATGATGGCAGTTTAGAGGCATGACATCATTCAAACAGTTGTGGAACTCAAGAACAGGTTTGATAAGGACAGACAACAACACGGACATGTGGTACATAAAGAAATAAGGAGGTATACACTCCTACCCACTTTGCTGCCTAGCCGTACAGCTATGGGATTCAGTGCAAACTATGAGATTGCACCTGATAGCACAATACCTCCCAGGGGAGAACAACAGTCTTGCAGATCACCTGAGTAGGTCTGTTGTAGACTTTCATGAATAGATGGTAAAAAAAAAATTCACCAAGATCAAAGTCTGTGAGGTGTGCCAGAAGTTGAGCTTTTTGCCTCAGAACAAAACAGGGGTAGCTACCAAACTACTGCACAAGGACCAAATGCCACAAGCCTATAGGATGGATCTCTTCTTCTTCCCTGGGACTGATCTATTTCTATACACCTTCCCTCCCATACTTTTCATTACCAGGTTATTAATGAATGCCTCCAGATCCACCAATAAGTGCCACAATACCAAGTATAGTTCCAATTTATTGGGACATAAGGACGAACTGACAGCGACAACAATGTAAAACCAATGACATAAAGAAACAAGCGCTTTCAACCCTTACAACTGGTCTTCTTCAGAACTAAGATGCCATACTCTACAAACAGTTTAAATAACTTACTTGGCGCCAAAAAATCACAGCTTATTAAAGCTACATGTACGCTTGTTTCATAGCGCTGCATACATTGCGATCTATTCACATATTAAACAAGTTAAAAGACACATTAAAATTAAATTATATAAAATGTGATAATTTGTTGTGATTTAACTTGGCTCTTTTATACAGAATTAATGAGAATTGGTATTAATATATAGTGTTAATGACATTAAATGCATATAAATTTGTCACGTTTATAATCATTAAGCCTTATATATGTTTTTTTGTTATTTTGTATAGTAAGCAGAAATTCCTTCTGTGATTGCTGAATAAAATAAATTGATAAATAAATGAATTAAATATATATGTAAATATATATATAAATTATATATATATATAAAAATATAAATTAATATTTCCATCCTAACAAAGTACTACAATTATCCATTAAAATCCTATCAAAGGTACAAATA
The DNA here is from genome assembly GCF_019279795.1 of Protopterus annectens. Classification (NCBI taxonomy): domain Eukaryota; kingdom Metazoa; phylum Chordata; order Ceratodontiformes; family Protopteridae; genus Protopterus; species Protopterus annectens. The sequence goes on from NC_056734.1 coordinate 670,170,942, forward strand.
TTATAAAATATGTCCAAATATACAAGGTGAGGAAGTGTAACAATAATGACATCTAATCAGATGTATTAAATAATATACCATCAAGATACCATGAAAAATTCCTTAAATATATATATCTTAAAAATGTCTTAGAAATATCTTAAAAATATGTAAAAGCTAAAAATATTAATAATTCATATATATGTGCTATCTAATAACCTTGTATAAAATATTTAAAATATTTAAAATTACATTAATAACAATGGTTTGACAGAAATAAAACCATTTAATCCTGGTGGAGTGGTGGCATCTAAAAATATTTTCTACCATACTTCTTTATAACTTAATAAGCTTTTAAAGTCTCCACCTCTAGGGTCAGTTTCTGTGACATCAAGAATACTAAATCTAAATTGATGTTCTTTAATTTCAACATGTCTATATAGGGCGTTGGTTTTGTCTTTGGTTTTGATACTATAAATATGATCATATATCCGCTTTTTAAGACATCTCTCCATCTTTCCTACATAAAAACTTGGACATTTATCACATTTTGCCAAATATATCACCATTCTTGTATTACAGTTACCATATTTAAATCTTATAAAAGATTTGTGCCCATTCTGTAACCTTATTTTACTTTCTTGCGACATATATTTACATTGATTACAAAAAACACATTTTCTACTTCTATTATTGCTACTTTTATAATCTTTCTTCGATTCATTGTATCCTTGTTCAGCCAACGACTTCATATTCTTTCCCATTTTGTATATAAATTTGGGTTTAGTACCCAAAATTTTAACTAGACTAATGTCACTGGTTATAACATACCAAAATTTATACATCATCCTTTTAATATTATCCACGCCTAAATTATACTTTAATATACAGGCTCTTTGGAAAGAAGGTGGTGTGCTATTAGTATTTCCATTTTTAACCCTGATATCATCTGTACTTTTAAGAAGTATACTGCCAGCTCCTAATAATGGTTTATATTTTGTATTCCACTGTTGTGTGACATAATCAATTATTTCATCCATCATTTTGATAGGATAACCTCTTTGTTTGAATAAGTTTTTAATGAAATCCATTTCATTTTTCATATTCTCATAATTAGATACCATCCACGCAGCACGAATGCATTGACCCTTAAATACATTATATTTTACTTTGGGAGGGTGACAACTAGCATATGCTAGAAAACCTACTTTTTCTATGTATTTTTGATTGTACGTTTCCCTCTTGTTGAAAAATATAGGTGTCTAAATAGGGTAAACCTATATTGCTTTGTGAAGAAGTGAATTTCAAATATTCACTACTTGTATTAAGAAACTTAAACTGTTGTAAAGTGTCATAATCTGCTTCCCACAATATATAAATGTCATCTAAAAATTTTGAATAGTATTTTACATACTGAAAAAACTTTATTAGGGAATAATTGCGTATCCTCCCAATTAAGCATAACCAGGTTGGCATATATAGGGGCGCAAGCTGCCCCCATAGCTACTCCCTTGGTTTGCTTAAAATATTCTCCTTCAAAATAAATGAAGTTGTTGTCCAAGACTATAGATATCATTTCAGCCAATAAACAAATTTCATCCCGTTCAAAATTACTATATCTAATAATACTGTTGTTGAAGGCCCAAGCCTTCCTGTTTTGGGATGCAGGAAAACAAGTCGATGACGTCAGTAGTTACAAACATGATACTATTATTTAAATTACCAGTGAGATAATTGCTTAAAAAACCCATGAGTCTTTGACCATATGATTAATGACCGTATACAAAAATGTTAACTTAGTATCTATATATTTACCTAGAGGAAATGTTTTGGAATTGCTTCCTGATACAGTCGGTCTAAAAGGGGGGGGGGTCAAGTGGTATCTTTATGAACTTTGGGTATCCCTATTAATGTAGCTACCTTAGGAAATTTCACTTTAATATAATCATAAATATCTTGTGTAATTCTTCCATCAATTAAGTATTCCTCTAATTAAGAGTCTATTCGCTGGTAAGCTATATGTAACTCATTCAATGATATTGTTTCATAATTTCCTGAAAAGTATAAAATATCATAGATTTTTGTAATATATTGTATACTGTCATAAGGTACTATGCTGCCTCCCCCTTTATCTGGTTTCATTACTCTAATATTGTAGTCATTTTTTATTTCATTAAGTAAACTCTTTTCATTATATGATAAATTACTACTGTTGGTAATCCGTTCTAAATTATCACTTTCCTGATAAATTTCTCTTATGATTATTTTTTCAAACATATCTATTGTAGGATGATTAGATGGTATAAAGGTGCTGGCTTTCTTTAACTGTTTAGTGGGTTTATACGTGCTAAAAGTATTATCAATTTTTAATGACTCATTAAAAAATGTTGCCAAATTTATCTTCCTTATATATTTTTTTAAAATCTATTAATTCTGTCATATTAAATTTTGGATTAGGGACAAATTTCATACCCTTAGCAAATAAATCTGTGTGCGCACATTTTATTGAAACATTAGAATAATTATAGATATTAAAATTATTATAAGTATAAATATTTCCTGTAATTACTATTTCCTTATCTTTTTCCTCGTCATTTATATTATTATAAACTACTTTTTCTTGTATTTCATTTTCACGTACTTGTACATTTCCATTGCATATATTCTTAATATTGGGGTTGGGGGATAATTCTATTTCCAATAATTCTGATTGTATCCCTTTCTTTTGTAAGTCTGTTTCCTCTGATTCATGTTCCGATATGGTTGTGTTGTGTCCATTGTATCTTTCTGAAAATCCTGTCTCCCATGATACTCCATTCCCTCATTAAAGCTCCAATAATTTTGATTATTACTTGTATATCCTTGTACTTTACTTTTTCTAAAATCAGGCCAAAGGTATGCTCTACCTTTGTTATATTGTTCCCTGTCTCTTTGCATTTTAATAGATTTTCGTTGACATAATTTAGTAATCCATTTATCAGCTTCCAGGAATTGCTTATTATATAATTTCTCCCATTCTGTATATAGTAAGTCATTAACTATCCTGAAATTAAGTTTTTCTGCTTCTTGGATTAAATTACTTAATTTTTCATCATTATATTTAATTAATAAACACAAAATTGTAACCACATTCATCAAAAAACATATTAAATTCATTTTTACCATCACTAGTCAAATCCATTCCCATGGGTTGTTTAAAAAACTTCAACCCCATAGGAACAAGCTTAGTTTCTACACATTTAGATAAATACATGTTGTCAATTTTTAATCCATTAATATTCTTTAATTTCTTTCCTAACGAGTAAATCATACTTTTTAAATTACCAGTCTCATCTATTGTCTGTGATTTCAATCTAACAATTCTTTTCATATTGTCCATATTGTCCATGTTGTAATTAAGTCAAAAATTGATTAAATTGTTTCTCCTTAGAATTCAATTCAGACTGTTCTGATGGAATTTCATGACAGTTTGTTTGTGTGACAGTACCTTTGTTTCGTTGTGAAAAATTTCCTGTAACAGCTGAATACGTTTTTGTTGGAATTGTCCGTTTTGGTTTAGTACCTGTTCTTCTGGCTTCCGTATCCACATTGTATAAAGAAAAATCAAAAGTGAAGTCGGACAAATTGATTTTACTACTAGAAAAAGGTTCAGTAATATCAAGTATATTGTGTTGACTCTTATTATTAGCCCCCTGGCCATTAGGTATGTCCAAACTATCGTTAAGAACTTCACCATCACTTTCAGCCACATTATTACTATTGGTTTTGACTGATTTGAAGTCATAAGCAGTTCCACATTGTATTCCCATAGCTTTAACACTCGTCGTAGAACTGCACAAATCTGTAGTTTTACCCTTAGTCTGTGCTATGGGAATATCTTACATTTTACAAACATTATCACCCAAAGAATCAATATCGCTACTTAGTAATTTATTGACTAGGAGAACTAGCCTATCAAGTTCTCCTTTGAGTCCTGCTATTTCATCTTTAAGGTGAGTAATATTACTTATCACATCATTGTCTGTTTCGTCCGAGCCCACAAGTGAAGTAGATGCACCGGTGTTTTCCGTAGCCATGGTCGACAACAGAATAATAAAATCCATGTACTCTATAACTCCAGCAAATGCCTCCGGATCCACCAATAAGTGCCACAATACCAAGTATAGTTCCAATTTATTGGGACATAAGGACGAACTGACAGCGACAACAATGTAAAACCAATGACATAAAGAAACAAGTTAAGCTCTTTCAACCATTACAACTGGTGGTCTTCAGAACTAAGACGCCATACTCTACAAACAGTTTAAATAACTTACTTTTACATATTTTTAAGATATTTCTAAGACATTTTTAAGATATATATATCTTTAAGGAATTTTTCATGGTATCTTGATGGTATATTATTAATACATCTGATTAGATGTCATTATTGTTACATTTCCTCATCATCTTATATATTTGGACATATTTTATAATATTTGTACCTTTGATAGGATTTTAATGGATAATTGTAGTACTTTGTTAGGATGGAAATATTAATTTATATATATATATATATATATATATATATATATATGTATATATATATATATATGTATATATATATATATATATATATATATATAATTTATATATATATAATTTATATATATATATTTATTAATTCATTTATTTATCAATTTATTGTATTCAGCAATCACAGAAGGAGTTTCTGCTTACTATACAAAAAAACAAAAAAACATATATAAGGCTTTATGATTATAAACGTGACGAATTTATACGCATTTAAAGTCATTAACATTATATATTAATACCAGTTCTCATTAATTCTGTATAAAAGAGCTAAGTTAAATCACAGCAAGTTATCACATTTTATATAGTTTAATTTTAATGCGTCTTTTAACTTGTTTAATATGTGAATAGATCGCAATGTATGCAGCGCTATGAAACAAGAGTACATGTAGCTTTAAGAAGCTGTGATTTTTTGGCGCCAAGTAAGTTATTTAAACTGTTTGTAGAGTATGGCGTCCTAGTTCTGAAGACCAGTTGTAATGGTTGAAAGCGCTTAACTTGTTTCTTTGTCATTGGTTTTACATTGTTGTCACTGTCAGTTCGTCCTTATTTCCCAATAAATTGGAACTATACTTGATATTGTGGCACTTATTGGTGGATCCGAAGGCATTTGCCGGAGTTAGAGTACATGGATTTTATTATTCAGGTTATTAATGAAGATTAGGGAGGAAGAGCCAGTTGTGATCTTGATAGCACCCTTTTGGCCGTGGAAGTATTGGTTTCTCTATTGTATAACATGAGCACACAAGAATCAGGGAGGAGGAACTTTTGATCCAGAACAAGGGAAACACCATACTCCCCAACCTGACCACCCTTGAGTTGGGAGCCTGGATGATATGATCTTTCTCTTTCTGGGTCAGTTATTCAAGAAGGGCATGTCATCTGTTTTTAAAAGACAAGAAAGCCCAGCACTAAAAATCTTACATTTTAAAATGGAACAAATTTACTGTTTGGTGCTAGAACAGTGACCATCAACCTTTACTTGCAAATTTGGCCTTGTTTCTTGCCTATGTAGTGGAACTTTTCTTGAAAGGATTTTCTTAAGTCATCCATTAAAATTCATAGCTCTGTTGTCTCAGCCTGCCTATGCAACCCCGTTTGTTTTTACAGTCTGTGATGAAGTAGTTCCTTAAAGACATTGACCACCCAGGAAGAGCCCCTGCTGGCTCCTGGGACCTCAGTTTTCTTCTGGAGACGCTTGCTGTACTACTCTTTGAGCCAGAAGTTTTGGCATATTTCATATTCGTAACTTGGAAAACTGAATTGTTAGTCAGCATCACCTCATCTTGAAGAATCTCAAATTTGCAGCTGTAATTTGTAAAGAGCCCTTTTAAGATTTCACTCTAATGGAGGTTTTCTTGATGACTAATCCCAGCTTTATGCTGAAAAGTGGTTACTGAAAGCCACTTAAATTAGACTGTATCCCTTCTTTCTTTCCAAACTCTCAGAACACAGGAGAAAGAATAGTGCACTCCCTAGACATTTGCAGGCAATTCAGACATTATCTGGACAGATCTATAATGTTTAGGAAGTCAGATCAAAATTTTGTGGCCTTTGCACCTAATAAACTATGTACACCTGTTAGCAAGCAGACCATTTGTAAGTGGATCTCCAAATGCATCATCAATAAGGGAGTGCCCCTTCACATTAAAACTGACTTAACTAGAGCCACTGCCACCACTACTTTCATTGGGTGAGTGTCCACCAGTGAAACTCTAGATGCAGCCACCTAAACTAAATGATAAAAATTGCATCATCATTACCTTCAGTAAAAACAATCAACAGTACCCTAAGTACCAATTCAGTAGTGAGAGACCTTTGAACACAAGTTGACTGTGACCTCAACTTTGACCATCAGGTGTCTACTGTGGTTAGGAAGGCTTTCTGCGTTGCTCCCCTGATTAGCAAGGGCATTAACTCAAGAACAAAAGAGGTTAGAACTCCCCTGTATTCGTCCCTCATCAGGTCTGTTATTGAATATAATGCTGCCTTTGGTATGTACTATACCAGACACTTGAGAACCTCCGAGATTTCTAACAAAGAAAATTCAGTGTCTCCAGCACATGTCTTAAATGGACATGTGTTATACGGACAGACTGAAGTCTCTGTCATTGTACTCAGTAGTGTGCAGACTACTTAGAGGTGACTTATGTCTGGTTTACAGGGCTATCTCTGACCCAAGTCTGATGGAAGTGTACATCCGCAAGTCAAATGGGACTAGTCACTCATTCCAGGGACCTCAGTCTAGCCTGCGACATAAACAGGACGTGCTGGAGAGACGGATACATCTCTGAGTTTGCCACTCCACTGGAATAGACTTCCAATCCATATCAAGCAGAGGATCTCCATGACCCTGTTTAAGCGCAACCTGGATGGGAAACCGTAAATTTCTGCTGGGGATTTCCCCGGCTTCTCTCCTGGACATGGGTAGTCCTTGCTAGAAACCTTAGGCATAGATGGTCTGTCATCTAGTGTTATATTGGGATTCAACAGCTAGGTTTGTAAAGACCCTCGGGTCAATAGCCTCGTAACAGCCTATGAACCTAGTCATCAGTCCGCACCTTTATTAAACACTACAGCCTGGTATAATATTCCAGAGCAGGTTTTGTCTATGCAGTCCTACAGGGTCCCCATTCTTCTCCTCCTTCCTAGCTTCAACACCCCTTTCACCAATCTCTTCAACTCTGAAATTCTTCCCAAGGAGTTTTCATTGTAACAGTGAAACACTGAACATTGTACAGTTACGTACACTTGTATAAATGTAATTTAGAGTAAATTCTCTTTAGTAGTCTTTCCCTCCTTTCTTCTCCTTTGTTTCACCTATAAGTTGGGGTGTGCATTCCTTTCCTCTTTCCTTTATAGATCCCCCTTCCCTTTAGTTGCTCACTTCCATCATGTCTCATTAACCATCCTCTACTGTGGACAGTGGCGTCATTTAGTGTTACTGGTCTAGGACCCAGAGTGTGGGCTGCAGTCCTGAGGGGCAAGAAAGACCTGAAAATGTGCTGCTGGCCAATGTCCCTTATACTCCAACATCAAATGGGAAGGTGTTTATTGGCCCGTGAGGAGGGGATTAAATTCTCTGGTAATCAGGCCAGCTAAGGACTACCACAGCAAGAAATCCCAATGATTTATTACTGCAATAGTGAAGATATTTGAACATCTATTTGTATATTAAATGCACACAACTATACATCTGAAGTTGTTAATCTTCTTACATTCCTCACTGATGGGTACGGTTCCGAACCCTCGGAACCGAGTTGGCCAAATGCCAAGCTAGCGTACACCAAACTCTCGAGACACGCTACTACCCACAATGCCCTTCATCCCATTCCTCAGATCTCGTTTGCCACGCAGCCATATAGCAGCGTTTTCACCGAGCTCTCCAGCTTAGTAGTTTTGAATTATTCAAACTTGTATTTCTTCCAAAAAAATTTTCTTATAGTGTCTTCTTATAGTCTAGCTCTACCCACAGGTATTCCTTTTCTTACCATTGCTGGTATTTTCTTTCCTTTTACCACCCTCGTGGTAACTCTTCATACCATCGTTGATAGCCTGGCTCTTTTTCTCCTTCCTTTCTCTGTTTGAGCGAGTGTTAGTATGTCTGAGAAAAAGGGTACTTCAGGTTTTAAATATTGCACGTCGTGCAGTGGTAAATTACTTAACAGTGACTTGCATTTTAAATGCGTTTATTGTTTGGGCATCTCGCATCTTTCTGCAACTCCCCCATGTGATATTTGTGCGAGTTTTAGTCAATGGACGTTGAATGAACGGCGCAACAAGTTGATTTTGAAAGGATTGCTTTCCTCTCCTTTCTCTGAGGCTATTTCTGCAGAGGTCTCAACCCCTCCAGGCAAGGATAAGAAGCGCCCTCACTCAGACCCTTCTTCACTGGCTGGTGATATGGGCAAAAATCATCGATCTAAGACTGGTAGATCTTCCTCCGAGCATTGACTCGCTGTCTGTGTGCCACCGATTTCGGCACCTAGCTCAGTTTTTGGGAAGTCTGAATTGTCGGTGCCGGGCTCTGCACCGATGACTACTGAACATATTGTTTCCTTGGTTCCGACCAGTGTGGTTCAGGACACTTCGGCACCGACAACGCTTTACAGGCTACGACGACCTTGGATCTGATCTTGACTGTTACCTCGATTGTGACTTCGGCTCCGAGTTCCCTCTTTGTGCCGACTTTGCTGTTTACGCAATTCAAATCAGAATCCTCGGCTCCATTGAGTTCATTACCACGGACCAGATATTCATCTTCTGTGGACCCATTTGCCAGGCAACACTACAGTCCTTTTCTGGACCGGCCTGAATCCTCTTCCGGGATATCGATTAGGTCTGCCAGGAGCGTGTCCGAAATACATTGTTTGTCTCGTGGATCAGGTATTGACTGCAAGAGGAATCTCCAGACCCTGTTCCACTCCAGGTGTTGGGATTTTTCCTCCTTCGATTCCTTCGTATTCTCCTGATGGGGATCTTTCGGTCCCAAGGCCCCTTTGCCCATTGCTTTCAGAGGGACCCCTTCCTTCGGCGCCGACTGCTTTGATGCCTGAAGCATCTAAGTCCTGGTGGGCTTCAGTTCCGACGACAGCTCACCTTATTCAACCTCTTGCTTTGGGGGTGGAATATTCGGTTCCTGCCCCAGCACCAACTGCCTTCTTGTTTCCCGTCTTGGATCCGAGAGTTATTTCCACACTGAACCCTTCTCAAACGTCAGTCTTGGAGGTGGGCCATTCGGAGCGGGGTGTGACCCCGGTTCCGATTCAGTCCTCTTCGGTTCCGGGCTCCAATCCCTCTTCGGGTGGGCCCACCTTCCGGATTATGGAGAGGGCGCTGGCGGCTAACAGTCGTCCTCCTTCAGCTTTGCCTTTGGTTCCCCCTCTTACTCAGCCATCGTCAGCCCTTTGCAGGGGACCACTAATCCAAAGCACCCCCCTTTCCGAGGCTTCTTCGGATATTCCCACTGAAGAGCCCCCCTCAGAAGAGGGTGTGCAAAAGAAAACAAATGGACTCACCTGAAGAGTCCCTTACTGAGGATACGGATTACGATGGGGAAGGTTCCCCTAGATCACCCCCTGACGATGTTTCCTTTGAGGACATCTTGGAGATTTTGAGTCAGCTGGGTGACTGAAAATCTTCCACCCCTTCTCCGGAGGAATTCGTATTCTTACAAGCTTTCCCTTCTCGGACCACTATGTCCTGGGTGACCCCCTCCTGCAGATGAGTTGGTCAAATTCATCGTGCAGTGAGCATGGAAGTGTCCGGATTCAGTAGAAGCTATCCCCAGGAGATCAAAGTACTTTATCCTCCAGAAGATTAACCCCATTGGTTGAAAGGCTTGCCAGTAGACACTGTGGTGGTGGCGGTGGCCACAAAGAAGGACTTGGCAGAAGAGAGTCCAGCTGTTCATCTGCCCAACAGGGAGTCTTGGGCAGTGGACAGGCTAGGGAAGTGAGTCTTTGCTGCAGCGACCTTTGCCATGCGTTCGCTGAATTTCTTGGCACACTTTACGAGACTTCAGAGAGACCTTATTTCCAAACTCTCTGGTAGCCTCGTGGGTCAAGTGTTGGATGGAGCAGGTGACAAAGTGGCCTCCCAACTTGCCACCCTTGAAGCGATTTCAAATTCCTCCATGAGGTTGCTCTCCCACGCAACCGAAGGAGCAGCTAGAGCAGCAGGTGCTGACGTGGTTGTCCGACATCATGCCTGGATGTACATTTCTGACCTACCGGATTCCTTCAAGTCTTCCTTTTTGAACGCCCCTATTGAGCCCTCCGTGCTCTTTGGTTGTAAGGTCAAGGATACTTTGGCCAGGTGCGTGCAGGACGGAAAGACCTCATCAACTGTGGACCTGCGCTTCTCCAAACCTCAACGTTCCTTCTCCAGGAATCAGAGGAGTGAAAAGTTGTGGCACAAAAAGTCGCAAGGTTTCTTTTGTGTCGCACGTGGCGAGGACTCCTCCAGAGGCAGAGGAGGGTCCGACGGTGGAAGACGTCCCTTTAGGGGCAGAGGGGGTTACCGGAATCAGGGCTCCAGACATTTTCTCTGGTAGGCCCTATCAGTGCTTCTGAAGAGTTGCCCGACTGCTTTCCTCTGGAAGCAGTCTGGGCGCGTTTCTCTCTGCACCAAGCAGCCTGGTCCTCCATTATCGACTATCTATGGGTGCAGAGAATTATCACCAGAGGCTATCACATTCCCCTCAAATCCTTTAAAAGACCTCAATTCTCCCTTCCCAACGTTCCACTCAGTCAAAAGGAGGAGGCAGCTTCAGAAATCAAGAAGCTTCTTCTAAAGCGAGTCATCCAAAAGGCCCCCCAGATCAATGCGGATTAGGGTTCTACTCCAGGCCCTTTTTTGTGCCAAAAAAGACTGGGGTCTGGAGGCCCATTCTGGATCTCAGTCGTTTGAACAAGTCAGTTATACAGACCAAGTTCCGCATGGTCACTATTCAATCCATCCTCCCATGCCTTCGGGAGGGTGTGTGGATGTGCTCTCTAGATCTCCGGGCTGCGTATTACCACATCAAAATGGACAAACGCTCCAGGAGGCTTTTGCGCTTCCGGCTGGGAGCCAATCATTTTCAATTCAGAGCCCTGCCTTTCAGTCTCTCGACGGCCCCCAGAGTGTTCACGAAATGTCTAGCAGTGGTGACAGCTCACTTGAGATGGCACGGATTCCAGGTGTTTCCTTATCTGGACGATTAGCTCCACTCCACCCCCATTGAGCGTCTACTGACCAGGGCCATGCACCACACTCAGTCTCTGGGTATTACTATTAATTGGGAAAAGTCAAACCTTCAGCCCTCACAACAATTGGAATTCATAGGGGCTATGTTCAACACTCAGTTTGGTCTAATATCTCTTCCTCATCACAGGCTCTTAAGACTGAGAACACAAGTGCAAGTGATACTCGACTGCAGGAAAGTGTCTGCAAGCGAAGTTTTGCAGGCTCTGGGTTCCATGGCAGCAGCCATTTCCATTGTTCTGTTGGCCAGGCTTCATATGCGCCTGTTACAGTGGCTGCTTCAAACTCAATGGATACACAATCATCATCCCTTGAACGCACTAATCCTCATCACCGATCTTTGCAAGCAGGATCTCCTCTGGTGGATGAGAATGGACGAAAGTCTTTGGTGTCGCCCCTTTCAACTTCTTCAGCCCAGTGCCACGGTGACTATGGACGCTTCCCTAATAGGGTGGGGGGGGGGGCATTTTCAGGGAAGATCTGTTCAAGGCATGTGGTTTCCTGTAGAAGTCGACTTACACATCAACGTTCTAGAGCTCAGAGCTGTTACTGGTGTTACAAGCTCTCTACCCTCTTCTTCCTCTCGGACCGATTGCTATCCAGTCCGACAACATGTCTGTAGTCTGGGTACATCAACAAGCAGGGGGGGACCAGATCTTACCCCCTTTGCCGTGAAGCCATGAGAATTTGGCAGTGGGCGATAGCTACCAACCGTTTCCTGATTGCTACACACATCCTGGGGAGTTCCAACATGATTGCGGACAGCCTGAGCAGATGCATCCTGCTTCCTCACGAATGGTCTCTCAACCTAGAAGTGGTGGAGGAAATTTTCAGCCGCTGGGGCCGGCCTTGCTGCGATCTGTTTGCCTCCCCCTCCAATGCGAAGTGCAGCAGCTACTTTGCCCTCTTTCCTCCGCAGGGGGAGTCCCGAGAGATGCTCTGACTCTCGATTGGCCCACGGGTCTCCTGTATGCTTATCCTCCCATCCCCTTGATACCCTTGGTCTTAAGGAAAGCTACTCAGTTGAGAAGCAAAATGATTCTCATTGTCCCGTTCTGGCCTCATCAGATTTGGTTCCCCTTCCTTCAGCCACACCTGCTCCGACCCCCTTGGATTCTAGACTTCCGTCAGGATCTTATCTCTCACCTCCAAGGGTTGTCGTCTCCAAATCTGGCCACTCACAAACTGACAGCTTGGTTGCTCCACTTCCGTTAGTAGCCAGGCTTGAGTCACTTTCTTCTCCGGTATGGAATATTATTTTGGCCTCCCACAAACCTTCTACCAGAAAACTTTATAAAGACAAGTGGAAATGTTTTTCCTTGTGGGCACAAGAGCTGTCTCTGGATCCTGTTTCTGTTCCATTAGCTACGGTTCTTCAATACCTGACCGAGCTTTTCCTTAACGGGGATTCTGCATCCACGATTCGGGTGCATCTAGCTGCCATCTCCAATTTCCATGATGGTTCAGACAGAATTTCTTTTATTTCTTCCCGTCTGTATAAGACTTTCTTGAAGGGGATTTTTCATTCTAGACCTTCCATTAGGCAACCTGTGGAATCATGGAATCAGGGTGCTTCAAACGGTCGCTACCTCCCTTCGAGCTGGCTGCAACCTGTGATGTGAAGTTTCTGTCCTGGAAGGCCTTGTTTCTGGTGGCGCTTACTTCAGCCAGACGTGTATCAAAGCTGCAAGCATTATGCATTAAAAGTCCTTATTTGATTTTCCATAAGGGCTGCGGTGGTGGTGCTGCGGTAGCGTTGTCGTCTCACAGTTAGACGTTGCCCGTTCGATTCTCAGAGCATCTTCTGTGTGGCGACATGCGTGAATGGGCGTTCCTTCGTTGAAGGTTGTGCGTTAGGCCCGGCAAGCCAGCATGTAAAAATCTACTGCCAATCATTAGTGGACCGGAGTTCCGCTGTGGCGACCCCTAACCGGGAAAAAGCCGAAAGACGCAACAACAACATTTGATTTTCCATAAGGACAGAGTATCACTTTGCACCAATTCCACCAATCCCACTTTCTTACCCAAGGTGGTTTCGGAATTCTCTATTAATCAGTCCATTGAGTTGCCCGTGTGTTTTCCTAATTATACCAATAAAGGGGAATACTGTCTTCATTCCCTAGATGTCCACAGACAGTTGTGGTTTTATTTGGACATGACAAAGTCTTTTCGAAAGTCAGATCAGCTTTTTGTTGCCTTTGCGGGCTCTAGAAAGGGATTGGCAGTGTCTAAGGTTACCTTGTCTAAATGGCTTAGGGAGTGCATCTCCTTTGTTTATTCTCTGGAGGAGGAATCAGCTCCTGGCCACATTAAACCTCATTCCACTAGAGCTGTGACCGCTTCTGTCCCCTTTCATGCTAGGGCTTCCATGGATGATATTTGTGCAGCTGCCACCTGGGCTAAACCCCATACCTTTATCATGCATTACAAATTGGATCTGATCTCCAGGGGTAGAGCTACCTTTGGCTCTCTGGTTCTTCGGAATGTTCTTCCATGAGGGCCACCCAGATTCTGTAGTAGCTAGGGACTCTGTCCCTTCAGTGAGGAATGGAAGAAGATTAACAACTTCAGATAAAGAAGTTATGTCTTACCATAACGTTCCATCTGAGTTGTTGATCATCTTCCATTCATCAAACCCTCCCACCTTCCCCCTCCAAGGCTCCTGGCGGATCTTTGGGTCGTTTTGATGTTAGGGTGTTTGCGCAGAGATGGCCTCTGCCTCTGTTTCTCTTTCTTATATATATGTTGCTACTGTGGTTCTGCAAACTCAATCTGAGGTGTGGGATGAAGGGCATTGTGGGTAGTAGCGTGGCTCGAGAGTTTGGTGTACGCTAGCTTAGCATTTGGCAGACTCTCTTCTGAGGGTTCGGAACCGTACCCATCAGTGATGGATGAAAGATCAACAACTCAGATGGAACGTTGTGGTAAGACACAACTTCTTTTTTCTTGATCATGGGGCATGCACAGGAGTATTCTGATAAAGTGTAATTCATTTATTCATCGTACTAATGTGCTATGACTGCTCATTCATTGATTTGCACCTTCTCCAGGCTTTGTTGCTCTGACTCTTATTTTCAAGAGTTTGGATTCTTTTGGCACTTCAGTACCATATGTCTTGGCCTTATAAGCCCTTGCTTCTCATCCTGTCCATTTCCTTTTAGAGAGGTGTATTGATATTGGCAATCTTCTCAACTGTTAACACACCACTTGAGGGCCTTTCACAATAAGATACAATAGATGTGCTAGTACTCAACATATCATGTCATTGTTGAGTGGGCTCTTTGCAGTTAGATCTTACCTTCTGTAAGAAGGATCTTACATTCTTTCTCATTTGCTTGGGCTTTCCCTTCAGGCTCTGGTGGGAGATTTGCAAGTAAGCCTGGTAAGTTTTTAAAGATGTCCTTCAAGGATGCATCTGCAGTCCTTACAAATGGGTTGTCCTGTCGTCAGGCAGCCCTTCGGTCCGCCGGATTCCAAAGTCTGGGTCTGGCCTCGGCTGGTGTCGCACTTCACCCGACGTCATAGCTGCAGTTATTCGGGTATAAAGGCATCAGCCGACGCCATTTTCCTCCGTCTTTCTTGCCGCGTGGCGCCCGAAGCAGAAGCTGTTCGCAAGTGCCGGTCGGTCAGAACCAGAGATTACTACTACCGAATACTTCTACTACTACGGAAGACTTCTAAAAAGCTAAGTACCCCATTGGGGACTCTTTCTTGCCTCAGCCGATGTCAGAAAAAGTGAATAACTGTTTGAGGTATTTGTTTCCCACAATTTAAAGATTTCCACTCTTACTGCTTACCTTGCTTAGGCCCAGACCACGACGTAGCAGCTTGTCTAGCCTGTGCTTCTTTCAACCGACAAACGCTTAGACGTCGGTCTGAATTTGCTGAAGAGTTTTTCGGCTCCGCTTTTGCTTACATTATGCCAGTTATGTTGACTTGCTGTACTTGCACAAGCCAATGTATACATTTACCTTGGTGACAGGAGCTGAGATTGCTGTTAACTCCTTAAAAAAAAAAAAAAAAAAAAAAACAAATTTCTGACAGTAAATGTTAGTTTGCTGCTCAGCTGTAGTGATTGAAGTGTTTGCAGTTCCAGTAGCCAAGACTGAGCTACTGGTAGAATCACTAAATTTGAAGAGGGCTGTTGCCCTCAACATGAATGGCATGTGTTCCACAAAGATATTATGAGATGCTCATTGTATTGTTCACTATTACAGTAGTTATACCTCTACATCAACGTGAGGAGGAGGAAAGGAAAATGCCGTGGAAGTCATGCAGAACATTGTGCTGAAATCTGTCTGATCACCTTCATTTTTTTTTATATGAGAAATTAAGATGACATTAGTTGATGCATAGGCAGAGTATTGAAATTCTCTCAATTTGGGGGAAAAATCATTATTTTTATCTTTTGCTTGTTAGTAGAATAAAAGCTTTGTATGTTAAGTTGTCAATCTCGCCTTCATTCTTGCTGGATGGGTTCGGAGCCGATCCTCGGCTCCGACTCGGCCAATACTAAAAGCTCGAGAGCTAATTCCACCGGCTCGAGGCTCCCCTATATCCCACAATGCTAGGCGGTAACTACCCAGATCTCGTTTGCCGCTATAGCTGACGAGGTGTGTTTTCTACCGGCTCAGGCAGGTTAGTTACAGTTTTACCTTTAGGTACTTCTAAAAACCCCTTTTTTATTTTTAATACATAACTTTTCAGTTTAATTTAAAATTTAGACAAATCGACCCCTGTTTGTCGAACCCCTTTTCCCTTTTTTTTCCTTGTTCTAGGCCTTCGGCCCCTTCCCTTCCCCTAGTCCTTTACTAAATTAGTTTTTTTTGTAAGGGCTTGTGTGTGTGTGTGTTGGTGGTTTAACCTTAAAATTTATTTTAATATTTTCTAAAGAGAGTGTCTGTAGTGTGTTTGTGTGTGTTAGGCTCTCTTATTTTACTATGTCTAAAGACAAGGTCTCAGGCTTCAAGAAGTGTGACTCGTGCTGTCAGAAAATGTCTCTGACAGACGGTCACACTTCTTGTGTGTATTGCCTGGGGCCTTTGCACCTTCAGGACTCTTGTGCCTTTTGTCATGGGTTTAACCCTAGAGTCCTGCAGGAACACAAGAATAAGCTCATCTTGCGGGGCTTATTAAAGCCTGAAGGCCCCCCGACTCAGTCTGTGTCGGGGAAGCCTTCAAAAACTTCTAAACAGTCGGCTCCTGCTCCAGAGTCGACTGCTGAGAAATCTAAGTCGGCTTCGACATCAGCTCCGGCTGGAGCCAATGTTTCTAAGCCCCATACTGTTACCTCTGCTCCGGCTGGAGCCGAGGCTGATAAAACTTTGTCGGCTCCGATACCTTTATCGGAGCCACAATCGAGAAAGAGGTCCAGATCCCCCTCTATTGGATCCGTGCATTCGGCGCCAGGATCCCCTCTCCTTTCAGAACGAAGTCACAAAACTCATTCCTCTCGGTCTTCCAGATTATCCGACCATGATTTGCAAAGGGTAGTGAGTAGACTTAAGTCCGAGGCACTGGCCCAAATGCTGCATAGCCCGACTCACCAGTCAGTGGCTATTCCCGTTCCCCAATACATTCCTCCTCCGACTCCGAGTTCGGAGCCAAGGCTTGTCGGCGCCATGACTGTCGCTGCGTCGGATCTGATACCTTCCATTTTGGCTCCGTCGTCTGCTCCGATCTCCTCTTTCGAGGGATCTCTGCTCCGAGGGGGCGAGTGGCATCGGACCCTTGTCCGACCCCGCTCTCCCTCTCGGGGCTTCAGCGTTGGTGAGTTTGGCTCCGACATCGGCTTCGGAGCCGTCTCTGTCGGTGCCGGGGGAGGTCCGTGTCTCTTCGGAGCGGGGGCCTCGGGCCTTGCCTGACAGGGGTGCCTTCGAGGTCATGCGGAGCGTGCTAGAACCAGGTTCTGCCCTACAGTCAGCTCCTTCAGCCCCTCCATCTACAGTGCCTGCGGTGATTTCTACTCACCCCCTTGTCTCAGACCGCAGAGAGCCAACTCCTCAAGTTTCCCCATTGGGAATTTCCTCCTCTTCCGAGGCCTCTCCTGACCCTGCAGGAGATGCCCCTAGGAAGAGGCAGTGCGAGAGGAAGCACATTGACTCCTGAGTCTATCACCTCCGACACTGACTTAGAGGAATCCGAAGGTTCCCCTCGATCCCCCTCTGAGGATGTCTCCTTTGCTGACATCCTTGAAATCCTGAAACAGAGGGGGAACTGGCCAGCCCTTAACCCTTCGGAGGATGAGTCAGTGTATCTTGAGGCGTTTGGCTCTCACCCTTCTACCTCCTGGGTGTCCCCTCCCTTTGACCCCCTTATGGAAGTGGTGGCAAGGAGGGCTTGGACGGCTCCTGACTCAGTGGAACCCACCCCGAGGAGACCATCCAAATTTATTACTGCCCCCAGAGACAAAGATTTTTTATCCAAAGGTGTCCCTGTTGATGCCATGGTGGTGGCTGCGGCCACAAAGAAGGAATTAGCTGATCCTTTGGTTCCTGTCCATCCTCCTAATAAGGAATCTAGGACCATGGACAGGTACGGCAAGCGGATGTTTTCATCAGCGACCTTTTCAATGCGGTCGCTGAACTACTTATGCCACTTCACTCGTCTCCAGAGAGATTTACTCAAGGATATGGGTGAACTGATAAAGGATCCTACAGCTGAGGGGTTCAAAGATACAATGAACTCCCAGTTGGCAACCCTAAATTCCATCGTCAACTCCTCCATGCGGCTGGTCTCATATGCAGCAGATGGAGCGAGTAGAGCCGCAGGCACAGGTGTTACCTTATGATGTCACGCCTGGATGCGGCTATGCAACTTTGCGGACCCTTTCAAGGCGTCCTTCACCAATTCTCCCTTTGATGGATCATCCTTGTTTGGTCCACAGGTGAAGGATACATTGACCAGGTGCGAGGTAGAAGGTAAGACTCTCTCTGCTGTAGGAGTCTGTTTTTCTACCCCTTCTAGACCATATCCCAAAGGTCAAAGGGGAGGAAAGATGTGGTTCCGCAAACAATCCCAGGGAGTCTCATCTGACGCACAAGGCCGATTCCCCTCTAGAGGCAGAGGGGAGAATAATAATAGATGCCGCCCTAGAGGCAGAGGAGGTCCGCAAAACCAGGGTAGCAGAGAAATGTTCTCTGACAAACCCTTTCAGCACCCCTGAGGGGCTGCCCGGCTGTCCACCTTCGGAGGCAGTCGGGGGAAGGTTATCACTGTACCCAAAAGCCTGGCTTTCCTTACTCAAGACAAATGGGTACAGTCGATCATATCCGAGGGTTACAAAATTCCCTTTATTCACATCCCAACCCAACCAAAAAGATCCCTTCCAGATGTTCCACCCGGTCTAAGGGAACAAGCAGCATTAGAAATTTCAAAGCTGCTAGCAAAAAGAGCTATCCAATCAGTCCTGGCAGACCAGCAAGGATCCGGAATCTACTCCAAATTCTTTTTGGTACCAAAGAAAACAGGGGACTGGAGACCCATACTGGATCTCAGCTACTTAAACAAGTTTGTCAAGAAAACAAAGTTCCGGATGGTCACGCTACAGTCCATTCTACCCTTCTTGGGTCAGGACAATTGGATGTGCTCGATAGATCTTCAGGACGCCAGACTACCACATCAAAATGAACAGACGCTCCAGGAGATATCTCCGCTTCAGGCTGGGAGACAGTCACTACCAGTTCAGGGCCCTGCCCTTTGGTCTCACTACAGCCCCCCGTGTGTTCACCAAATGCATGGCAGTGGTCGCGGCTCACTTGAGACGTCAAGGATTCCAGGTGTTTCCATATTTAGACGACTGGCTCCTTACCGCCACCACCAGACATCAGCTTCTCCTATCCAGGGACTTCACCATTCATTCTTGCCAAGCTCTAGGCATTTCAATAAACTTCGAAAAATCTGCTTTGCCGCCTTGTCAATCTATTGTCTTTATAGGCGCCACCTTAGACGCACTCAATCTTTCAGCCAGACTCACAGAGCAGAGGGTGTCAGACATTCGGAACCAAGTTTCCCTTCTCTTACAATGCAACAAAGTCAAAGCCAGACTGGTTTTGAAGGTACTAGGACTCATGGCAGCAGCTATTCCCCTTCTCCCCTTAGCTCGCTTTCACATGAGGATCCTCCAATGGATGCTGTTTACTCAATGGTCCTTTCAACAGCTCCCGATGTCCCATACCATATTGATAACTCAAGCATGCAAGAATCAACTGTATTGGTGGATCTCCTCACCTCAACTTCTCAGAGGAAGACCCTTCACTCTTTCCCCCCCCAGTCGCCACGTTGACAACAGATGCCTCACCGATTGGGTGGGGGGGCATTATCAGGGCAGGACAGTCCAGGGCACGTGGCAACCTTCCGAGTGCCACTTGCACATAAACGTCTTAGAGATGAGAGCAGTGCTTTTAGCATTGCAAGCCCTTCACGACTCTCTTCCCACTGGGACTATTGCAATTCAAACGGACAACATGTCCGTAGTGTGGTACATCAGCAAACAAGGCGGAACCAGATCATACCCTTTATGTCGAGAGGCACTCAGACTTTGGCAATGGGCGATCTCTTCTCAGCGTTTTCTTATAGCAACGCACATTCCCGGGAAATCCAACGTTATTGCAGACAAATTGAGCAGAGCAATTCTCATGCCCCACGAGTGGTCTCTAAAGAAATCAGTTCTAGAAGAAGTATTCCTAAGATGGGGCCAGCCTTGCTGTGATCTTTTTGCTACTCCCCAAAACAGCAAGTGTCACGACTTCACTCTCTTCCCGTTACCAGGCCATCCCACCAGAGACGCTCTAGTCCACGATTGGCCCCGGGGACTTCTATATGCCTTTCCCCCCTTTCCACTGATATCTCAACTAATTCAGAAAGCCATCGCCTTGAGAGTGACTATGATCCTCATTGCCCCTTACTGGCCTCGACAGATATGGTTTCCCTTTCTTCATCGTTACCTTTTGGAGCAGCCTTGGCATCTGGACCCAGTACCAGATCTGATAACCCACCAATCGGGTCAGCTGCACCAATCTCTGCCTTCTCTAAACCTCACAGCGTGGTTTCTCCGATTCCAACCTTAGCCAGGCTTCCTCAATATCTCGCCGGTCCGAGATATCTTGATAGCCTCTCATAAATCTTCTACCCGGAAGATTTATAGTAGCAAATGGAAACCCTTTTGGGCAACATCAAAAAACATAGATCCCTTTACTGCACCTATCCAGTCTATTTTAGACTTTCTAGCAGAACTCTTTCATTTAGGATCTTCTGCATCAACCATTAGAGTTCAATTGGCTGCCATATCAAATTTTCATGTTGGTGTTTCAGAGTCTAGCATCATGGCTCACAAACTCTGTAAAGCCTTTTAAGGGGTGTATTTCTTCTTAAACCTCCAATCAAAGATCCCCCGCCTCAATGGGATTTGAACTTGGTTCTGGCATCTTTAATTCTTCCCCTTCAACCGGCGGCTTCATGTTCTCTGAAGTTGCTTTCTTGGAAGACACTTTTCTGGTAGCTATAACTTCAGCAAAAGGGTATCCGAACTCCATGCTCTGTGCAGTCGCCCTCCTTACTTAGTTTTTCACAAAGATAGGGTATCCTCCGCACTAATCCATCCTTTTGCCTAAAATTTCTTCTCAAATAAACCTAAACCAAATTATTGATCTTCCCGTCTTTTTCCCTAACTATTCAAACAGGTCGGAACAAAAGCTACATTTTTTGGATGTTCATCGCCAACTTAGATATTACTTAGACAGGACTAAACAATTCAGGAAATCTGATCAATTGTTTCTGTCATATGAAGGTAAATTGGGCCTTCCAGTTACTAAAGTATCCCTCTCTAGATGGCTCACCTCTACAATAACCTTCATCTATGAGATCAGACATCAAAAACTACCCTCAAGACCTAGAGCTCATTCAACTAGGGCATTAGCTACATCCGTAGCTTTTCAGGATAGGCTGCCAATAGATTCAATTTGTGCAGCAGCCACCTGGGCTTCTCCTCATACATTCATTTCACATTACAAATTGGACATGGTTTCCAGAAGTCGTGCCAATTTTGGTTCCACTGTTCTCAAGAGTCTGTTCAGATAGGCCACCCGGGATAAGGTGCTAGGGACGCGGTCCCATCCAGCAAGAATGAAGGCGAGATTGACAACTTAACATTAAGAAGTTATGTACCTACCATAACGTTCCATGTTAGTTGTCTTCTTCTCGCCTTCTTTCTTGCGTCCCACCCTCCTTCCCCCAATCCTGGACAAGACCGACTGGAATTCATTTTGTGTTTTTCTTCTGAAAGTTGTCATTCCCACACGTTCTTCCACCTCTTCTATCCTTACTGAGGTCTGCCTTTCCTTTACGCAGATTGTTTTGAGGTGGGTTTCCCTACTCCATTCTATGGAGACTAGGATTGCTTGGTATAGCTATCAAACGAGATTTGGGTAGTTACCGCCTAGCATTGTGGAATATAGGGGAGCCTTGAGCCGGTGGAATTAGCTCTCGAGCTTTTAGTATTGGCCGAGTCGGAGCCGAGGATCGGCTCCGAACCCATCCAGCAAGAAAGAAGGCGAGAAGAAGACAACTAACATGGAACGTTATGGTAGGTACATAACTTCTTATTTGGTGTTATGGTAGGGTGTCCGTTCCTAAAGTTAACAAGTGCCTTTCTTGTAGAAAGCTAGTCCCTGTTAAGTAATTTCACAGTCCGTGCTTGATTAGTTTTGAGCAGAAGCATGGTGTTGCCTTCTGTCCTCATTGTGCTAGAGTCAACAAGAAGACCATTAAGTAGATGGTACAATCTCTCTAGGACTGTTCAAACCAGGAAAGATTGAATGCCTTATTCAAGACCACCATGACATCAGCTGAATTGTTCGCTGTTACCCCACTTTAAAAAGGTAACTAGAACTGCCCACGAGACGGGATCTGGGGATATGGACACTAATGAGTTCAATGGCCTTTCTAGGCTCATGATCATTAGGTCTGGTGAGGTACATTTAAAGCCCACAGCTCTGATACCTGTAGTCCAAGATCTCTGGTGATGCCCATAAGTAGCCTGCTGCACTCTGTGAGGAAAAGACATCTCTCTGCACTGGAGTTGATGTAGATTCCACTGGTGGACTTCTGAATCTACTGATCATATTGTAATAACTGATGGTGAGAGTGGAATGCCCTCACTTTTAGTTTGTGAGGATGTCTGTAGTTGGAAAATCAAAGCCATAGGTATCTGCCTAGCACTGGATGATTGCCACTACTCAAGAAAGAAGGGCCAGTACACCCAAACATCTGATGTCTGCCATATTGTTGCAGCATAAAGTAGACAGGTTCTTTCCATCCTAGTCCCCTCCCAAGATCTGGTGAAATTGACTGAGGATTTTATGCTTTTTCCTAAGAACCTGCAGTCAGTATTGGGATTCCCGACCTTAAAATTGAAAAGGGGATTAGTCTTTCCAAGGAATTATTATCCACCCATGGTGAGTTAGATGGGTTTGGCTTATGTGGATCAAAATCTTTCTGCTGTGTCTCTCTCCCTCTCTCTCTGTGCTGGACACTGACAGCTTCTTATTTTGTACATCCCTGCCAGTGGATTTCTCATTTGAGGACAACCTCAACAAGATGAAATATTTATTTGTGTGGGAGGATGAAATAGGTGCAGAGAACTGGGCCTACCAGAAATCAAACCATTAAAAAATCCTCCAGTGATTAAAACTTTGGAAGATGCATTTTACCAGAGCTTCCTTGGAGCTGGATACCCAACCCTCCTGCTCACAAGAGTCTAGACCACTTTTACAGGTTTATGGATTCCTGTAAGTACCTGCACAAGAGTCCAGATGCCCATCCAGCCATGGCGACTGTGGATTCATTAAAGCATTTTCTAGGACTCCAAACAAGAATCCTTTTCCCAATAACCGAGAAAGAGAGCCCTTAACTGATTTGGAAAGCAGGTATGACTTCTTCCACCCTGACCTTCAGGGCTCTGATACTCTCATGATAAAGGTGCCAAGGGTCTCATCCCATGTTAAGGAAAAGGCTGTGGAGACAGAGGGCAAGGCCCTGAGAGGTAAAGTGCTGGAGTTGTGCAACCTCTGTCTGGAGGTGGTTAGGCAATTTATCAAGTATAGCAAAGTTGCAGTGGATACATTTTGCAGGGTGGCAACAATGGTGGTCAGTAATTGAGAGATGCCTCTGGTTAAGGATGCACCCCTTGCCTGATAGTATCAAAGTACAGCTTCTCAGAACCCCACTAGAAAAGGTACTGCTGTTTGGATCCTTGGCTCAGTAGATATTTAGGAAGGAGGAGGAAAACAATGCAGTAACTCAAAAAAAAAGAAAAAGCTGTTTCACCCCCCCCCCAAATACCACATATAGTAAAAAGTACTCTAAAAGCTGACTTCCACCAGAAGCAAGACAAAGTTAAGCAGATAAGAGAATATAAGACAAGTTCTCAAGAAAATGGCAAACTGACCAAAAGTGAGAAGCTTGTGGATCACCCGGATACACCATGAGAAAGCAACCGAGTTGGCAGACCTCTTCCCTTCCCCTACCCCATTGCTGTCATTTCTGTATCACCCCCCCCCCAAAAAAAAATCCAAACCAAAAAAAAAATGGTCACTTGGAACGTTTTTTTAAAAAGACTGACCATTTAAAAAAGCACACCACCTTGCAAAACAAAAACATTTTCCCATTAGATCTCTGTATTCTAAGCTGCACCAAAACTACTTTTGTTTCTTATTTTGTAGTATGTTTTTTGACAAAATGGCCATCATGGGGCCCTTCCATATTAATGTGCTCATGTTTTTTTTTTTTTTTTTTTTTGTCCCCCCTTGGGACATACTTTCTTGGCCTAACCCCCAGTCCCCATGTCCATGTCAGGTCTACCAGCTTGTCTTCCATCCTTCTAGGCATTAGTCATAAGTGATTCCATCATAAGACATGCAGATGTCCCCCTTAACAGGCTGGATAAGGAAAAGGTCAAAGCAGGTGTCTGTTAGGTGCTAGGAGCCACCATATCACACATGCACTCAAGTTTCCCAACAACAGGTACTGTTATGACTCTGTCGTAGCCCATGTTGGTATGAATGACTTGAGACGTACCTCTCTGGACTATATGAAGGGAGACATGTCTGAGCTGTTGGATTATTTGTCTCAGGCACGTTTGTCCCTAGCCTTGAGCATTATTTTACCTTCACCTAGGATGATGCCTCACTAGAAACAGAAAATTAATGACTTCAGTAATTGGCTTAGTTTCTGGTGTCATTCTAAGGGGATCCAGTATCTGTCAGCCTGAGATGACATGATCGACCGACCTCAATGCTTTGCCAGAGATGGTCTTCATCTGTTGCCCCTGGGATTTTGGCTACTGGCTAAGGCTCTTGCCACCTCCATAGTGCCTGTTTTAGGCAGTGTCTCAAGGACAAAATTCCTGAAGTAAAAACTCCATCTACAAACAACCTCAGGGTTGTACTGCTAAACGCTAGGAGTCTTAACACGAAACTGCACTCACTAGAAGCAGTCCTCACATTGGAAGACGCAGACATTTGTGAAGTCATGGAGATGTAGTTCAAGGCTTTGGAGAGCACCCAGCCTTCCTGGGTACACCTCCTTGCACGTTCAGACCACAAACTGAAGGAGTGAAAACTAAAGAGGGTAGTGTATCAAAATTCATTAATGATAAATACACCTCCAGATTGGTTAAACAGTATGGTTCCCTGGAGATACTTCAGGTGCAAGTAACTGTTGGTAGGGCACCTATTCCAACTCATTGTCGGCTACAGAACCCCCTCCATGAATCAGGATACCCACTCTGCCTATTTGGATCTACTTGAGTCTATCAATATCCGAACACCATGGTTTTGGGTGAATGTAACTACCCATTCATTGACTGGATAAATTACTCGTGCGCAAACTCACTTGCCCAAAGGTTCCTTGACTTTAACTCCAGTGCCCTGGACCACCTGATTGACACACCCACAAGGGATGCCAACATCCTGGATCTGGTGCTTACCGTTATGGTGGACTACCATAGCTCCCCCACTGAGGTTTTCCCTGGTCAGATCTGACCACAAATCAGTCTCATTCGAAGTAACTGTTGCACCTGACCCCCCCCCCCTCTCCTCCAGCAACAATTAAACTGAAAAACTCCTCCAAAGCAGATTTCTTACGGGGTGGTATAAATAGCTTCATGGCAACCCCCCCCCCCGATGGAATTGACAACTATGAAAAGTTGTACACCGATGCTTTATACAAACACCTGTATAACTGCATTGACTCTGCCATACCTGATAGGACCAAAACAAGCTCCTCAAGGAAGAGCAAACTTGCCTGGTGGACAACTGCCATTAACAGGCTTTACAACAAGAGGAAGAAGTTGTCTGAGAGTAAGAGGGAGCGAAACCCTAAACTGGAAACGCTCCTTCTTCAGCTTAAAAGAGAACCACACCCACAGACTCAAAAAACATGTTTATTTCATCATGGTTTGGTGTTTCTTGCAGTTTAACACCACTCTTGGACTATTTACAGGCTGTTAAATATTTATATATGTATGAGGTCTGGCATCTTGAAGTAATTCTGATTGTTTAGGCTGCCTCTAGGTATCCCAAAATGCAGTGTGTGTTTGTAAAAAAAAAAAAAAAAAAAAAAATTACATCACGCAGGCCTCTGTCTTCCTAAACCTCCTGTCACTGCATTGATTTTACATGCATACACTGCTGTTTTTCAGTCAATTATTTTTAAGTAACAATTCATGCCATTTAATGACTACTTAAAACACAAACAGGGTAAATGCCACAGAACAGACTTTCAAAGTGCCTTTTGTTTATTTATTTTTAGGATGGCTAAACAGTAGTCTTTTGTAAAGCCTAAATTGTACTACGACTCATCTCACATCCCCTTCACACCTAACTTCCTAGCTATCAAAGTGCTAAGTGTAATTTGAACTGTTACCTGCTGTGATTGACAGTTCACAGCAGGAGACTTGACTCGTGTACTGTTTCCTTGTTCTCGCCTTTACTTTCTGTATGGGTATGGGAAGAACCAGGGAGCTGTGACATCCCAGCATAGGTGGATTTTTAGGACAGTCGTGGTTATGTTAGTTTGGGGAGGGAATTGGTCAGAAAATTACCTGTATTCACTGGCCTTGATGACATCAGTGAATTGGAGACTTTAGCAAGCTTTTCCAGGGCAGGATAAAAGTTTTTTGAAAATGAAACCACCACAACAGTAAGGTATTATTTTAGTGGAGAGAAACAGTCTATTTAAAATAATTTAAATGGTGTCTTTTGTTCATAGCAGGGACAGTAAAAAGGTTCATAGATTGGTACTAGGCTATCGGCCCTAGGGCCTATATAAGCCTAGCCATAACAATTCCCTGGCTATTTCTTCCCACAGTATTTACTTCCCTGGACCCGTCTAGCAGGGTGACTGACGTGATCCCTGGGGTGAATTTTCTATGTCCCATCCAATCATCAAGGTTCCTTTTGAAGAGGACCACAGAGGTGCTTTCCTTGACATGTATGGTCAGTCTATTCCAGAGTCTGGGAAGTCTCTGGGTCAGGAACCTATCCCTCCAGCACGTTTTGTTCATTGTGATGACAAGGTTTAGATCCCTGGAGCATGTTTCTCTGAGGGATTGGGATTTCTTTTAAGTGTAGCATGTCCTTCAGATCTGGGTTTGACATGGCCTTGTATGTTAAGCAGAGATCGTCTCTGAGTAGACGATATGCAACAGAGTATAGGTGGAGTTCTTTTAGACGGTCAGCATAAGGCATTTGCTTTAGGCCTGTGATTCTTTTTGTGAGGTATTTCTGCGGCCTTTCCAGCTGCAGATGTCTTGAGAGGTACATACCAAATGGGGCGTTGTATTCTATAATGGGCCTAATGAGGGATGAGTACAGTGGGACAATGACTTCCTTTTTTCTGGATGAAAAGCCCGTAGTGATGAGGTGTGCCACATAGAAGGATTTCCTGACTGTTGTGGTGATGTGGTTATCGAAGGTGAGACCACTGTCCACCTGTGTCCCTAAGTCTCTTATCACACTTTTGGTGTTTAGTGTACTGCCACCTATGTGGTAATTCATGGGTACATGTTTTTTCCCAAAGAGGATAACTATACATTTCTTGGCATTGAGCTTGAACCCATGGCTCTGGCACCAAGCACCTGTTTCTGTAAGGCCCTTTTGTAGAATATCCACATCATTTGGGGATTCAATAACTGCTCCCAGTTTGCAGTAATCTGCAAACTTTGTTCGCCAGAGTCCCTTAGTGTTGGTCTGTACTTCAGAGAAGTAGATGCCAAACAAGAGCGGCCCCAGGACTG
Source organism: Protopterus annectens (assembly GCF_019279795.1). NCBI lineage: Eukaryota > Metazoa > Chordata > Ceratodontiformes > Protopteridae > Protopterus > Protopterus annectens. The sequence continues at coordinate 670,198,534 of NC_056734.1, forward strand.
AGCCCGGAGGTACTCCACTTGTCTCGAGCTGGATTTGGAGTCGACTGCTTTTACACTGTGGGTTCTGTCAGTAAGCCAGTTGGCACCCCATCAAGTGACGTAGGGATTAATGCTCAGTTTAGTACGTTTATGTATGATTCCAGAGTGGGGGATGGTGTCAAAGGCCTTGACGAGGTCTAGATAGGCTGTGTGGTCCACCTTACCCTTGTCCACGGCCCTGGAGACTGATTAGAAGAAGTCAGTCAGGTTCGGGAGACAAGATCGGCCCTTCATGAACCCAAACTGCGTGGGGTCCAAGGTCCAGACTGTTTTCTTACTAGCCATTACATCTTACAGGAGGATATCAGAATTACAGACCTTCATGTCAAGCAGCCCATCCTCATTTTCCACAAGGATAGGATATTCCTCCTTGCCCAACCCCACCTTCATACCATGTTTGAAGCAGAGGTTACTCTAGATCAAGACATTAGCCTCACTGTGTTCTACCTTCTACAGAGCACAGGGGCATTTTGCACACCTTGGATGTGCATAGGCAGCTGAGATTATATCTATACGAAAGCAAAGAAGCAACTCCGACAAGTTAGCTTTTTCAAAGGGTAGAGAGGACAGACCTGTCTCAAAATAGACAATTTCAAAATGGCTTCTGTTTGTATCTCCTTTTATTACTCATTATGTCAATTCTGCAGTAAATCAGGTGTGAGTATACTCCACAAGAATAACTTCCACTGTTACAGCCATCTTGCAAGAGTTAGCACATAGGTCATGTTGGAAACAGTGGTTTAGTCATCTGCCTACACTTTCTCTAACCATTATAATGTGGACATTATCGCTAATGTCAGAGCAGATTTTGCCAGAACTATTTTGTAATAACTACTACAACCAGCTTCTTGTCAGGGTCAGCGATCTGCTATTCCATGTGGGAATCTTCCCAAGAACGAACACTGCTGCAACAGTGAACATAGTACAGTTAGCTAGGAATGTACTATGATTGTAGATATTTGAAAACATTCACTGTTGCAGTAATATTTCACACCATCCACCCCTCTGTTAATTACCATGAATTGGATTGGGCACAAAGTCTCCTGTTCCGTCTCCTTTCGTCTACCTAGTGTCAGCTTTTATGATATTCTGGTGTAGCTGCCATCCTTGGAAGTGTATACCACCTAGGAAGTGAGTGCTGTGGCTTCAGTCCAGACTCCAGCAGTGGGCAGGGTCCACAAGGAACAAGTGATGGTATGGATTGATATCCTTTTTAATACTACAGGTGTGCTGATATTCAGGGGAGAGGGCATCTGTCTGGCCTGAAGGGAAAAGAGAAAATGCTTTGGGGCAGGGTAGACATCAGTCCTAAGAGTTTGTAGTACTGCATCAGTGAGCACACACTGATGTCTACAGTTATAAGTTCCTTATACAACTGTAATTTCCATTTCTTTGGTAGCTTTGTAGTTCCTTTGCTTTCAGTCCGATTTTCTTGTGATAGACAAAAACACAGGAAGAGGAAAAAAAAGCATGTACAGTTTTTAAAACTTGTTGCAAGCAGTATATGCATTTGTAAAACCAGATTATAGGACAGTTTTTTTTTGGTTCTCTTGCTTCTTTTAGATCATTAGCTATAAGATGAAAATGTTTTGGCCTAGCTTTGTTACTGGTAGTGGAAGAACAGACAGCTAGGCTGACATGCTGTACGTGCTTTCCTGCAATCATTTTAAAATGCTGTATGATGCTTCCCATTTGTCTTGAACTTCCCAGTAGTAGTATTTGAGTAAGACTGAAGTGAATCAGCTTCATTTGCCTGCTAGTGGTTCTGAAAGCAGTGTATTTTTTATCAGTACCAAATTACTGTATCATTTATTACCCACACAGCTTTTAACCAGTACTGCCCCAGTACAGTTCCAATTCAAGCAAGTATTTAAGGTTGACAAATATTTCTCATTCTGTTCTGTCTCTCTTGAGTTGTGTGTTCAGTTTTCATGGTTGTGTTGCTGAAGATGGTGGGGCTTATAGTTCCAGGATGTCATGATATGCACCTGTGGAGACATAGTGCCAACCCACTTGCCAGCATATGAGCTAAAGCATGAATTTATGCCAACAGAGCAGTTGCAGGTGAGAGAGAGAGTGTTAACCATTTTTCAACACAGAAGGCCATCTTGAATGTACAAAAGACATCTCCTCAATCATACTAGCATAGAGAGATGAAATATTGACTACGAGTCAACCAACCCAGGTTCAGCTAGCAGCCCAGAAAGTGGAGGAGCTGACCAATGAATGTATAGGTGCTTTCCTTGAAGTGCATACTCTGCATTAAATCTCTGTTGGAGGTCAGGGTTGCCTGCAAGAGAGTAGGACGATTGAGATGTCTTTTCTATGAGAAACATGCCTTTCATGCATACCAAACACACGGCATCCATTGATTTAACATAGGCACAGCCATAAGGGAACAGATAGGGCTCAATGAGAAGTCTTTTCAGATCCTGAAGTGGTTGACACTGCTTCTGTCCCCCTGACCTTTACTGCTTGATAGAATATATGGTGGATGCCCGTGCCCTGGCCCAGCAGTCATGGAGCCTCAATCCACACCACTAACACCAGTGAGGGGCATCTCATACTGGAGGAAAGGATAACAAATACACACAGTAAAGTGCAATTTCCCTTAAGAGCACACAGAGATCACAGTCAGTCTGGGGCTGGTCGCTCCCTTGCTCTCCAGGTCCCCAAAAAGACTTCCCCACTGGCACAGCTATAGGGTCCAGATTTCAACCTAGTAGGCAAGCTAAAACTTCCAGCACCCTCTCTGTCCAACCAGTGCTTAGTGTCCCTGCCCAATTAGCTGACCACACACACACTTTGAGAAGAGTTTATACAACCACACAGACACTCCTGGGGAAGGCTGGCACAGGTTCTCCAGCTGTGCCCCTTTTTCCCAGACTATACGGTAGTACCAGCTGCCACCACCCAGTAATATTTATCAGCTACTCAAAGGCCCTTAAAAGGGTTTCCAGTTATTACTGTGCAGTAGTATTATCCAATTGGTAGTTTAGCCCAGGGCTAAAGCTATTAGAGTGGCTTTGTACAATTTACCAAAGGCATGCAAGTACTCTAAAGAGCTTAAATTATCTCTACAAAACGGCCACAGTTGAAAGGGTTTAAAAATATTTAATAACAAGTAGTCAAAACACAAGACAATACTTTTTTATTACACAGTGCTATTCAAGAGTTCAGAGATCACAGAGAAAAATAATTCAGTAGTACAGTGCTGTCAACACAGAAAAACACTTAGTCTAATCTTTCTAGCTGTTTCTAAGAGAAAACACAAGTCTAAAATATACTTACATATAGAGCAAGACAGTGCTGGTGAGTTGGATGGTCAAGACAACAATGCGTAATGCTTTCTGATTCTGTTTTTAAAAATCACATTCCTGGTTCACATTACATCATTCTTCACACTTCCCTGGGTTCCCAGGCTAACAGACTACATTTACATTCTTCACCTCTGGGCAGAAACCAGAGCAATAAAGGACATGTATGCATGCAAATTCTGGCCATTGACTCTGGCCTTAAAACAATAGGCAGGATGCCTTACTCTAGACTTGCTGGCTCCGAGTTTTAACATCAAAGGGTCACAACATGCTTTACCTGGTCAGTATAATGCACTGTTGCATTTTTTTTCCAGTTCCACATGTAACACTATTTTTACCATTTAAGACAACTAGCCTGTGGTTTACATTAACATTTACAGATGACAGAATTATCTCCAAAATTCTATCTGGCTAGGCTAGCAACCTTCACCTGTTTTCTTTGAGGGATCTAAGGACAAAAACCAATAAAGTGAAATTCTCACATACTGGGCAACATTTAAAACATGTTTAAGAGTTCACTTGTATTTGCTATACCTGGTTTTGTTGTTTAATGATATCAACATTTTTGTGAACAGGTTAGATATCCCATTTGCAGCTTTCATCTTGAATATAACCTAATGATCATTTTTTTAAGGTGGAATATAAGCTGGGATTTCAGGTTGACAACCCTGCAGCTATGGATATGCCAATAGTAAATATCCCCTTAGATGGAGAAATACCACGCACTTTTTCAGGTAAGATTTTTTTTCTGCGTAATTTTTAGAAAAGATAGAAGCATATTTGTAACAGTTGATTGGAATATTACTGAATGTGAGAAGAATGTTGTAGAATTATTTTAAAAAATTTGGAATTTTATTATGAGACAATAGCATGTTTAGACAATTTTCTGTGGCATCATAGTGCCACTAGTTTGAAGTAATACTATTTATTGTCCCTTTTGTCTGACTTTGACCTCTTTCATTGAATGACTTTTTGAATTTAGTCTCCCGACATCTCTTGCTCAGCATACTTCCGAATTTTGCTGCGTCTGTGCTCAGGGGTGTTTGCCTGCTTGGTATTATGCACTGGAGTTCAAGGATGCACTTGGTCGTTGTTATTGTTAATATTCTGTGCCATTTTTTGAACATGTCAGATGATGAATCCTTAAAGGTAGCTGTAAAGTTCCTTTAGATTCCTAAAACGTAGAAAGTAGGTACTTGTGGTTGTATCATTTTGAGGATCAGCAGTGGCATGGTTTTTATTGCTTGGGAGGGAAGCATCTATTGAAATCATTAACATTCATACCAGTAATTCAGCTTGACTAGCTGCAGAAGAGAAAGAAAAATCTTTGTAGGTTTACATTAGCCCTTTGAATGAGGTAACTGAGAAGTGGACTAAATACATGAACCATCAGGGAAAAAAAGCTGAAATGTTCTTGGAGGCAAGGCATTTGTTAAAAACCTCCTTGTGTTAAACACAATCATAAGAAGTTGCTTCTTAATTAGTGAGGGTTTGAACTTGTGCCCTCTCTCAGCTGTCACTGCAGAGCTGAGAGAGGGCAAACATCCTGCATCCTATCATACCAGCACATTCTCCCTTATTTGAGTGTTTGCATCTTAAGCACAGACAATTGCTTCATATGGAGAAATTCTTCAATAAAAGCTCTGTGATCACACTCAAGACTGCTGAATCGACAATTCTTCTCTTCAGACTTCTGGTCATGCTTGATGCAATGTACTCTAATTGCATCCACTGGAATGACCCACATGTTAAGCTGTTGCAGTCTCTCGTTGTGTGCCAGATGTTCTTTGTGTTTCACTGTTGCAGTCATTACATTTGGGTTATCTACTTGCAGGTAGCCCTCAGCCGGCCTGATTATCAAAGTCTTTTTCAACATTTTGAGAAACAAATGGGGGAGCCCAGAGATAGACCTGTTTGCCTTCCCTCAGAAGTACCAATTGGACAAATTCTGCACAAGGACTCCCCACAGACAAGCTTGGAAAGTGGATGCCTTGTCCTTCACCTGGGAAAGCCTTTCAGTTTATGCCTTTCCCCCTCTGCCTCTCCTCTCGAAAGTTCTACTAAAGATCAAATGGACAAACCAAGGAAAATACTTATTGCACCAGACTGACCACGCCAATACTGATACCCCCTCTTGCGCAGTATGTCACTGCTGGAACCATGGCACCTGCCTCAGACCCCTTCCCTGCTGTCCCAGCAGGTGGGCCAGATTCTGCACCCCCATCTTCAAACCCTGAACCTTGCACCCTGGCTAATTACCTGAGCTCTCCAATACCATCCCTCTGTAAGCAAGTGCTGGATGTCATCCTGGAGGCAAGGAGGCCTAGTACTAGAAAATCCTATGCTGAAAAGTGGAAAAGATACTGTTCCTGGAGCCAAACTCAGGGGATGGGCACAACAGTGCCCAGCTTACCGCATATTCTTCAATACTTAACAGAGATACTTTACAAGAGCCTTTCCTTCTCTTCTAGTAAAATTCATGCCTCAGCCATTTCAGCACATTATAATACTGAGCCACCCCTCTTTTCTCACCCCCTGCTGAAGCAATTCCTCACAGGGGCCAACAATTTAAGACCGCCCAGGAGAGCCCCTACCCCAGCCTGGGACCTTAACTGTGTATTGGAAAAGCTCACTCTACCTCCTTTTGAGCCAGCAACTACAGAGATGAAATTCCTTTCTTGGAAAACAGCCTTCCTTCTAGCCATCACTTCAGCAAGAAGTGTGTCTGAATTACAGGCCCTCATGGCAGTGGAGCCCTTCATCATCTTCCATGCAGATATGGTGTCCCTCAGGACCAATACTTCCTTTATGCCCATGGTGGTATCCAGTGTGGTCCTTAATCAGTCCTTTCATTTGCCAACCTTCTTTTCTAATCCACAGAACAAAGGAGAATGAATACTGCACTCTTTGGTTGTGCACAGACAACTTAGATTTTATTTGGACAAGACTAAGCCTCTCAGGAAAACTGAACAGCTGCTAGTTGCCTTTGCTGCAGGGGCAGAGGTGAAGGCCATTTCAAAGCAAACCATTTCTAAGTGGATAGGCCATTGCATTCATTTCTGCTATAAGCACCATTGAAAACCTACCCCATAGGGGATAAGACCACATTCCACCAGGGCTGCATCTATTTCAACAGCCTTTCTCAGAGGTGTTCCTACCAGGGACATCCTAGAAGCTGCTACCTGGAGTTCTGTTCATACCTTCACCAAGCATTACTTGCCTATTTTTTTCTAAATCCAGAGCTGGTTTTGCCACTGCAGTCTTGCAGGGCCTAATAGCTGGTCCTAATGCTCTTTAACTGCCTCCTCCCTTCCTTAGCTTTGGGAATCTACCCAAATGGTAATGATTGCAACAGTAAAACACGAAGAACATAGTACAGTTGTGTACACTTACCATAAATGTAGCTGTTCGAGTGTTTGTACTGTTGCAGTCCTGGTTTCCCTCCCTCCAGCCCCCTGACTTCTATTGGCTATACCTTTCTTCTTGTTTACTGTACTTAAGCTTTCTGGTGTATTTGCTTTTTGTTGAAGGTGTAACCTTGTATATAATTGCTTCCCATTATGGGGGCACCTGACATCTGGGGCAAGAAAAACTGATGTAATGGCGTCGGCTGCATGCCTTATATACCCCTGACTCCCTGATGTCATGGAAGAAGAGAGAGCAACCGACGCAGGACCAAAGACTTTGATAATCAGGCCGGCTGAAGGCTACTTGCAAGCAGATAACCCAAATGTAATTACTGCAACAGTGAATACACTCGAACATCTACATTTATGGTAAGTGTACACAACTGTACTGTCTTAACTGTGCTGTGAAGTACATACCATTAGGGAGTACACAAATGCAATTGCAGAACCACTTGCAGATCTCTCATGACCAGTACTTCCACTTCTGTGTACTCACCCTGGCATTAATGCACATAATGCAATACCCCGCATTCACATGTCACAATCTTGTTGACTCACTTTCCACCTAAGACTGAGCTGCAAATCTGCTGGAATCAAGTGTAAGGAAGGATCTATATATCTGTTTTGGAAAGGATATTCAGAGAACATTAAGGCCATTTGTTGCTGAAATTGGTAGGAGTTTTTAGACAGGTTCTCCCTTTTACTGACTTACCGGTGACCCCTCATTTGAATAGATGCTTTGAGTTATGAAGTCAGCTGTAGACTGGTTTCTCTGTCCTCTGCTGCCTATTTACCATATTGAAGACAATACAGGTGGTTGGCATATATGCATTTGGGAGGCTTCCAGATTCCACTCACTTCATTCCTAAAAAGCCTAGTACTTTTTGTAAGCCTTATCATAGTAGACTGATATTGTAACTGAGCATTCTAAGGTCAGTGATTTCTTCAGTGTGACAAGTTACAAAGACCACAGCACCTTTGCAATGTACTGCTTGCTAGGCAATATGCGGCTTTAGACAGGATTACATTTACATTATATTTGCTTAATGAAAGAGGGGTCACTTGCCCTTTCTAGTCTGTCCATCCAACCAAATTTCTGTGTAATCCACAGAATTATAGATGCTTAAGAAAATAGGGAAAAACCTAATTCAAAATTCTAAGAAAAACTACAAGGAGCATGCATCAACCATATAGTACATAGCCTGAAACATAACTGGACACCCATAATTGAGGCACTGACTTAGGTAAAATGCCACAGCCTGTACCACTTGCAATTGGTACTGGAACAGTAGTATTGCCTCCAATTTTTTAACAGCTGCTACTTCTCTAGAAGATCCCCAAACACCATAGCTAGTATTTCCATCACCCAAATGCTCTGAAGCTATTCCCAGCTAGTACCATCAAAAAAAAAAAAAAGAAACCCTCCTGCAAAGAAATTAAAACTACCTCATTAGCACCTAACAACCTACCCTTGCAATTCTTCTGTCTTGCAGCAGAAGCTGTAGAGTGCCCCATTTTTAATCACTCTGTGCAGGATTCTACAGTCATACTTGGCTTCTCCAATTTTTAATGGGTTACAGTAGTTCCAAATTTAAGCCAAGGGTCATAAAGATCCCGGTTTCCTTGCGGAAGCCTTCCTCTAGTTAAACAAAGAAAAATGGAAGATTCATGCAGTGGACAGCCTGACCTTAAGTTAGATACCCCTAGAATATGTCTTAAGGCACTTTGCTGAGCAGTTTGAGCAGGTCTTGAATTTCTCCTCCATTTTAAATCCGTCAGCACTCCTAACTTTCAGCAAGGTCAGCACATGCCATCCTTGGGTGTAGCAGTGGTCAGTGCAGCTTTCTTTAAGGATGCATCTTACTTAAGACTACCATTCAGGGACACCAATTCCTTAGGACCTATACTTAATTTTCAGAAATCTTAAATCATCTTAAGCCACCTGCTTAAAAATGATCTCGTGTAGTTGTGCAAGACTGTCTCTCTTGTGGTGATTGCAACAACGGAAAGAAGAAAGACTTGCAAAAAAAAATCCCTCAGCTTTCATAAGCATAGTGTATGCTTAGGATGAGCCCATAATTTATATAATAAAAATAAAAAATAAAAATCTATGTAAATCTGTAAAAATGAAAATAAAAATATAAATATACTTATGTATATAAACATCCATTATTCAAGACTGTTATATACCATTGAATATGTATCAGCTTCAACTGTCTATTTATATACAAAAATATATAATATTAATAGTCTATTATTTGTTGGAATTGAAATCCTATTTTTAGTGCGTCTTAGTGGCCTATCTCTAAGGAATGGCTTGAGGGTTATTCTATCATTTAAGCCCTTCCCAAATAATAGACTATTAATATTATTATTATATATTTTTGTATATAAATAGACCATTGAGGCTGATACATATTCAATGGTATATAACAGTCTTGAATAATAATGGATGTTTATATACGTAAGTATATTTATATTTTTATTTTCATTTTTATAGATTTACATAGATTTTTCTTTTTTATTTCTATTATATACATGAATTTTAATAAGATGTGAGCACTATTCAATGATTATTAATTACATGAAATGTTTATTTTAATGAAAATTATTATGTATATGATTGTTTATGCTGTGAAAAATATGTAGGTCACAGTTAGATATGTTATTATATAGATATAAAATGAAGAGTATTGTGAAGTGCATATATTGACATCTCATGGTGAATATAGGGTATGTGTCTTTAAGGTGAATTTTTGGCGCCTTTTCTGACTATTTGTGATTGCCAAGACATTTTTAACCATTTGTCTGAAGAAGGGTATGTTAATACCCGAAAGCGCTTACGAAAAGCTTTTATATTGCTCTGTCTTTTCATATTAATGGAATAAAAGTAAAAACGTTGGAAATAGCCGTGGTGGTCTTTGGAAGTGTGATATAAGAAATTTTACTGATTCGTTCAGAGACCTTTACTCTGCAACTGCTTCTATAATACACATGAAAAATTTATATCCCGGCAAATCCCTCATTGCCGAAATAAACTTCCACTGTATGTCAGAGTTGCAACTTTGACACTTTCACTGTTAATCTCAGCAAATGTAAGTGTAGCCAGTAACTTTCCCCTGGTCTGTCCTAATACTCCTCCTTGAGGCAGGAAGAAACCATTTAAATGACTGCTTAGTACCTACATATGAGTCTGACACATTAATAGTTGTAGTTAGATCATCATCATTTAAAGGTGTATACCTATCTACTTATGCTATACCCCTTGTCTTAAAGGTTAGAACATATTTTTTATGAAGTAGTATATATTAGGTTATAATGATAAGTAAAAGATTGAACTCAGCACTATATCATCAGAGTCAGGGCCATTTACTTTAAAAATTATATCTGAAAGATTTATTTAGTAAAGCAACACTCTAGTGCTTAGAATTGTCTGAAAGTCTTAGTACAGACTATATATATGTCTCGTTTCTAGAAAGTCTATATAATTTCTGAAGAACTTTTCTGGACAATCAACTGGAAAAAGAGAAGGAAAAAAAAACTCTGAAGTGTCTTCAGTAAAAACAGTATTTATGCATCAGTATAGGAGATAGCTTCCAGTAATTTAGAGGAAAAAATAAATCGAATGCATTCAGAGATGTTTAAAATAAGCAAGACACTGGAGAGAAGTACAATCAAATGACAAAAAGCTGGAAACAATGAAAAGAGCTTTAAGTAGCTATTTAAATGATAAAACTGCAGAAATCAAAAGATGAAATGAAGGAAATAGCCGACTATGAAGCTTCTCAAGAACTGTTTCAAAAATAGTAGGGCTAGCAGACATAACACACTGAGAAAACCTGAGGATTTTTCTACTGTATCAGAGAAACTAGAAGGAACAGGCTGCATTAATTTCATGAAAGTATAAAAATTTGAAAGTATAAATAAGCACTTGAACCGGTATTCCATAACAGGATCTGTTAACAGAAAGGGCACATAGTGTCTTTGCTCCAGATTTGTTCAGAAGAAAGAAGCAAAGAGAAGTCGTAGTAAAGATGCAGTTGTTTTAGCTAATGGAGATGCTCCTGACAAAAACGTGGCAGAAGGGTACCGTATTATAAATTTTGGGACATAGGATTGTTTTTGGAAGATCACTCTTCTATATGCAGCAGTTAAAATAAGAAAAGATATGAAAATTGTGCTAGACAGAGCCCGTCTTAATACCACTGATATACTTGCTTGGCAGTAGGACGGAGTCAGACAAAGCCTGTTGTGGAAGAGATCTCGGGTAATTAGACCAAATGTCAGGCTCCCAGTGGTGGTGACTGCTAGAGTGAAAGTACTCATATATCTACATTTGTGGTAATTTCCTAAAACAGATGTTCTATATGTAGCTCCTGTAAACTAGATCTGTAAGAATTGTATCCATTTTCAGCAATATTTGCCAGCCAACAACTTTTTAAGGCCAAGTGCAACCAGCCTATGTTTAGCTGTCCTATTCAGCAATTCCTTGGCATATGGCTATCAAACACTTTGTACCACTACATTATCTGTCTTTATCTTGCTGGGCTTATGCTGTATCATGATGGTATCTCTCCATATTTTACTTAACTGGAAAGCTTTATGTGAGCTAGGGAGGGAAGCAGCCAGCTTGAGGAGCTAGTGGTGCCAATGATAGGTGGACATGATTACAGATGTAGCATTGTGGTAAATACATAACTTGTTTTTGTGACAGAGCCGGAGTAATTTAAGCTTGAGCTATGTAGAGAAGTCATTTCTGTGATAGAAATGCTGATAGCATTCATGTCACTGCTGAGTCTGTCACCTAAATCATTTTCTATTGCCATGTTTCCTGTGCTTAGGTGTCTCATTACCATTGGAAGGTGGGAAAGCTGTGTGTAATGCAGTGCTGTAAGGACTTGTTTATTCTTCCAGCCTTTTTGTCATGCATAAGCTTCTGACTGGCCTGATTTTCCAGAGTTTTTACATTATCTTTAACTGATGGCTGTCCGAAGTCCGATGTTTGGATGGTGTCCATCTGTGCCATCTTCGGTTCTTTCTAGCTGTGAGGTTGGATGCACTTCATTTGTGTTAATCACGCTTGCAGTCCATCGTTTAGCTCATTTTTTTCCAGAGAACTTTTACTTCCCATCAGATAAGTACCCCATTGGGGAAATTTTTCTTCTAAATTAATGTTCAGAAAAGTCATCATTTGCTTGAAGTGTGGGAAGCAAATACCACATAAAGGGTTTCAATTGTTTTGTCTGTTCTGGTTGGTGTATCAGCATGTTGCTTGTAACTGTTCTGAATGTGCAAAATTCTGTATGAAAACTCTAAATGTAGGGCCACAGCAGTAACTGCTCATATGGAGTGTTCCTCTTTGCCTATCCTGGTGGTGGTGCAATCCACTACTGCCATAGGGCCTCCACAGACTTCGTTGTTGGTTAGTATCATTCCAAAAAACGGAATGACAAGAAGGCCAAGGACCCTGACATACTGAGAAAACTCCAACTCGAGGTCATAAGGTGACTAACCCAGGTGAGACACCTTTGCAACCACCTTGTCTGGTGACTCCTAGGCCTGAACCCCCTGTCACTACCACTTGGGAGGCTGCCATGATCTCCAGACCACCTGCAGGTCCTACCATGGCACCCATGTCATTTGGGTCAGAGGTTGCTCAGCAGGCCTCAGCATCTGACATCAGTAACATAGGTGTTGAGAGAGATGCCCTTTCTTTCTCGACTAGTGAAGTCGATTGACCACAACCTCAGGGCACCCCTTTTAAATGGACACCTAAACCGAAGTGAACCACTTTTTCATTGCCTCCACCTCCGTCCACTTAACAGACCAAAGCCGAAGACTTCCTTAAGATAGCACATGAGTATATGGCATTTATGAGATTTAGAGAGCCCTCTCATTCTCCCACTATGGAGGTGTCCCCATCTAAAGGGAGCAGGAAAGTAGCTTTTCGGGAAGAGTGGATTAGGAGGAATTGTCTTACTCTGTCCACTTGCCACCACAAACTTACCTAGACTTGAACTCTGACACCCTCACTTCCCCCCAGAGGGCCTTTCCTTCAGGGATACCCTGAATATAATGAGGGAGTCTTTCATTTGGAAAAGTAAGCAGTTCTTACAGGCTCAGACACACAACAAGGAAACTGCTAAGATGTCCTTCTATTCCTATGTTGCAGTATTCTAGGTGTGAGATTTCATGCCCTCAGGCGACTTCTACGTCGGCTCCTATACAAAAGCTTCAGCTTGGCTGTTGCAGTGGGTGTGGGATGTCACATGTAGGGCCATAAACCAGGGGCCTTAAATGTGATGTCTGCACGCACAATCCTCAGAACTTTTCAGCCACAGATGACATTCGCATCGTACGGTCGCTTCTCCACAGATGTCGTATCCTAAGATAAGTGACCCGTTGGGTTTCTAATTTTCTTATTTTTCACGATTGTTCTTGCCGACGCTTGGTTGTTGTAGCCTTTAGCTGATGTCAGGGAAAAAGGGAAATTGCCAATGCGGGCGCCAGATACCCCATAAAGATGCCCATGACAGGTGTTTTTTTTGCCTAGGCTGGGAACATGGTCACTCCTCCTGCGCTGTTTGTCAATTGTTTGCCCAAGACCTTGTGCAGCCGTTTAGCCATGTTAAACCTCTACCTGGAGAACCAGCGGCTTAAGCGATTAGCCCTTAGGATGGATCCTACATTGGAGGCTGCACCTGAACTCTCAAGCAAGAAGGCCAAGGTTCCTAGACCTTCTTCGCCTGCCACTCTGCTCACCTACACACCGCCAACTGCTGTTCTGGGGGTTGAGGCGCGCTCGGAGGACACGTCGACTGCAGCGAAGTCCCTTGTGGAAGCTGTTTCGCAGCCGGCAACCAAGCACATCCACAGAGCTTATCCAGACATAGACAACTGTCGATATTGAGGGGGACCCAGTTTCAGTGGTACCTCCGGCAGGGGTCCAGACTTCGGATGTGTTACTGTCCAAACCCGATGCCAGGCCTTGTTCTCTATTTCCTCCCTGGCCAAAAAGAAGCAAAAAACTAAACATATCTCCACCTCTTCAGAAGTCACACCGGATTGGCAGGCCTTCACCTCTTCTCTCATGCAGGCCTCAGCCACCTCCACCCTGCCTCTTCTGAGCCCTAGGCCTGCCTCTGCGTCTTCCCTCCCATCCACGACCCCTCAAGTCGGAGAAGAACAACATGATCCTTCCTTCTCATCTTCAGAAGAGTCCATTTCTTATGTTTCCTAGTTCGCCTTCCTCCAGGAATATTGCTCTCCTGATGAGGAATCTGTGGATGGAGGATTCTCCCCCAGAGGACATTACATTTGGTGAGACCATCACTAAGATGGATTACTTTAAATGGGATACGTCCCAAATGGCAGACACCCAAAAAAGGTACTTTGAGCTGCTGCAAGTGAAATCCCCCTCCCCTTCAGCAGTTCCTCCTGTTCTGCCTGTTTACTTGGATGCCTTCAGTGCTGCTTCCAAAGCCTCTTACTCCCAGCCTCTGTCCCCTAAATGTCCTGACCATTTCTACAAAGTACCAGAGGACCAAAAATCCCTGGTCAACCCACCCTTTGCGGACCCAACTGTTATTGCCACCACTGCAGATAAGCAATCTAGACTGCTGCCCTCTGCCTCCCTACTGCCCACTGGCAAAGACAGCAAGTACATGGATAGGATGGGGAAGAAGGTATATATACACGTCTTCAGCTTTGGCTTTCAGAGCCATAAATTGTCAGACCCACATGACAAAGTATGCATTAGACTTGGTCTCTCAAGCCTCCTGCACACTAGCATCCTTGCCTGACAGTCTCATCAAGACAGACATCTCAGCCAAACTTTCCTTGGCACAACAGGTAGCCAGGCATTCCATCATTTGCAGCTACGATGCTGCAGAAGCATCCACCAGGTCTGCAGCATCTGCTTCAGCCCTCAGGAGATACTCATGGCTAAGACTCCAGAACCTCCCAGAGGATTTCAAGTCTAAGAACTTGTCTGCCCCTCTGGACCACAATGTGCTTTTTGGCAAACAGTCTGCTGACCTTTTTAAAAATCTACAAGAAAAAAGCAAAGAACTCCAGGACATCAAGCACCTGCTGGTGTCATCCATCCCCAAGTATTATAGACACTACCCTGCTAAGGCTACCTTTGTGAGACGTACTCCTCAGCCCTCCTCCTCCTCTTCCAGGTCCAGGAGAGGGGCTAGAAGACCTACCAACTCCAGATCCTCTGCTCCACCTCATCAATCCCTATGGCCCTTTCAGGACAGAGGAGGTCCCAGTAATGCGCAACTGCCTTGCCCACCTTCCCCTCTCAGCCCGCCTTTCCCACTGTCTTCCCCTTTGGCAGTCCATCACTTCAGACCAATGGGTCTTAAACATTATTCAAAAAGGGTACTTCTTATCCTAGAAAGAGAAGCCACCCAGAAGAGACATTCCTCTCACCCCCAAAAAACAGGCTCATCTCATACCACAAGTTCTGGCAGACCTTTTAAATCTAGGCACCATAGAACCTGTCCCTCCAGGACAGGAAGGGAAGGGGTTTTCTCCAAAGAAGACGACCCCTGGAGATCCATCTTAGACCTGTCCTTCCTAAACCTCCATCTTCAGGTTCCTTCTTTCAAAATGCTCTCTCTTCCCACTCTGCTGCCCCTCATTCCAGCCAAGGCATTCATGGCCACCCTAGACCTAAAGGAGGCCTACCTGCACATACCCATCAGGAATTCCCACAGACAATTCCTGCATTTCTCTGGACCTGCCTCTCATTTCCAATTTACTACCTTGCCCTTTATCCACACCCCCCCCGAGTCTTTACAAAGTGCCTGGCTCCAGCCATTGCCTTCTGCAGAACTCTAGGTATACAGATTTACCCTTATCTGGATGACATCCTGATACTGGCAGACTCCAGGGATGCTGTATTGAAGCATCTACATTTCACCATGTCCCTTCTGCAGAACCTAGGATTCAAAATCAATCTCCCCAAGTCCTGTCTGATCCCAAGCCAGGAGACAATTTTCCTAGACTGCAGAATCAGAACAGACAATGAAGGCCTTTCTACCTCAGGACAAGGTTCTTTCTTTGACTTCCCACTTCCAGGAAGCTCTGCTATCCCAAAAGGTGACGGCAAGGCAATTTCCTCATCTCCTGGGTTTAATGGCAGCGGCCATCCTCATGCTACCACTGGCAAGAATGCACACGCGCAAGTTACAGTGGTTCCTGAAGAACACCTGGTCCCAACACCTCCATTCCCTAGAGCAGGGCATCCCCCTTCTTCCCTCTCTGAAAACAGAAATCAGTTGGTGGATCCAGCAAGTGCAACTGAACCCAGGGCTCCCACTACAACCACCCACCCCAACCCAAGTGATGCATACAGATGCCTCAGATTCAGGTTGGGGAGCAACTCTAGCCTCTTGCAAGATTCAAGAAAAGTGGCATCCCTCTTCAGGCCAAACACATCAATATCAGGGAAATTGCAGCAGTATTCTTAGCTCTAAAGACTTTCACCGCCCCCCCCCCCCTTTCTGGTTCCAGGGCTGCTCCATATTGTCACCGACAACACTACTGTGATGTGGTACCTCAACAAACAGAGAGGAACAAAGGCCTATCAGCTGTGCAGATTGTCCCTGCTGATATGGAACTTAGGCTCTCGTCTCAACTTAGTCCTGCAAGCGGCCTACATTCCCTCACAGGACAACCACCAATCAGATCTCTTGAGCAGGACCTCCTCATCTGAATGGATGCTGAGCAAGGGAGGTGGTCTTATACATAGTCCACCGGTGGGGTGCTCCACAAATAGACCTGTTTGCCTCTCCCCAGAACAGGCAACTGCAGAACTTCTGCTCAAAAACCCACTCCCCCCTAGCATGGAGCGTGGACGCTTTCAGCTTCCCTTGGGAGGGGAATTTCCTTTATGCCTTCCCCCCATTCCCACTGATTCAGAAAGTCCTCCTGAAAATTCAGAAGGACAAACCAAAAATCTTGTTAGTGACTCCCTACTGGCCAAGGCAGCACTGGTTCCCCCTACTTCACAAACTAGCCAAGGGCAGTCACTTCAAGTTACCCTACAAGGTGGACCTACTGACACAAGGCAAAGGAACTCTCCTACACCCACACTTACAGATGTTGTGTCTGATTCTGTGGGTGTTAAACTTTTGATCCCTTTCAGACACCACTACTCAGAGGACGTGCTTTCAGTCTTAAGGGAGGCAAGGAAACCTGCCACCAGAAAATCTTACCTGGCTAAGTGGGAAAGATTTGCAATATGGTGTCTGACCAAGGGAAGAGACCCCAGCTCCACTGAGGTTCCCCGGTTCCAAATTACCTGTGTCAGTTGATAACGAGTGGGCTTTCTTCTTCTGTAAAAGTGTACACCTCTCTGCCATATCAGCTTGCCTGCCCCTGGAACCCCCCTTGCTTGCCAGGGTCGATGTAAAGCTCTTCCTTAAAGGGGTCTTGCACATGAGACCACCTAGGAAACCTATCTCACCGCCTTGGGACCTTAACTACATCTTAGAGAAATTAACCGAGCACCCCTTTGAACCGGCTGGGCCTTCTTTCTTACAGATGTGCACATGGAAGACTGGCCTGCTGGTGGCTATCCCATCAGTCACAAGTGTCAGAATTGCAGGCCTTGATGGCTTGCCCCCCCTACACAGTCTTCCACAAAGACAGGGTGTCCCTGCGATCAACCCTTCCTTTATGCCTAAGACGGTCAATGACCTCTCTCTTAACCAAATCCATTCATCTACCCACCTTCTTCCCATCACCCTCTAACGCAGGGGAGAAGATACTGCACTCCCTGCACAGACAACTTAGGTTTTACCTGAACATGACCAAGACTATCAGGAAGACTAACCAGCTCTTTGTCTACTTCCACCCCAGAGCCCTGGGCAAAGTGGTCTCCAATCAAACCATCACATGCTGGATCAGGAAAGCTATTTGCTTCTGCTACTTCCACCATGGAAAGGAACCCCCAGGGGGAATAAAGGCCCATTCCACTAGAGCTGTGGCCACCTCAAGGGCCTTCATGAAGGGCCTAGACACAGCATCCATTTTGGAAGCAGCCACTTGGGCCACTATCCACATTTTCACCAAGCATTGCAAAGTGGACTAAGTTTCTAGAGGTAGGACAGGATTCTCCAGGCAATCCTGCAAGGTCTTATAGAACCCTCTTCATCTACCACGACCCTCTCATTTGCATAAGCTGTGGTACGCTCCCACATCTAGAATACTGCAACATAGGAATAGGAGGACATAGAATAGTTTTGTAAAATCTTACCATAACCATAGATGTCCTTCTCTTCCATGTTGCAGTTTTCCTTCACGCTCACCTATTCCTTACCTGTACTACCTACATTACAGTAGGTCTCCAAGTCACACACCTGGAAACTGGCATTCCTCCTGCTGGCCTTCAAGTTCTCAGGATTGTGCGTACAGACATCACATTTAAGGCCCCTGGTTTATGGCCCTATGTGTGACTTCCCAGGCACACTGCAACAGCAAAGCTGAAGCTTTTATGTAGGAGCCGATGTACAAGTTGCCTGAGGGCATGAAATCCCACACCTAGAATACTGCAAAATGGAAGAGAAGGACATCTATGGTTATGGTAAGATGTTACACAACTATTCTTTCCTTCACCTAGACCACTGGCTATTCCTCCTGTTCACATTGTATTGAATGATGTCTTTGAAGACATCGCTTTGCACCCTTATTCTGTATCCCTTGGAAACCAGGCAGGCTTTAGAGCGTGCTTAAATCTCACAAGCAGTTTTACAAAAACCCAAAGGCTGACCTTTCTGTCGTCTCCACTGAATCCACAAAAGGTATTCTTAACGACAAGGAAAGTGGATTGTTAAAATGAGTCTATAATGCCTTAGATGCTTCTTGTAGAGCAGCTGCCACAGGTTCTGACATATGCCGAGATGCATGACTCAGGACTCGGCCCCTGTCAGATTAGGTAAAGGCTGAACTACAGGATGCCCCATTAGTCAAGGAATTTCTTTTTGGTTCTCCAGCTGAACAAGTATTGAGAAGCTGGATGAAAAAAAGGAAAGCAAATCAAAACTGTGAAAGAATTGTACCTGTCTCTGACACCAAAGTACAGTAGGACTTACCCTTATAAACCTTGGCCTTTTCTGCTTAGACAAGACAAGAGGAAACCTTCCAGTGGTAAAAGACCTAGACAATCCAGGATATGACAGCCAGAACAGTCGCACAGAGCAGGGAGCTCCAGAGAGCCCACCCAGCACAGAGACCAACTTGAGACTATGTTCTCCCCAGCCTCCCATACCCCTTCCCACCACCCTCCTCCAGCTCTTCTGGCTGGAAGACTGTCCTCCTTCCTAACCCAGTGGAAAACCATCAGTGGGTTCTCAGCATCATAGAAGTGGGTACTGCATCCATTAAAGAGAAATCCTGCCTTTCTTGGGCATTTCAGAGCTTCCAAAAGCGCAGGAAAGCCTCTTACCACCCATCCTCTGAGAACTACTTCCAGTGATCTGTCCAGCTTGTCCCTCAATGACAAGAGGGAAGGGGATTCTACTAAAGGATTTTTCTAGTTCCAAGAAAGGAGGAGACCTGGAGGTCATCTCAAAGCTAAACAAGTTTCTCAACATCCCAAACTTCAAAATGCGTATGTTGCAAAATCTACTGTCTGTGGTCTTCCAGTATGACTTCATGGTCACTGTAGATGTAAAACATGCTTCCTCCATGTCACCATACCAGAGAGTCACAGAAGGTACAAACTGTTTATAGCAACAGGTTTTTGCTTCCAGTTCTGTGCTTTACCATTTGTGCGATGTACTAATCCCAGAGTTTTCACAAAACGTCTAGCTCTTGAAAGCACTTTGCAGAAATCTAGGGTTCATACTTAACTCCTGCTTAGATGACTTGTCTCATTCAGGGACGATCCACATCAGAGAACCCTACAAGCCTTGCAGGACAAAGCAGACTGTCTTCAGAAAGTAGGTCTCACCTTAAATCTTCAAAAATCTCAAACTCTTCCTCAATCAGGGATCCTCTTTCTGATATCTCTCATAGGTTTGATTCAACAGAAAGTCTTACTTCCCCAAGACAAGATTACTTTCTTAACAGTGTACCTAACCAGTCTGCTTCCAAAGCAATTCATCACTGCAAGAGAATCCCTAAGGATATTGGGCTACATGACATCCTTTATTCTCGTGATCCTAGTTGCAAAGTTACACATGAGGAAACTTCACTGATTGCTGCAAAATGCTTGGCAACTGTGTTCCCAACACTTTGAAACCCTACTGCCTCTCTTTCCATGCCTGAAAAAGGAACTCCTATGGTAGAACACCACTATACAGAGGAACACAGGGTGAATTTCTCTTTACCAGAAGCAAATAAGATCATCACCACAGAGAGTTCAGAAACTGCTTTGTAGGCCCACTTAGGTTCCCTGAAAGTGCAAGGTATTCAGTGTCCTCAGCAGAGAAAATTGCATACAAATCAAAAGGTTGTACATGTAGTCTATTTAGCCATAAAAACATTTCAAAAGAACTCAAGCCCAGGGATACTGCAAATCTGGACAAATAACACCACCGTGATGTGGTACATTAACTACTAAGGGGGATCTCTGTCCTACCCTCTGTGTAGCCTTTTCTGAAAAATTTGGATGCTGACTCAAGAAATAAAGCTAACCCTCATAGCTTCTTACGTTCCAGGTCAGAACAATACCCTGGCAGGTTGTGTAAGCAGCATCCTTTTAGACCTTAATGAGTGCATGCTGAAGGGTGAGGGGTCCTCCCAGACTTAACTACCACACCAGACTACTGCAGAAGTTCTGCTCCAGGACTTGGTGAATAGATGCATTCTCCTTCACATGGACAAACTGATTTCTGTACGAGTTTCTGCCCTTTACCCCTGATTCCAGGGGTACCGACAAAACTCAGGGTTGAATACACCCAGCATGATCCCAGTGGTCCCCTTCTGGCAACACTGGTTCTCCTTCCTCCTGACACTCAGTGAGGGGAGATTCTGTACCCTACTGCAGAAAATAGATCTCAGCCAAGCCAAAGGATCTGTCTTCCACCCTGACCTAGCAAACCTGGAGGATTGGGTTTCGACACCAAGGAATTCATCCTATCTCAAAACCGTGCTTTCCATTCTAAGGGACACAAGGAAGCTCAGTACCAGGAAATCTTACCAGGGAAAATGGAAAACATTTTCTGCCTGATGTCACATCAAAATCCCTAACCTTCTCAGGCTAATTCAGTCTTGCACTAACTGTCAGGTGTCTTTAGTGAAATCCTATTTCAACATTAAGGTACATGCATCTGCAATTTTGGCTTGCCTACACAGTGCTCCAGTTATTTTCTTGCACCCCCACATAAAATATTTTCTAAAAGGAGTGATTCACTTGAGACCACTCGGAAAGAACCTTATTTCAGCATGGGATCAAAACTGTGTATTAGAATAACTAACCTTGTCCTCCTTTGAACCTGCTGCCACTGCCTGTCTAAAGATGCTCATCTGGAAGACTGCTTTTCTGCAGGTGTTACATCAGCTAGGAGAGTTTGACATACCAGCCCTCATGTGTAAAGAATCTTTCACTGTCTTCCACAGGGATAAGGTCACCCTCAGAACAAACCCATCCTTTATGCCTAAGGTGGTGTCAGAACGAACTTTAAACCAAGCTGTCCACCAAACCAGTCTTCTTCCCAAATCCACAGAACAGGGCAGTGCAAGCCCTCTACTCCCTGGTTCTGCACAGGCAGATCAGATTGTATCTAGACAGGACAAAAAAACCTAATAGAGCAGCACAAGTTACTGGTGGCTTTCACAGGGGGTAAACAGAACAAGCCTGTCTCCAAATAAACCCTTTCAAAATGGGCATCTAACTGCATTAAGTTCTGCTACTCCCACTATGGAAATGATTTACCTCAGCATATTAAAGACAACTCCACCAGACATATGGGGCATCTACCACTGCTTTTCTCAAAGGAGTCATCAACCAGGCAATGCTAGAGTCAGCCACATGGAACTCTGTGCACACCTTTATAAAGCATTGTAACCTAGTCATTGCCTCCAGGGCTAGAGCAGGTTTCACTACTGCCGTCATGCAAAATCATATTTCCTAAGGTCATACAGATGACACCCAACTTTTAGCTGTGGGAGTCCTCCCAAGAATCAGTACTGCAACAGTGACTACAAAGAACATAGTACTGTTGTGGCCTACTTACCATAGCTGCAGATGGTCGAGTAGATCCGTGTTGCAGTGCGTACTCCCAAACTCCAACTCCTGTGTCTGCTGACCACTTGTCTCCCCCTTGCTGAGTGCAAGGGATAGTGGAATTTTTTCTGCAAGTAGTCCTCTTATCTCCATTCTTCTATGTTTTTCCTCCTTCTCACTTAAATTCAGACAACTGGGGAGGTTGTGATGTCCTCAGGCATCAGACTGCTCATTCACTGCTTAGAAAGACCAGACGATGGCACCGCCGGACACCTTTCATATACCCTGATGTCCAGATCAGCTAGGGATGATGTAGACAGTCTTGAAATTGGGCCAGTGTTGGGCTTTTGGATGGCAGGAAAACCCAAGAATCAGTACTGCAACACTGATTATAAGTTGGGCACAACTGTACTTTCTCATGGATAAATTTCTACCCATCTGGAAATGTAGGTGGCCTTGAATGCTGAATCTTATCTCTGTAGCCATCTGTTTTTTGTTTTGCTTATGTTTTTCTGGAGTGAGAATATATCTCTGTGGAGTACACTCCCTTGCTACTCTGATTTTTAGGAAAGAGTTGTTGCTTTAAGTACAGTTATCCTTTTTTTAACTGATTTTTATCTGTCAACTTACAGTGTTCCAGGTGGATCTCTCCTGCACAAAGCGATTTGATGCAGAGGTCTCTATTACCATGCAGCTTAACCTGACAGTTAACAACTCAAAAAATATCACAGTCCTTAATTTCAAACGTCGGAAAATGTGCTATAAAAGTAAGTAAAACAGTAATTTTTTTGTCATTCTGACCTTCTTGATGTATGTTTAGTTATACGTTTCTAACTCTATGGTTGAATTCTTACCTATACAGTTTTTTTATGCTAGTGGATAGAGCATGTGATAATATGGCAGTGGTCACATTCTTGATACCGACCCAATTTTTGTGAAACGGTATGAAAGCAACAGTTATTGCAGTTTGTTTAGGACTGAGTTCTGTGAGTGTAGTTCCATTTGCACTTTCTGATGATGAACGTGTGTGATGGTTAGTCACAGTGTTGACCACTAATAGCAGCCATTAATAATTCAGTTTAATTTTATTTATTTATGTTTAACAGTGTAAGTGGGCTGGTCCAAAGACCCTTTTCAACCATGTCCCGAGAACAGTAGCAAAAATGTAGAGCATAAATTGAAACGAGTTACATGTAACTAAGCAAAGCATTCATGTGTGATGCAACAGTCATGCATGGCAACTTCAATGTACATCTACGATAAGTGTAGTTGGCACTGTGATAGGTTAACCATTGTCCCTGTAGCATTTGCATGTGGCTTCATTGCTTAGGTGGGTAAAAAGTGAGTTTTTAAACTCTGTATACAGTGTTTTGAGCTCCTTAAGAAGATTTCTTAATGTAGAGAAAACGTCATCACTCATTCGAGTTTTGAAGTGTGGTCTGATAAGTACAGTTTCACTATACTAGCTATTTCTTCAAGAGTAGGTTTATTCCTTGAATGGAATTTTGCATCTTAAAGGTGAATAGTAGCCAAGTTTAATCATAAAATGTCTTTACTAATAGTCTGAAAACTTGTAAAAGGCCAGTGAAAATGGTGCATTTCTGGTTCATCACCCCTTAACTAGTAGGTGTTCTGTTAGAAGTGTTACTTGGTTATAATATGAAATAAATCGGTATATGTCAGAGTTAAGTTATTCCTTGTACAGGGCTGCTGTCATTGTCTCTCGTAACTAAACTCTTTGTTTGCCATGGGTGTTGGAGCTTGTTGCTAGTACCCCCATAGTCTTCTAGTAATTACAGGACACATTGTTTACTTACAAAGCAATTAATATAAATGGCTTACGGGATTCATGTGTACATGTTAGTTATGTTAGAAAGGGGAAGCATCCAGAAATAGATTTGTAGGTGTTTACTAGGCTAACAACTTCAAGGATCTTTTTAAGCCTAACCATGCATCCCAAATCTTAAACGAGATCTGGTACCCTTGATAAGTGTAAGCAGGGGCGAGGGCTTGGAAGGTGTAACATTTACAAGCAGGGCCTTGGTTGTTGAACCATTAGAACAGAGGTGCCAAATCAGTGATGAATTTTGTGTTCCCCATCCAACTGCCCAAGTTACACTTGAATTTGGTTAGGGAGAAACTCTGCTTTACATAAATGGGGAGCCTGTTCCAGTTAAGGGGTATTCTCTGGGATACATGCCTGTCTCTCCAGCAGGTCCTGTTTATATCACAGGCAAGGTTGAAGTCTTTATAATGGGTAATGGGATAATTCTGGTGCTGTTTGCTTTGCAGATATGCAGTTGATCCATCAGAGTGGGGTCCGACAATGCCTTGTATGCCAGGCATATATCTCCCCTCAACAGCTTGCAGGAGACAGAATACAAGGATAGGGCCTTGAGTCGGTCTGCATAGGACAAGTTACTTACATGCTGTATCCTTTTAGAAAGGAACCTCTGTGGACATTCCAAGTGGTGGATGTGCCTGGTTAGGTACATACCAAAGGGGGTATTGTACTCAATGGTAGGTCTCATGAATGCCAAATACAGTCGAACAATGACTTCCTTGGACCTAGATGCCATATTTTTGTTTATAAATTGCACAACACAGAATGATTTCCTCACTACTGTCGACAAGTGATGGTCAAAGGCTAGATTACTGCCTGTGTGTCCCCAAGTCCGTAACTACTGTGTCATGTTTTACGGGTGTGTTGTTAATGTGATAGTCACCAGGGCGGATGACTTCCCGATGGATACTACTATTATGCATTTCTTGGCATTTAGTTTTAGTCCATTTCTGTGACACAGTTGTTTCTGTATCAGCCCTTCCTGGAGAACATTTGTCAGTACGGGATTCAATGATAGCTCCTCATTTGCAATCATCTGCATATTTAGTCAGCCAGAGGCCACTGACATTGGCCTTGACTTCAGAGAAGTGAACGCCAAAAAGGAGTGGTCCCAAGACCGATCCCTGAGAGACTCCGATTGTGACTGGCCTCTTTGTAGAAGAGGACTCCCAGTTTTAACTGGGTCCTGTGTGTGAGCCAGCTGGCTATCCATCAGGGGTTTGTCAGCAATGTCCGAGTTGGGTACGGTGTCATATGCTTTGGCCAGGTCAAGGTAGGCAGTGTGAACTATTTTGCCCTCATCCATTGCTTTGGTGACCGTATCAAAGAAGACCACCAGGTTGAGTAGGCATGACCTGCCCTTGTTGAAAAAAAATTGGGTTGGGTCCAGTGTTTGGAGGTTTCCTGTGTAATTATTCATCATTTCCATGATTAATCTTTCCATGGCTTTGCATACAAGACTAGTGAGACTTGTGGGTCTGTAGTTTCCAGGGTCTGTACATGGCCCACCTTTGAGCAGATGGATGACTGTTGCTGTTCTCCATTCATGAGGCATGAAGCCTGTTTTTAGGCTACAGTTAAATGGCAATTTTAAAGGGCCTGGTAGGTCATGTTTCATGTTATTTAGAAGGCATTCTGGGATATTGTCTGGGCCCATTGATACAGTGCTATTGGCCTTAGAGAGAGCATTAAGGACCTGTTCCCTAGTAATAGCAGGGGGAGTTATATTTGATGGTATTTTCTGAGGGAAGGTTGAGGCAGAGTGAGGGGTAAAGTTGGAACACAGTTTGTCAGCCAGTAGGTTTACTGTTATCTTCTGGCTCAGTGTAGGTGGCTCCATTTGCAATGAGCTCTGCACACAATTATGTATTGCCTTTGAGGTTGTTGACATAGCTAAAGAATGCCTTGTGGTTGTCCTTGGCCTGGGATTCAGAATTTACCTCAAAATTTGGCATTGGTAGACTTTTTGTCCTCCGAGTTGTTTGTTTAGTTTGACAGCGCTTTTATTTTGTTGGGTGCTGCATCTCCTAATTTTTGCCTTGATTTTCTTCCTTCTGTTATACAGCCTATTGATGTAATTCCACCAGGTCAGCTTATTTTCTGAGTTTGTTCTGTACTTCTTCCTGGTGGCTACAGCTGCCTCTAAGCAGCTAATAACATGCTTGCATAGGGTTTCTGTGAACAGTTTTGCTTAGGCAGAAGTGTTCACGGGTTTTATGGAGGCTTTACATTTTGTCAGGTTATCACTTAATAGGAAGTTAGCCTTAGAGTAGTTCTGAATATTCTAGGGTTAGCTGTGGTTTCAGGTTTTATTTGTACTTCAAAGGAGACCATTTTGTGGTCTGACTTTACCAGAGAAGACATTACACTAGTTCCAGTATGGTTGCTCCTCTGATTGGTATATTGACAGTCTGGTCCAAGGAGTTTGTGTTTACAAAATCCAAAAGTCTGTGTTGCCTGTAGGTTTGTGTCATATATGATTTCCAGTTAGTCACCCATGAATATGGTATTGGGTTGGATGGGAAGTGTTTCCAGTCTTAATGCAGCTAATTGACAATGGCAGTAAAACTGGTAGGGAGGTAATGGTTCTACTTTGTGTACATTTTAGCATATTAACAGTGCTCCTGCTCTGAAAATTTTCCAACGTTGGGGCTGGGCGGCATGTCTGAAGTTAGTAAGCTGTATGTGATATTTCCTTGAGGATGGGATTCATTCACCTAAGTAAAGCGTGCGTGTTTGTGTGTGGGGGTGTATGTGTGGAGGCAGATGATGTAGAAATGTAAATTTCAACAGTGAAACAGATGATCTGGTGCAGAGTAAGGTGCTAGCCTGCTTGTGCAGGGATGTGGACTCCCATCTACGGTGTTTGGCATCAAACTATGTAATGTAGTTTCATCAAAGGACAGTTTGCTGGGAATGGTTATACTTAAGGTTAGCATACATCCGGGTTTCCCCAGACACATCCTCTTTTTTGGGCTTCTGTCCGGCCGGTTTTTGAAAACTCTGCGATTTGTCAGGGTTTTATCGCAGAATTTTCAAAAAACAGACATCCCTATTAAGGAGTCTTTCCTCCGCTTTTTTTTTTTTTGATTGGCTCATACGAGCTAATCAAAAAACGGAGCTCTGTTCAATGCGGAACTGCTTGATGTTCTGCATTGAACAGAAGAGGGTCCACTGTGCACGTTTTTGATTGGCTAGTATACTGGTATATGAGCCAATCAAAAAGTGGAGCTCTGTTCAATGTGGAACAGCTTGATATGTTCCGCATTGAACTGAAGAGGGTCCGCAGTGCGCGTTTTTGATTGGCTCGTATACGAGCCAGTCAAAAAGAGATCTGTTCAGTGCGGAACTGCTTGATGTTCCGCATTGAACAGAAGAGGATCCGCTGTGTGAGGTTTTGATTGGCTCATATACCGGTATACGGGCCAATCAAAAAGTGGAGCTCTGTTCAATGCGGAACTGCTTGATGTTCCGCATTGAACAGAAGAGGGTCCGCTGTGTGAGGTTTTGATTGGCTCGTATACCGGTATATGAGCCAATCAAAAAACGGAGCTCTGTTCAATGCGGAACTGCTTGATGTTCCGCATTGACCAGAAGAGGGTCCGCTGTTAGAGGTTTTGATTGGCTCGTATACCTGCATACGGGCCAATCAAAAATCTCCAAACACAGACCCCCCTTTTTTTCCTCTTCAACCTAAGAGGACAAAATATGTGCTGGTAGCAGCACATATTTTTTCGTCCTCTCTTACATAACAATTATGGTAACCCTATACTGAGCTCTCCACAAGTACCATCTCCTCCCTTTTTGTTGGAGGATTGAGCTGGAGACTGGCCAGATTCTGACCTCTGATGTGTAGGCAACCAAAAGGGTTCCTCTGGTTTATATTACTAGATGGCAACCTATTGATAAGAGCTTGATCAAAATGCATATGTAAGTCAGGTGTGAAGGTAGTGACTGCATCACCCCAAGGTTTTGCTAAATGCTTGGTGGCTGCTGCCAATTCCACCATGTCTGGCAATGTACACTTGTTTAGCTTGACCAAAACTGCCATGCTCAAATGTTGCATATTTCTTTGCTTAGATGAGCTTCGTATTTTTCAAGCATTGTATAGGTAGGCCAGCTGACTGTGCAGATGTACACATTTCAGAACTTTCTAGAATTCACTGCATTTGTAAGGTTGGGTCTTCTGTTAACTGTTCCTTTTTGGTCATGTATGACTCGTGTCATAAGTGGCTGTCGTACTAGTGGCAATCCTAGATTGTGTCCTTTTAATGTTAAGGACCATCCTTGCTGGATTTTTGGTTGAGTTCTTCCTTTTCACCATCTGGAATCTGACATTTGTTTTTAAATTTTAGATCATAGGAATGTTTATGCTTTATGCTAATGCATGCCGTGGTTTCACTCTCTGGCTGCAAAATATTTTTTCTTCACAGCCTGATGTTTGTTTTTTGCCAGTCGCTTAATATGGATCATGATCCTTGCTGTCACCTGTATGTACCGTACCTGCTTTTGCATGCCTTACAGATTTAGGGAGTACCCATTATGCCCACCACTTTATCTTCCAGAATATAGTCAGGTTTTGCTTGTATATTTTTTTTTGCAAGGAACAAAAATGTTGACCACTGCCTCAGGTAACAAGAAATTCATATTTAGCAACAGATGGTGATAATGGGTGAAGCTTTTGACCTATGTCATGTGTAAAAAAATATAGTTGTAATTGATGGCGTTTTATACAAGGACTAGCAATGGTGTTTTCCTTGTATTATACTAAAGGATGGTGAATTGCCACAAAGACCAAATCTTGGAGGATAGATAGAGTCCTAGGCATGTTAGTTAACTTATTCATGCCTGCCAGCACTCAGTGTTTCCTGTGTACTTGTTGGGGGAGGGGTGCAGCAGATGCCTGCATACTTCAGTAACAGTAGAATTACAAGCAAATCAGTTTTTGTCTTACTACTTCAAGTAAAATCATTTTGTCATGTTTTATCCTTAGCATAGAGACATAAAGCCTTATTATAAATAACCCAGAAGACCCAAGATTGTTTAGCGGCTGAGGCAGTGGAAGAATCAGGCAGGGCAGTGAGTAGCTTATACTAGCATACCTTTGTAGGGGGAGGGTGATGGTAGGTCTGGATGGTCAACGACTTCTTGCACATCATAGTGGTCACAAGACCAGGGGTCTCTGTTTAGCAGCCTCAGATCATTGGTTGTAGTTCTCAGGGGCATGTGTGTGTGGGAGTACGCAAATGCCATGAGGAGAGTTCAGAATGCCCTTGTAGTAGTGCAGATATTCTTTCAGCCACAACGGGGGGGGGGGGGGGGGGGGCAGGGTTAGGGTCACCAAAGAGAAAACTCTGAAAACTAAGCACATAACAGCTCCATGACCAACTTTCACCTAGGGAGTGATGAAGGACTAATGAATGGCAAGGCTTCGTGGTCAGCAGACAGTGGGGAGAAAAAAATTTCCCCACATTTGAGCACTTTAATTATGGAATTGAATGCTGTAAACATGACAGACAAGACAGCCCATCCAAGTAGCTCTGCTGATCAGTACTATAGATTTTAGCATATGTCAGTCCTCCATCTCAACAGAGGAAGAGATACTAGAGGAGATTTTAACCTAACTCCCACCTTGGAGTGTTGTATTATTAGGGTATCCTTAACATCATATTTCCAGCTGATTTGCCAGAGCTGGTAGTAGAACAGCTTGACCGCGGAGAGCAGCCCAGTTTTGAGTCCACCTGGTCAGGGATAGTGAAAACAGGCTGGAGTCTCTCCTGCTGTGATTTCCTCTGGGTCCAGAAGTGTTTGGCCAGTGTTGGTTGAGGGAGGCTGTTAGGTTGTTCATTTCTAGTACTAACAGCTCAGTGATGTGTATATAATTGGTATGGCATCATATATGTAAGGAATATGGCCTGATGCCAGAGCTTAGCTTGGTGAGGCCATTTGTCACCTGACACCTGGCATGTTATCTGTGTTCTCATCCTTGCACAGTGCTATCTGTTTGGCTGCACTGAGAGGTAACAGTGGCACATATGATTTACTATCAAGCTTCTTTGCGTCTGAAGGACCCAAAGGCCATTATCTTTAAGAATATCTTATGGGGATATATTTTGGATTTATGAGATGCAGAATGGGCTGGCCTCTCATTAAATGTACTGCTCTCCAGAAATGTCCCTTTCTTTTAATGATTTGTTTGAAATTTCTGAAATTTTATCTGCTTATAGGTTTCCTCTGGTACTTGACAATTTGAGTTTGTCATTTTTTGCAGCTTAAAAAGTTAGACCAGAAGAGTTGTACAGCTGGTTTCCAAAACAGTGTAAAACCCTGCTCTCCTTATTCACGATGACATTCAGCCTTTGCATGGGCTTGGAAATCTTCCTGACTACCATCAAGAAAGACAACCAGCTGCTGTGCCTGCCATAAGTCTTTTTTTAATATACAAGAACTTGTAGACCCTGTAAATCTAAAAGGCTGTATGGGGCAGGTGCTGATAATCAGGCCGTAAGGATGAACACTTCGACATCCTAGGATGCATGAACAACTGTGTGTTATCTAGGGGCCTTGGGTTCATCCATTCCAAAGAGATCTAGTTAACATACTGAAGATTCCAACACCCTCTAATAATCTCATTTTAAGATTTTCCCTATGGTTGGTGGAGCCATCCAGAAGCAAACTACTTTTCATCAGATTTCCTTTAAGAAGCATAACTCAGAAATGCCTCATAAAAAAAAAAAAACAAAAAAAACACTTTTTTTGGGGGGCTGCCTTATGTGGGGGCGAGTCAGCCCCTACAGACACCAACATATATAACCAACTCCTTGACAGAATGAAAAATATCACTGTAGTGCACAGCTAGCTGGAGCAATACAAGTGCATATGGTTTCATCACACTTAAGAGAAATTGAAAAGATGATCAATGAGCATGCTGTCATCGGAGTCTAGGTATGTCTATTTAATGTGCTCTTGTAGGAAAGCTAAGACATCTTAAAAAGGGACATCCTTATGAGGGGAACCAGAAGAAACGGTTTCATAATCCATTAGTATCTTATTTCCCCCTTTGAAGGAGGTGCTGCAAACAGAGTGTTGTGGTACCAAGGTGGGGATTATTCTCTGCTGAGGTGTGACATGATCCTCTGAAAACCTTTTGTAGTCAAAACCAACTGATGTGTCATCCTGAAACACTAGGTCTATATTATTTGGGGGAGGCAATAACTTTTAATTTTATTTTTGGGGCCTATTGAACTTTATGGATAGACCATATGCTCCTGTATATTGTCTTTAAGAACTGTAGGAATTTCTAATATCTTGAACCTTTTAAGTGTATGTGTCCAAAATTTCAGGGAGGCAGTCATCGGTCATAGGCTGTGCAACCTAGGTGTTTCTGCAACTTCTTTGAAGCCCTGACTTGTTGCAAAAAGCCTTGTTCTACTGTCTGGCTCTGAAGTGGTTACAACATTCCTAGTTGCAGTAGCACCAGTGTGTGAAACCCAGATCGCACTATGTTCAACCTCACCAGGTTCAACATCCACAGGCCTCTGCAGGAATTTTAGGGTCTGTAAAACCTCAAACTTCTCTTCCCATTGTGTTGTTAATAGGGAGTTTCTTGGGTCACCCTGTTTAGTTTTTTTTTTCTCTCAACTGTAGGTCACTGGTGAAAGGTTTTTCCATGTGTATGATTTCTGTGAAATAAGGCCTCAGGCTTTTTTTTTTTATCCATTTAGGCCCCTAGATTTCTAGCTATCCTTACTAAAGTCTTATTCCTAAAAGTAGCATAAAAAGGAGCTGCAGATTAGTGTCTTGTAAATTGCTTTCCATATGCATATAGATTATTTCTGGGGGTGTTAATGTACCTCAGAATTTAATTCAAAACCTTCAATTTTTAAAAGCTGAAATTGATGACTAAACCAGCCATACAGGCTAATGTAAATGAAAGAAAAAAAAACTTTCCCAAACGTAGGTATTTGTCTCTCTCTGGAACTCACCTGGAAGACACCAGTGGGTAGACAGATTGACTGACTGAACATTTTTTTACTTTTAAGCCGGTGGGCTGTATAACCGGGCAAAGGAGGAGCTTTGCTAATGGGGAATGTCAATGAAGTCTGTGGAAGTCAAAGTAAAAGGACAGATGCCTGCCTTCAGCTGTTTCTTTGATATTAAAGAAACATATTGTAGCAGTGACCCTGTGATGAGTATGTGGTGTTATTTCAAATAATCATACAGTTTTACTTAGTCTTTGCAGCAGTAAATCATTTCATCTTGAGTAGAATTCAGTGCATTAAAATGTAACTCTGGGAGTGAAAAAATGCACATCCCATGTAGCTCAGCTGTGCCAGGAACTGCTGACGTCCTTCCATTTCACTGTTGCAGAATTCATAACATTAGGGATCCCCCACCTAGGGCAGCCCAATGTCTGGCCAGTATACCAAAGCTTTAGGTTACTTTGTTACACCCAGGGTTGCCAGATTTCTAAATGGACAAGTAGCTAAGTGAAGACTCAAAAAAAAAAAAAAAAAAAAAAAAAAGTCTCCGCTTTGCGATTTATGATTGGTCTGTATGCTGGTATATGAGTCCATCAAAAATCACAAACCGGAGGCTGTTTCGCCAAGATTTTAACGGGCAGTTCAGGATTCGAAATTGGGCTGCTGATCCCAGGACAGTCTCACTCATTGACATCTGGAAACCCTGGGTACACTGTATGTCACATGTATGCTCCTCTTGTAGCGTAGGATATAAAGGTAATATCCAGACGTACCATCCTTAGCACTTCTTTGTTGCCAGTCTGAATGCCATCCCTTGATCGTCTGTCTGAATGCTTACGTTCCTTTGCTGGTTTCGCTGATCCATTACAGATAAGTGTCCTGTTGGAGTTCCTTTTTTTACTTGTCTTTTGTTGCTTTTGGGGTTTTTTGTCATCCAGGAGGGGTAAATGCCAGTGTGGGAGACAGATTCCCCATAAATATCACCAAGAACTGTGTCTATTATGCCTGGGCGCCTGTCTCAACCATATGTCCTGTTCCATCTGTCAGGCTTTTGTACCTAAAACTATGAGTAGTAGACTTTCTTCTTTGGCACTGTATCTTGAGAATCGCAAGAAGTTTAAGTTACTAAAAGATACAATGGAGGGAACTCCCCCCCCCCCCCCCCAAGGGACAGCCATTAGGAAGGAGGAGGCCAAAGAGCCTAGGCCGAAATCTTCTATTGTTTGGCCTCCGCCAGATGTTTCTCCTGAAGTGAGTGAATGCCAGGAAGTTCGCCCAGCTTTGTTGCCTGATTCCTCTACTGTGACTGGGTCAAAGGTTGGTGGGGATCTGGTTTTTAAGCACGTCTGAGGAGGCTTTGCAAACGTCTGTTTTGGATGTTTAGTGGGGACCGCAGTTGATCATTTTCGAGGGGCCTAGGGGTATTCCTCAGATTTTAGTCAGTGAAGAAGTCCGTACTACTATTATTGAATGCTGTGCTGGGTCAGAGCCTTCCACGTTTTATTAGGCAGACATCCCATTAAAGAAAAACAAAAAACTGAACATGTTTCTCCTGCTCCTAAGGTTCCACAGAGTGAGTGTCAAGCCTTCACTCAGGGTTTGTTTAGTGCTTTGATGGTATTGAAACCATCTCATAGTATTTCTGATGTTCATCGTGTTTCACTGTTGCTGTCCTTACTCTTGGGTTATTCTGCTGGCAGGCTACCCTCAGTCGGCCAGAATTCCAAAGTCTAGGTCCGGCGTCTGTTGCTGTCGCCTCTTCTCTGACGTCAGTGTGCCAGGGGAATAAAAGATGCAGCCGACGCCATTTTCTTCAGCCTTTCTTGCCGTGCGGTGCCCGAAACAAAAGCAGTTTGCAAGTGCCGATCGGCCGACTCCTGAGATTTTCAAATCTGAATTTCAGAACCAAAGTCTTCATTAAAGCTAAGTACCCCATTGGGGAAACTTTTTTTCTTGCTCCAGACAGATGTCAGAAAAAGTTAACAATTATATTTCTTGTGGGAAGCAAATACCTCATAAGGATTTTCACTTACTGTATTCCTTGCCTAGGCCCTGATCACAACGTTGCTAGCTGTCTGTTTTGTGCTAGATTTAACCAACGCACTATTAAGCGTCAGTTCCATTTTGCATTTCATTACTTTGGCCGAAGATTTTATTATATAATGCCGTCGGAACAGCCGACCGGAATTTACAAAAAACGCAAGGAAAAGGATAGGCATCCGAGGTCCAAAACCGACGACGAGGCCTCCGCTAGGCCAGTCGCCGATTCTCAGTGAGGCGCTTTCGCAGCCCCTGACACCTGCTACCTCAGAGCCACAGGCCGCTTCCAACTCCCACGTGGAGCCGACTGGGCCTCTGGATACTCAAGGTATTGGACACTCGGAAATCATTCCCTCAGATGGGTCCGGAGCCGCTGAGCAGGCATCTGCTTCTGAGGGTGTCTTCAGACCTACACAACTATATGTTAAGCCATCTTCAGCTTCAAAGACAAAGAGTAAAGCAGCTCTAAAGACAAAGAAACAAGTACAGCATTCACCTACTCAGACTTCCATGCCTAAAAAACAGATGCTCAAAATGGCCGAAGACCTAATTTCTTTGATCAGGGGTTCCCATCTTCTGACCAGGTTTCGGTTTCCTCTGATTCCTCTTCTGAACAGGATTATTCCATGCTTCCCTATGAGGACTCTGATGCTGAAGAATCCATTCATTCAGCCTCTCCTCCTGAGGATTATTCTTTTGGGGAAACCCTGCATACCATGAGGGAGCATTTCCACTGGGAGAGCCAAGATTATTCTGAATCTAAGAAAAATCTCAGACTTTCTGCTACTTCCTCAGCGCAGACCCCTTGCTATTCCACCTGTTCTAGACATTGTAGATGATGTATTTTCAGAGTCCGGCCTGTCCCCTCACTCTTTAACCCCTGCACCTGCTAAGCCAGACAGATACTACAGGGTCTTGGATTCTCATAAATTCCTATATAAAAACCCCGCTGCTGACCCAGAAACTATATCTCAGGGTCCCAAAGGGGTCAAAGCTTCCACTGCAAAAAACTCTGTCCCCTCTGATAGGGATTCTAGGGCTCTAGACAGATGGCGGAAAAAAGTTTACACTTCTGCTACTTTGGCTGTTGTTGTTGAGTCTTTCGGCTTTTCCCGGTTGGGGGTCGCCACAGCGGAACTCCGATCGCTAATGATTGGCAGTTGATTTTTACGTACCGAATTGCCAGCCCTGACACACAACCTTCAACTAAAGAATGCCCATTCACGCATGTCTCCACTCAGAAGACGCTCTAGCTGAGTACGGGCTTTAAATTGTCAGTTTCATATGCTTAAATATCAGCAATATTTAATGTCACTGCTTAAACAGAAATTGTTGACAAATACTGAATGTTCAGAGAACAAGGAAATGCAGGATTTATTGAATGCAACTGAACAGGTGGGAAAGCATACATTGCAATATGGTTATGATTCACTGGAGGCCTCTTGCAGGGCGGCTGTTACAGGTTCCGTTATTAGAAGGCATGCTTGGTTAAAGGAACAGAATCTGCCTGATCATGTTAAAGCAAAATTATTAGATGCTCCATTACAGCATGATACTTTGTTTGGTACTAAAGCAGAAGAGGTGTTGAAAAAAATGGAGGATAAAGCAAAATCCATGCAGACAGTTAAGGATTTCTTACAGGTACAGCCACCCAGATTTAGCAGGAACTGGCCTTCTAAAAATTGGTCCTTTCCAGTGTCAGACAGACCACAAGAGGCAGATACAGGCGTCCCAGAGGCAGATCTCAGCCCCAAGGCTCATGCAGGTCTAAACAATGGGGTGCTCCTACCTCCAAAAGCGGAGAAGACAAATCACAACCTTACAGGAAACAGTCCCAATGACTTTCCTCTGCCAGATCCAAGCACTTTTCTTTTGGCAGCCCCCTTAGGGGGAAAACTAGCACTTTTTTCATCAAATTGGCAATGGTTACACAAGACAAATGGGTCTTGAACATAGTGTCCCAAGGCTACAGGTTCCATTTTCACACCCTGCCAAGGTCAAAAGGTATGCCAGACCTGCCACACAATCAATTTGCAGAGGCACAAAAACAAATTACAGCCCTCATGGACATGAGGGCCATTCAACAAGTACCACAACAAGAGCCAGGGGCAAGGATTTTACTCCAGACTTTTCCTAGTGCCCAGAAAGGACAACCTGGAGACCAATACTGGACCTGTCTATACTAAATACGTTTCTGGAAGTTCCAAAATTCAAGATGTTGACTCTACAGCAGCTACTGCCCATGCTGGGCAAGTAGGCTTGGCTCGTAACTTTGGACCTAAAAGAGGCAAACCTGCATGTCCCAATCAGACAGTCTTGCAGAAGATACCTCAGATTCATAGCTGGCTCAATGCACTACCAATTCTCTGCACTGCCTTTTGGCTTATCTACTGCGCCCAGGGTCTTCACAAAATGCCTGGCACCAGTAATTGCGTTTTACAGACAAAGAGGAATTCAAATATATCCCTTCTTGGATGACTGCCTAATTCAAGCAGAGAACAAAGACATTCTTCTAAAGCATCTGGCGTTTGTAAAAAGATTTCTAATTGGCCTAGGGTACACAGTAAACGAAAAGAAATCAAAACTAGTGCCCTCTCAAGAGATGATAATTCTGGGTGCGAGCTTAAATACAACTGCCCAGATGGCTTATCTCATGCCAGACAAACAAACAACTGACTTCTTAATTCAAAAAATTGGCAACAAAGACCCACTTATCTGCAAGGAAAATCCTGCAGGCCTTGGGTTTCATGGCATCCTGCATTCTACTAATTCCATATGACAGAGTGCATATGAGGAAACTACAATGGTATCTAAAAAGTGTTTGCCACAGCCTGGAGACAGTAATTACACTCATTCCCTGCCTGCAACAGGAGTTTCGATGGTGGGCAGAGGCCTGTCACCACAACAAGGGTCTGCCTTTTAGTTTACCCACAGCCAGACACTGACAACGGATGCATCAGATTATGCCTGAGGGGCCCATATGACAGGAAAATGTATTCAGGGCACATGGCCTGCAAACCAGATGCATCTTCACATCAATCAAAAAGAGATGCTAGATGTTCAAAATGCTCTGACAGCTTTCAAGGATCTACTTCATCCAGGACAGCTACTGATAAAGACAGACAATACTATGGACATGTGGTACATAAACAAGCAGGGAGGTACACAATCCTTCCCCATCTGCAGACGAGCAATCACCTTATGGGACATAGCATTGACTTATCAAGTTCACCTGCAAGCACAATTCCTGCCAGGAAAAGCAAATACTCTTGGCAGACGAACTAAGCAGAAACCTCATGGATCCCCACGAATGGAAACTGGATCCACAAGTCTTCAGCATGATAACAAGGAAATGGGGATGCCCAGACATAGATCTATTTGCCTCCCCTCACAACTGCCAATTGCAGTCATTTTGTACAAGGATTTATCACAAGCAAGCATGGAGAGTACAATCGGATTCTGCACAGCCAACTCAGGACCTTAAATCTGGCAGCATGGCGGATAATGTAGCCATTCAGAACACTCCTCTTTCAAAAGCTGTTATGAATGTTATCTTGGAGGCCAGGAGGCCCAGTACCAGAAAATCTTATGCAGAAAAATGGAAGAGATTCTGTGCTTGGAATCAGGAACAAGAAAATCTTATGCAGAAAAATGAAAAAGATTCTGTGTTTGGAACCAGGAACAAGGCATTGACACATGTGCACCAAATATCCCTCAGATTTTACAGTACTTAACTGAGATGCTGAACAAAGGCCTTTCTTTCTCATCAGTTAAGATTCATGCCTCTCTCATTTCAGCCCATTACAATACGGAACCACCTATCTTTTCTCATCCTTTAATAAGGCAGTACCTCAGAGGGGCCAAAAACATTAGACCTCCAAGGAGAGCACCAATTCCGGCATGGGACCTCAATTATGTTTTGGAAAAACTCACACTGCCTCCTTTCGAGCCAGCCTCAACAGCGGTTATAAAATTCTTATCCTGGAAAACAGCTCTGCTCCTAGCAATAACCTCCGCAAGATGAGTCTCGAAGTTACAAGCACTCATGGCTGTGGAACTTTTTATCATTTTTCATCCAGACAGGGTTTCTCAGAGGACAAACCCAACATTTATGCCTAAGGTGGTGTCCAGTGTGGCCCTCAACCCAAACCATTCACTTGCCTACCTTTTATCCAAATCCACAGAACAAGGGTGAGAGAATTCTGCATTCTTTGGACATACACAGGCAGTTACGCTTCTACTTGGACAGAACTAAAGCTTTCAGAAAGACTGAGCAACTTTGTGTCATATGCTGCAGGATCACAAGGAAAGGCTGTCTCAAAACAGACTATTTCTAAATGGATAGGCCATTGCATCTGTTTTTGCTATTTTCAGCATGGCAAATCAGTGCCTAAGGGCATTAGGCCTCATTCTACCAGAGCAGCAGCCACTTCAGCAGCCTTCCTCAGAGGAGTATCAACCAAAGACATCTTAGAGGCTGCAGCTTGGAGTTCAGTGCACACTTTCACAAAGCACTACCACTTACCTCTTTACTCTAAATCCAGAGCAGGATTTGCAACTGCAGTTCTGCAGGGCCTCATAGCCTCTCCTAATCCTATTTAGCCCAGACACCCATCCTCAACTTTGGGATTCAACCCAAGAGTAATGACTGCAACAGTGAAACACGATGAACATAGTACAGCTGTGTACCTACCATAAATGTAGATGTTTGAGTGTATTCACTGTTGCAGTCCAGGTTACCCACCATCCCCCTTTTCTTTGCTGGGAATCTGTACTTCTCTATCCAATACAACCTATGTGGTGTATTTGCTTGTTGATGAAGGAAATGTTATTTTTGTGCATGCATATTTGTTGGTATATTTTTTTCAGCCTACCAATTTGGGGGCACGTGACATCTGGGGCAAGAAAAACTGAAGAAAATGGTGTCGGCTGCATCTTTTATACCCCTGGCGCACTGACGTCAGGGAAGAGGCGACCGCAACCGACACCAGACCTAGACTTTGGAATTCTGGCCGACTGAGGGTAGCCTGCCAGCAGGATAACCCAAGAGTAATGACTGCAACAGTGAATACACTCGAACATCTACATTTGTGGTAGGTACACAACTGTACTTTCCAGCTACCCCCTTGGTCCTCTACTCCCCTTAAAAGACTTAGGGAACAGGATTCCTCTGAGGAGGAGTGGATTCTGATGAGGAATCCCTTCCTTACTCTTCTCAAATTCCTTCTTTGGACTACGGGTCAGAGAAAATGGAGTCCATCTGTCCTGATGCTCCTTTTGAAGAGGTTTCTTTTTGTGATACAATTTCTAGGGTGATGAAGTTCTTTAAATGGGATTTTGCTCTGGTCTGTGAGATTCATAAGAGGTACTATGAATTGTTGCAGGTGGAATCTCCTAAACCTTCTGCTCTCTCTCCTGTTTTGGCTGCTTTGTTGGATTAATCTTTCAAAGGCTGTAAAACTCCAGACTCTCACCCCCCCCCCCCCCCCGCTTCCAAGAAACCTGATATATAGCGTGGCTGAGGACTGTAAACGTTCGTATAAGTGTTCTGCTGCTGACCACTCAGTGGTGTCTGTAGTCTCTGACAATCCCTCTCGATTGCTTCCTTTGCCTATGTTATGCCCTCTGATAAAGACAGCAGAACCATGGAAAAGCTAGGCAAGAAGTTTCGGCTACTTTGGTTTTTAGGGCTGTTAATTATCAGACCCGTATGTCCAGGTACATGTTGGCTCTCCTATCCCAGTCTTGTCAGGTTATATCTGATCTTCCAGACTCTGAGGGTAAAACTTCTGATGTTATGTTGTCCTATCTTGCCTTCATTCTTACATGAGGGTTTGGAGCCGATCCTCTGCTCCGACTCGGCTCATTACAAAAGCTCGAAGTCTCTTAAGTTGGCTCATGGCAAGGTAGGTATCCCATAATGCAGTGGTATCAATCCTCTGATCTCGTTTGCCGCTTTACGAGTTCAGAAGTGCTCTTCTTGGCCGCGCCTAAGTGAACTTTTTCTTCTGTGTTTTTTCTTGCATTTATGCATTGTATATAGGTGGATTAGTTAGAAAATACTTAGAATATATTTAGTATACTAGTTTTTACATAGTAGTGAATATTAGATGTTTAATAGTTTCTCTGTTTTGTTAGCAGTTTTGGCCATCGTTTTTCTGCAGGCCTGTGTGTGTGTTTATTGGTAAGCCATAGTGTTAGCTTATTTCTCTTGTTGAGTCCTTTATCGGCTGTTTATTAGCTTATATATAGAGTATTTGATATTGAGGTCTTTCTAGTTTAGTCCTTTTTTCCCATTGTTATTGGGATCTTCCTACATGTGTGTATATCTGTGTTTTAGCGTAGGTAGCTTAGTTAACTGTTTTCTGGTGTGGCGTATTTCCCTTATGGCAAAGTCCATTTGTCATTAGAGGACTTTTCTAGTCGTGTGTTCTCCCTTGTTTCTCATTGGGCTAGACCTGTTTAAGTTGGAGGATCTAGTCCTCTTAATACTGTTGCTTTCTTTTCTGCTTTAGCAGGGCTAGGACTGTTTGAGTTAGAGGACCGTGCCCTTTCCTCCTATTACTTCTCCCTTTTGTGGTGTGTCTTTATCGGCCTGTTAGCTGTAGTCCGTGTAAGTTAGAGGATCTAGCTAATTCCCCTTCTTTGTTTTTTTGTGTCATCTGCTGCTAGTTAGAGTGGTCTAGTATGTGTAAAGATGAAGAGGAGGATCATAAACCTTTGGGTTTTAAGAAGTGCCAAAAATGTAATAAATAAAAGTCCATAACAGACGGACATACTCTGTGTCTACGGTTTAGGGGCCATTCATTTACAAGAGAGCTGTACTTTTGTCATGCTTTTAGCTCTAGAGTCCTTCAAGAAAGGAAAAACAAGCTTATTTTGAAAGGTCTCCTAAAACCATTATTTGAGGAAGCTTTAAGATAGTTCTTCTTCCTCTCAATCTGCAAAGTCTTCTTCTAGGCAAAAAGAAGACTGCTAAGAGGCCATCTCCAGTGTCCTCAGAGAGAGCTGGTCGTCCTGAAAAGATGTCTAAAACTATTAAGACTTCCACCTCTTCGGCTCCACTGCCTTTGGAGTTGACTGAGGTCATTACCATTGATGAGCCTATATCGGCCCCAGGAACTTTGGAACCAAAAAAGGATTTTTAAACTCGGAGCCGGTCTACAGACATTCCTCTGGTCTCCCCTACCTTGAAATTTCCTATTTTATAGAGATCTCGCTCGCCAACCCTTTCCTCTAGGAGCAAACTATCGGATGAAGATGTGGAGAGGGTGGCGTGCAGACTTTTGAAGGCGCAAGGGCTGGCAGACCTGTTCTCGGCTCTGGCCTAGCTGGCTTCAGAGCCATCTGAACCTTTTACATCCACCGCTGTTCTTCCTCCGAACCATACTGGTCTGTTGGAGCCAGAACATCCAGTACCACTTGTTGTAGAACCTTCAGCTCCGGCACCCCATGAGGCCTTACCAGAACTCATATCTGCTCCTACACTCTCGGTGCCATACGTGGTGTCTAGGAGCCAAAGTTCACCAGTTGGCCCCAAGGGATATTCTTGGAGCATCGGCTTGGTTGAGCTCCGTTCCTACATCAGCTTTGAAGCCGATTTCCCTGGAAAACGAGGGCTACCTCTGCTTCTTCGGAACCACTGGTGTCCTCGGAACGGGGGAGATGGCCTTTGAAATGAGTAGCGTGCTGGCAAAATCTACAGCTCTACACAAAGATGCTGATGTTCTTCCCCTAAAAGCACCGGCCTCTGTCTTGGCACCATCCTATCCACAGGAGTCCCTAGGAGGCCAAACGCATTTGTCAGCCCCCAAGGAAAAGGTTTTCTTGACGAAAGGTGTGCCGGTAGATGCTATGGTGGTGGCAGTTTGCAGAGACATCCTCATCTGTCCATCCGCCGAACAGAGAGTCTCGAACGATGGACAGATATGGGAAGCATGTTTTTTCTTCAGCGGGTTTTACCCTTGGATCGCTGAATTATCTTACCCATTTTACAAGGCTTCAAAGAGATCTGAAGGAACTAGGAGATACTCTACAAGGTGCTTCAACTGCGGGGGTACCATTAAAGGTTACTGCTCAGTTATCCACCTTAAATTTCATAGTGAACTCCTCCATGAGACTGATATACGCAGCAGATGGAGCAAGTAGAGCAGTGGGTTCAGGATTTTCCCTGAGGAGAGATGCTCCTGGCTTTGCTTGTGTAACTTTGCGGAACCCTTTAAGTCTACCTTCACAAATGCTCCCTTTGACGGTTCCTCACTGTTTGGACAGTTAAGGATGCACTCACCAGATGCGAGCAGGAAGGGAAAACTCTCTCTGACTGAGTATATTTTTCCGTCCCTTCAAGATCTTATCCTAAAGGGAAGATAGGTGGGAAGATGTGGTTCAAGAAATCCCAGAGATTTTTCCCAGACACACGAGATGATTCATTCCCTAGGAGCAGAGGGAGAGGAAATAATGGTAGATGCCATTCTAGAGGCAGAGGGGGTCCACAGAACCAGGGCGACAGTGATTCTTTTCGCGGACTTCCTTATCCAGCGCTCCTGAAAGGAGGCCCGACTGTGCTACTCTGGAGCCATTCGGAGGAAGTTTATCTTTGTGCCCAGATGCCTGGCACAACATCACAAAAGACAAGTGCTTACAAAACATAATATCCAGAAGATACTACATACCCTTTTCCTACCCCCCCCCCTCGAGCCAGGAAAATCCTGGATGTTCCACCCAATCACAGGGATCAAGCATCCGCAGAGGTCCAAAAGTTGCTAAACAAGAGAGTCATCCAAACCGTCCCCGCAGACCAGATAGGATTCAGAACTTAGTCGAGATTCTTTTTAGTACTGAACAGAACAGGGGGGACTGGAGGCCCATATTGGATCTCAACAAACTAAATGAATCAGTAAAGAAGTCCAAGTTCCGAATGGTGACACAGCAGTCTATACTCCCCCTTTTAGGGAAAGACAATTGGATGTGCTCGATAGACCTTCAAGATGCGTACTACCACATAAAAATGAACAGAGCATCAAGGAGTCACTTAGCTTCCGGCTGGGAGCCATTCAGTATCAGTTTCGTGCTCTGCCCTTTGGTCTCACTACAGCCCCCAGAGTGTTCACCAAATGCATGACAGTAGTAATAGCTCACTTGATTCCAAGTATTTCCGTACCTAGATGACTGGCTCCTGACTGCCACCACCACCAAGCATCTACTTCAATGGGCCAGAGACATGTCCCTACAAATGTGTGCTCAGCTAGGCATTACAATAGACTTGTAAAAATATGTCTTGTTGCCCTGTCAGCATGTAACCTTTATAGGCGCAGAAATAAACACTGTTTCAATGATGGCACGCCTTCCTGCCAACATAATTGTGAATCTCAACAGATATTGCTGCTTCTTCCCAAACACAAGGTCAAGGCAAAGATAGCGCTCAGACTACTGGGATCAATGGCCTCAACCATGACCCTCCTTCCCTTAGCCAGGATGCATATGAGAATCCTACAGTGGTTACTTTTCTCCCAGTGGTCGCATCAGGAACTTCCTTTGTCTCACCCAATCATAATAACAGAAACTTGCAAGAAGGAGCTTTGTTGGTGGATTCAATCCAACGAGTTAACCATCGGGAGACCATTCGTTCCACATCAACCTGATGCTACTGTGACCACGGATGCTTCCCAGATAGGGTGGGGCATTACCTGGGAAAGACGGTCCAAGGCATATGGCATGAATGAGGCCCATTTGCACATCAATGCTCTAGAGATGAGAACAGTACTTCTGGTGTTGCAAGCACTCGACAACTCTCTTCCTCTAGGCACGATTGCTATCCAGTCAGACAATGTGTCAGTGGTATGGTATATAAACAAACCGGGAGGAACCAGATTATGCCCACTTTGTCGAGAGGCTCTGAGGTTTTGACAGTGGGCAGTGTCTTTCCAGCGCTTTCTAGTCGCAATGCACATCCTGGGGAAATCCAATGTGATAGTCGACAAGCTCAGCAGGGCAATTTTGATGCCTCACGAGTGGTCCCTGAATCAGAAAATAGCAGAAGAGATCTTCCGCAAATGTGGCCAGCCTTGCTGCGATCTTTATGCCACCCTTATGCTCGCCAAATGCAACAGCTGCTTTGCCCTAATCCCCCTCTGGGGGAGACTCCCAGAGACACACTTGTTCACAATTGGCCCTCGGGACTTCTTTATGCCTTTCCCCCATTTCCCCTTATATCGAAAGTCATCCAGAAAGCGAAAGCGTTGGGAAGCAAGATGATTCTCATTGCTCCATATTGGCCTCGTCAGATCTGGTTCTCCTTTCTTTGGGCCCCATCTACTGGAGGATCCATGGATTCTGGACCCAGTTCAGACCTGCTGACACATGTCAGGAACGCTTCATCCCTCTCTCCACATCGTCAACTTGACAGCTTAGCTGCTCCACTTCCAACCTTATTCAGGCTTCAGGATTTCACTCCAGCCATAAAACGTATCTTGATATCCTCTCACAAGGTTTCTACCAGAAAACTGTATGCTAATAAATGGAAAAGATTTTCTTTCTGGGCGCAGACCAGAAACATAGACCCCTTCACTGCCCCAATCTCTTCAGTTTTGGATTTCCTTTCGGAACTCTTCCAGCAAGGCTCTGCCGCTGCCACAAATAAAGTCCAGCTAGCCGCTATTTCCAGTTTCCACTTAGGACATCATACACCTAACTTGATGGCACATAGACTGTGTAAAGCTTTTTTGAAAGGCACTTTCTTATTGAGACCTCCATTTAAGGAACCTGTTCCTCCTTGGGACTTAAACTTTGTCCTATCGCACTTAACCACACCACCCTTTGAACCTTCATCCATTTGCGATCTAAAGTTCCTCTCTTGGAAAACCTTTTTTCTGGTAGCCATAACCTCAGCTAGAAGAAAAGAGCTGCAAGCACTTTCAGTCAAGCCG
The DNA here is from genome assembly GCF_019279795.1 of Protopterus annectens. Classification (NCBI taxonomy): domain Eukaryota; kingdom Metazoa; phylum Chordata; order Ceratodontiformes; family Protopteridae; genus Protopterus; species Protopterus annectens. Next base: position 670,243,271 of record NC_056734.1, read on the forward strand.
CCTTATTTGATCTTCCATAAAGACAGGGTTTTGCTTCGAACTAACCCAGCCTTTGTCCCTAAGATTTGCCCCCAATCTAATATTAACCAATCGATTGAACCTCCGGTGTTTTTCCCTAACCATACCAACAAGGAAGAATACAGACTTCACCAACTTGATGTGCATAGGCAATTGAGATTCTACCTCCACAGAACTAAAGAACTCAGTCAGATCAGTTATTGATATCCTTTTCGGAAGCAAAAAAAAGATATGTCAGTCTCTAAAGTCACATTATCTAATTGGCTTTCTAACTGCATAACTTTTGTATACTCTTCCAATAACAAGGCACTGCCCTTCAAAGTTAGAGGTCACTCAACCAGGTCAGTACCAACATCCACTGCCTTTCAAACCAGAATTTCAGTGGACAATATTTATGCAGCTGCAACCTGGGCAAGCCCACATACATTTATTGCTCATTAGTGCAGCTGCAACCTGGGCAAGCCCACATACATTTATTGCTCATTACAAAGTTGATTTGGCACCCGCGGTAGTGGTGCTGCGGTAGTGTTGTCGCCTCACAGCAAGACGTTGTCGCGTTCGATTCTCAGCTAGAGCGTCTTCTGTGTGGAGGCATGTATGAATGGGCATGCCTTCATTGAAGGTTGTGCATCAGGGCTGGTAACTCGGCACGTAAAAATCAACTACCAGTCATTAGTGGACCGGAGTTCCGCTGTGGCGACCCCTAACCGGGATAAGCCGAAAGACACAACAACAAAGTTGATTTGGCCTCCAGGGACAGAGCTTCCTTTGGTTCCATGGTGCTTAAGAGTGTGTTCCTGTGAGCTACCTGAGAAAAAGGTGCTAGGGACACTGTCCCACACATAAGAATGAAGGTGAGATAGGACAACATAACCTAAAGAAGTTATGTACTCACCATAAAGTTCTGTGTTTGTTGTCCATCTTGCCCTTCATTCTTACGAACCCTCCCACCTACCCCCATCCATATAGTCCTAGAGGACCTGGTAGGAAGTTGTTTTTTTCCTTGTTGGATACCTTTTACTGTTTTTTCCTTTGCCTAATGGTACAGTGTAACTATTTTCTATTGTAGTTAGCAGCAAAGAAGATCTGAGGATTGATACCACTGCATTGTGGGATGCCTACCTTGCCACAAGCCAACTTAGAGACTTCAAGCTTTTGTAATTGGCCGAGTCACATGTACGAATGCAGGGCGAGATGAACAACAAACCTAGAACATTATGGTGAGTACATAACTTCTTTTTCTTTCCCTTTTAGGGACTTCCAGGTGGCTTGTCATTCCTGCCTGGTGATATCAAGGCTAAGTTAGTGGATTCACTCTTGATTATAACCACTTGTTTGTTGAAGCTGCTGCTGATTTGTTTAAGTCCCTTCAGGGTAAGGGTAAGGCTTTACAGGAACTCAAAAATGTGTTTGTTTCTCCTGTTCCTAAATTTCAGAGAAACTACCCAATAAGCTAGCCTTTGTTTGCAGGCAGTCTTGCCCTTTTCCTCCTAAGGGCAAAAAGAGTAGCAAGTGGGCTCCTCCTGCTAAGGCTACACAGACTTCAGGGACTCAGAAGTCTTCCTTTCCAGATAAACCAGGTGCTGCCTGACCATCCCTATTCTTCCCAGCCACTTTTTCTCTTTGTTCGCTCTCCTCTCTGTTTCTGTTTGGCTGAAGATTACTCAGGATTCCTGGGTCCTATCCATTATTTGCCATGAGTATTTCATAGTGTTGAAATCCCTTCTCCCTTTTTATGGGTATTCCTCAACCCCCTTGGGAACAACTATTTTTCCCAGAAGTGCTTTGGGACTTTTTGACTCTGGGTACTATTCAAGAGGTGGCTGTGCCCCAAAGGGGGGGTGGGGGCTGGCGTTTACTCCAGGATGTTTCTGTTGTCCAGAAAGGAGGGTACTAGGAGACCTCTTCTAGACCTGTCATCTGAGCACTTTTCTGAAGTTGCCCACTTTTCGTATGTTGTCCCTTCAGACTTTGTTTCCTCTCTTCCTTCCTCAGCTTATATGGTGTCTCTGGATCTCAAGGATGCTTACCTCCATATTCTGATCCACCCCCTTTTCAGGTTTTAGCATTTCTCTGTTGCTTTCTGGCATTTTCAGTTCTCTGCTTTGCCCTTTGGTCTTTCTACTGCCCCAAGGGTATTCACCAAATGCCTTGCTCCTGTGATTGCTTTTTGCAGGACATGCTGTTTCAGGCATACTCTCCAGAGGTCCTGTTGCAAAATCTTAATTTTGCCATCTCTCTTCTTCAGAGCATGGGGTTTACAGTAAACTTCAAAAAGTCTTCTCTGACTCCTCCTCAGGACCATGTGTTTCTGGGTTGCAGGATTCAGACTGTGCCTTTGCTGGCATCTCTGCCTCCCCCCAAGGCCTTGACCCTCCTTTCAAACTCTTCTTTCTCTGGCTTCCATTACAGCAGAGGAGTTTCTGAGAGCTCTGGGTTTCATGGCATCCACCATACCTATGCTTCCTGTGATCAAACTTCACATGAAATTTCAGTGGTCCCTGAAGTCACTTTGGCTTCAACATGCTCATCCCCTAGAATGCTGTAGTTCCTCTCTTACCTTGTCTCAATAAGTAAAACCAGTGGTGGATCCAGCAGTTGTTTCTAAATCCAAGGCTTTCCTTTCATCCCCCTCTTCCCTCTCAGGAGCTTTTCACAGATTCTTCAGATGTGGGATGGGGGAGCAGCTTTTTCCTCCCTAAAGGTGCAGGGAGTTTGATCTCCTCTTCAACAGAAGAAACACATCAGTGTGAAAGAGGTGAGAGCCCCTGCTGCTGGCTCTTCAGGCTTTTCATCCTCTCTTCTCCCCAGGACCTCTCAAGGTGTTTACAGACAACACCACAGTGATGTGGTATATAAACAAACAGGGGAACAAGATCTTATCTTTGCTGGTTGGCACTCCTGCTATGGGATGTTGCTGTCAAGTATCAAGTGACTCTTCAGGCAGTTTACATTCCCACAGGTCAACACATTGTGGCAGACACTCTGAGCAGGTCCGTAACTCAATCCCACAAATGGATGCTTCACAGGGATGTGTTTCTGAACACTGTCCACCAGTGGGGTACTCCACAAGTAGATCTTTTTGCTTCCCTTCTGAACAGACAGTTTCCTGTATTTGTGGCAGAATCCTAGGTCCTCTGATGTGGTAGGTGGACACCCCTCATTTTCTTGGAAGGGGATTTTTCTTTATGCTTTCTCTCTCCTTCCTGTCATTCCAAAAGTCTTGTTCAGAATTCAGCAGGACACCCGCAACATTTTGTTTGTGACTTCCTTTTGGCCAAGGCAGCATTGGTTCCCTCTTCTGCATTTAGCCAAGGGCAATCATCACAAGTTACCTCAGTGTGTACCTACTCACACAAGAGGAGGGATCTCTCATCCATCCCCACCTGTCCACTCTTCAGCTGACATTGTGGGTGATAGGATTTTTATTCTACATAGACACCTTTTTAATGAGGACTTACTTAGGGTCCTGCAGGAGGGCAGGAAACCCAATACTAGGAAATCCTACTTATCCAAATGGAAGAGGTTTTCTGTTTGGTGTCTTGCTTGTATCCTGGATCCACTTTCTGTGGCTGTTACCTTGGTTCTCTCTCATCTGTGTGAATTGCTCAATTCTGGGTTGGCTTATTCTGTTAAGGCCCACTTATCAACCATCTCTGCTTGTCCGCCTTTATCTCCTCCTTTAGCTTCTAGGTTCCAAGATAAACAATTCCGTAAACGCATCTTTCGTATTACGCCTCCCAGGAAGTCTGTTCCTCCTCCCTGGGATCTTAGTTGTGTTTAAATTGACTCTTGCTCCTTTTGAGCCTGCAGCTTCAGCTTCCATGCAGCATTACTCTTGGAAGACTGCTATTTTGTTAGCCCATACTTCTGCCAGATGAGTGTCTGAGCTTCAAGCCTTTGTGGTTTATTCTCCTTTTCTGGTGTTTCATAAGGACAGGGTTGTGTACTAATCCTTCTTTTATGCCCAAGGTGGTGAATGAGTTGTCCTGTAATCAGTCTGTTCATTTGCCCACTTTTTTCCCTTCTCCATCATTTGGTAGTGCGAAGGTGCTGCACATGTTACATGTGCATAGACAACTCAGATTGTATTTCTGTAAGACTAAAGCTATTAGTAAATCTGATCAGCACTTTGTTTCCTTTCATCCCACGTCCTTGGGATTAGCAGTATCCAAGCAGATGGTTTCTTTTTGGATTTCAAAAGCGGTTTCTTTTTGTTGTTCTTTTCATGGTAAGAGCCTTCATTTTTCTGGTAAGGCTCATTCCACTAGAGCTGTGGCTTCTTCTAGTGCTTTTTTTCAAGGGCTTGAATATTAACTCTATTCTTGAGGCAGCTACCTGGACTTTCTGTTCATACTGTTTCCAGGCACTACATGTTGGATGAAATTTCCAGAGCTGGAGCTGGTTTTGCTAGGGCCATCTTTCATGGCTTCCTAGAGAGCTCTGCTGATCCTTCCTCCTCCCAAGTTTCTTCCTGAGTTTTGGCCCACACTACCTAATGTTATGAATACTGCAACAGTGAAATGGAAGGACGTAGTACAGTTGTGTAAAATCAATTCTGAGGGTGGTATGTCTGAACATCACCTTTATGCCCTCTGCTACATGAGGAGCATACATGTGATGTATGGCGTACCAAAGCAACCTAAGGCTTTGGTTTACTGGCTGAACAACAGGCTGCCTTAGGCAGTAGAACCATAATGCCATGAATACTGCAACAGTGATGAGGAGGACATCTACCATTATAAGATTTTACACCACTGTACTTTCCCCTAGACTTCTATCGTGTGGTATTTTGTGAAAGTATGGATAGTAGTCTTATGTTGCTGTGTTTGGTATGTCTTGACTAGGTGTATTCCTGAAAGAGATGACTGAAATCTTCCAGTTTTTGAACTGGGCATTTAAGAGGACTCAACCCCTGTATTGATGCTTAAATCAAAAAGTCCTACTTTTGAACATGTATGGGCAAACTAGCATAAATGCACACTTGCCATAAGCAGCAGCAGGCACAGTGGTCTCTCTCTCTCATATGCAGTGTGAGGCATCAATGCTCTGAGCTGTTGAACCCCTTTTTCCCTATTGAAGGAAGATAACATCCTGATGTAAGTGGTATGGTACGCCTAGTGAGTGCACCCAGTTAGTATGGAGAGAGAGCATGCAGAGGGAAGCACTTATAGTGCAACAGAGGGAACTTGGGGAATTTTTTTTTTTTTTAGCGTAGTAGAGCTTCCTTTTCTTTGAGAGAATGGTTGAGGGGGATGAGGTATGCAAGGACAAAATGGATATGGAAAGAGGGAGTAAGATAATCTTCGAGGGCAAGCCAACACAAAACAATACAAGTTAGGAATATACACATACAGATGGCAGACAAATGGTGATGAGGAGGATTAGACCATGCATACAGTATGGAACGTGTCACACTAAAATGGGGGGGAGGGTGCACTATACAAGGGATTGGGTAGGGAGCTAGTTAGAGCTGGCCGCCAGAGCAGTGTAGTGGGAAACCTGATGATAACCTTTGCCAAGTGATGGTATGGGTGGTGACTCCTTTCAGTGTCTGGACAGTCGAGATCCACTTCTTCAGTGAATCTGCACTCTACTTTAGGAGTTCTTCATCTGGTAAAAACGGTGGTCCACAAGACTGTTCACCTCCTCTGCAACCAGGTGCTGTACCTGTGGTTAGTCCATATGTTGATAAGACGTGTGCACCCCACTGAGAGGGGACATCACATCTCTGTCTCTGGTAGAATCACCACATCCCCAAGTTCCGGCCTACTTCTAGCCTTGACTAGAGGCAGGTGTTGCCCCCACTCTTTCTCGCCTTAAATGTAATTTGCCATTGAAGTACAGTGAGCTTTAAAGCCCTGTGAACTTTGAACCCACTATAATTCTTCACTTTTTGCCTTGCCATAAGCCTTTCTTGTCTCCTGTGACACACCAGCTTAAGATGCATCTTTTCATAAGCTGAAAGGTAAAAGTACACACAGTACAATTACATAACTAATAATACCTAAGCAAGTACCAAATGCACCTTAAATATATTTCTGAGCACTGTTTGCACCTCTACTTCCCATTACTACCGTACTTCAAAATGGCAATAACTAAGGCTACTGTAATGATGTCTGCACTGTTCTACAGACTGTGGAATACCTGTGGCGTTAAGTTGTTTTCTTGCTTATGTCATGCCAGGTTGTTTCTTTTTTAAAGGGCCTGTAAAAATATCCTAGAAGTAACCGCCTGAATTCCCTTGAATAAGATAAAAAATATCTTCATCTTCATGTTATCATGCAGCAAATTTGTTCTTCTTGGTTCTATCCATTACCTTTGTCCAAATGCAAATACCAAATAGTATAGCAGAATTACAGTTGCATATGTCCATATGTTAGTCATGTGCCACACAACATCCTATAGTCTGCTGACAGTTCATGAGTATGTTTAACTATCCTGCTTCAAGTGTTGAACTCCCTGAAAATGCCATGGCTTCCATGTGCTTGCTGCTTATTAAAGCCTGTATAGGGGAAAGAAAAATAATGTAGTTTATTAATGTTTATGGTAAGATGCATCAGGTTTTGTTTCAGAGCCATATTAGTCACAATCTGCATGTTATGCTCATGTAACTAAAGGGTTTTTGAGTAATTTTTCAGGCAGTAAATATGATCACTGTGGGAAGGTATAAACTGCATTAGCACAGTGCTGTCATGCATCAGGGTCGTGGTACATCAATAGGCTTACTTTCTAGGTTTGTGTCTTAGCACGTTACATCTGATTTTCTTAAGTGTCTTAACTGTACTAGGGAGTACGCATACAGTTAGTATTTGTTTGCAGGAGGGGGACTGTCATGCAGTGTCGGTAGACTGTATTACAGGTATTAGTGGAATGTGCTAGGTGTAGTTGCATGAGTTAACAGACCATCTCATTGAGCCCATCCCTGGAGGAAATGTGATGTATGTATGGGAGATCTCTACCACGTTATATCAACAGACTTTTGTGCAAGCTAAATCTTAAGTTGAGGAAAAATATTTCTCTGTAGAACAGGCACATTCTCATTACATGCACACATATCCTGACCAGAATACATTCACATATTCCCTCTTTCTAAAAGGAATCTGCATGTCCACAGGATGCAGAAGACTCTTAATAGGAAAAGTTCAACTGTGCTGAAAAAGCAATTTTTCTGCAGGGTTTCTGGCAGTGTGGGCAAAGCCTACTTGCCAAAGTAGACACCACCAACCATGGCGGGACCATTTTTAGCAATCTGTGATGAAAGGTTCATTGGCTGGGTACAACCTCACCAAATTCCAGTGTTAATGTTACGTGACAGACATGAACAACTGTGCCAAACAGAATGCACATGTGATTGCATTAGGAAGAGGTTCCACAAAGGATGGCCGTACAGGTTCCAGATGACAGATGGACATGTGGAAGAGCTCCTCTCGTTATCAGGGTTAGAAAATGTAACTGTATAGACTTAACATATACAGATACTACAAATAACTTGGTGTGTCATAAATAACTTGGCATAATGCACTTTGTTTTTGGGCACACCTGTACTGCAGTGTGGATCAGGGGCCAGAGAGGGTAAGGTTGAGTAATAACAAATTTGATGGATGTAAGCCACCCTTGTAACATATTCTAATGTGTTTCTCTATTACGCATTCACACTTAGGCAGTGATGCGAAATTGGTAGCAGAGGCTGAACAAGAGGCTGATGTCAGCAGCTCTGCAGAGTCTGATGGTGATGCCAGGATAAAAGGCCATGCCAGCGCCTGAGGACACAGCAACACTTGTCTCTTTCACTTTTTGGTGGTGAGCTGCTCCCCATAGAAGACGTATGTGCAGCTGGGGACAATAGCCTGTGGTTGTACTGGTGAGGCATACATGTGCCACTTGCTGTGGGCTTCACTAGGGCCACCCAGTGTTCTGTGAGACACAGGCTAGGAACATGGGGCATCAGCTGACATTCACACTCAGTTCCCAAAATGTGTGTACAATGCTTGGGAGCTAAATCAGTTAATGTGAAGGGATGTCATAGGTTCATAGGTTCATAGTTTAGTACTAAGATAACTGCGCTTGCGAGCCATTTTAAGCCTAGCCAATTATCCCTTGTGAGACTCAAACCCTGCACCTTGGGTTTGTAAGGCAAACACCTTAGCCATTAAGCCATCCATGTGCAGTCTGCAAAAGACCTGGCAAGTGAATTGTGCGGTAGTTGAGACCCTTTTATAAAGTCTGTGTAGACATGGAACTTAGACGTTGTTAAATAAGTGGTCTGTTGGGCTCTGTGGTGGCACACACCACTATAGTCAGCACCTCTCATGTCTGGCCACATTGTCAGTGTTGTCCATGGACAGAGTAGGTCATAGACATGTGACCTTTTGCAAGGAGCATGCTCAACAGTTGTCTGATGTTGTCAGGCCTGCTACCCCTTCATATGAGCAGCGATGTGTACCTACCTCCAAGAGTACACCACTGTGTGATATAATTTATTTGAGGTCTCAGAGTACCATGACGTCCCTACAAAGAGGGGGCCCACAATAATGTGGTGTTTCTGCAAAAGAGAACACAAGTGTTTACAATAGGAAAGCATAGTTACATAAGTATCTTGTAATTCTAAATTTTTAGGGAGGGCGGTGGCAGGCATTCTCATGGGTCTACCCATAAGAATTTCATGAGGGGACATTTTCCTAGGGGTACTTACTGTACTTCTAGTACTAAACAAAACTGTAGGCAGTGCATCTGGCCTTTATGACTAGTTTCTTCACAACTTTTTGCCAGTCTGTTTAATAGTTAAATCACTCTCAACTTTTTCCAGAAGCTTGTGATCCACAAGGGCAGTGAAAATTCAGCTTAATACTCAGTCTTGCAAAGCTGTTGTATTACTTGAATGGCAGAATGAGCTCCCCGATCTGATTGTATGCTACAAGTAACAACACCATATCTATGAATCAATTCTGTTAATATTTTCTTAGCTACTGTATGCTCATTATTTTTTTACATATACATGAGCTTCTACCCAGCCTGGAAAAATGTCAACAATAATCAAAGCATGGGAAAGTTCAATAAAAAAAACACAAAGGACCAAACAAACACTCGAGCCATAAAAAATAAATATATTAACGCGATTAGGTAAACACTTTCATTCTAAACATAGAACTTCATCAGACAAATCCATTATGACCTATACTCCATTTTAAATAAACTTCCTATGATCACATGTTAAGCACCTCAGTGCTTTAACCCCTGCCTGTTCAGAACAACTTTAAAATTTTCAGTGTCATTCAGTCCTGGGAAACTGCAGGGATTTAGTCTCAACTTGCCAGCAGTATACTTTCCAATCTAAATCTTCAGCTTGAACACACACATGCTGAATATATGATGTTAAGTTGTCTTTATCGCCTTCGTTCTTGCTGTTTGGGATCGGAGCCGATCCTCTGCTCTGACTCGGCCATCTTCAATAGCTCAAGAGCTGTTTACTGGCTCAAGGCTACCCCTTATCCCATTATACCTAGCGAAAGCTACCCAGATCTCATTTGCCGCTTCAGCTACGAGGTGTGTCGTTTCTGGTTCAGGATTGTATACTTTTGTATTTTTATATAATTATATTTGTTTTAACTTCTTAAAACTAGTGTATACTTCCCCTTATAGTTTTATTCTCTGTGGGTGTTTGTGTACGTCGCTTCTTTTCCGCAGTCCCTTTTTTTTCTTAAGAACTCGTTTAAATTCGAGAGTTCTCCCCTCCCTTTAGGACAGCCGTTTTACTTAGAGGCTCTCCTTCCCTTCCTTTTTTACTGTAAAAAAAAAAAAAAAAAAAAAAAAAAAAACTGTTGTGTTACGGTTAGTAGTATGGAGATTTTTTGTCTGTCTGTATTGTGGTACTTGGATTGTGTGTAGTGGTAGAGTTATGTCCAAGGATACGAAAGTTTCTGGCTTCAAAAAGTGTGACTCATGCTGTCAGAAAATGTCTCTGACAGATGGGCACACTAGTTGTGTTTATTGTTTGGGCGCTGTTCACCTGCAGGACTCTTGTTCTATTTGCCATGCCTTTAGCCCAAGGGTCCTGCAGGAGCGCAAAAACAAATTAATCCTTCGGGGTTTATTGAAGCCTCAGGATTCACCAGCAAAGAGTTCTCAGCCAGTGAAATCCTCTTAATCAGTCAAACCATCGGCTTCACCTTCAGAGCCAACTCCTGTACTGAAACAACTGAGTATGTCGGTTCCAGCTGGCACCGACAAGACAACTCCGGCTCCATCAGATGTTTCGGAGCCGTCACGGAGCCATAAGAGGCTGAGGTCCCCTTCTTTAGAGTCCATCCACTCAGCGCCTCGGTCACCATTATTCCAAAGTGAACGTAGCCACCATTCTTCACACTCCTCTTGATCCTCTAGGCTTTTGGATCATGATGTGGAGAGAGTAGTAAGTAGGTTGCTAAAGTCACAGGCATTAACTAAATTACTATCCAGCCCACCTCAACAGGTATTGGCTCCAACCGCCTCTATTTCCATTCCTCCTCTGACTCCATTGAGTTCGGAGCATGAGGTCGTTGGTGTGCAGGTAGCGGAACCATCGGCTCCGATCACCATCTCTCCTTCGGCTCCAATTACCTCGATTGTTCCTTCTATCGAGGAATCTGGATGCCAGGGCTCTCTAGTCTGTTCCGAGGGGGGGGGGGTGGCATCAGACCCTTGTTCGACCCCATTCTCCCCCTCGGAGCATCGGCACAGGTGAGCTCGGCTCCAACATTGGCCTCGGAGCCATCGCCCTCGGAGCGGAGAAAGATTCCTATTTCTTCGGAAGAGGAGCTTTCTGTGCCTCGAGGTTGAGATGCCTTCGAGGTCATGCGGAGTGTGCTGTCCCCTGAAACATCTCCACTACCAGCTCCATCGGCTCCGTCCCCCATAGTGTCTGTGCCAACCTCTGCTCCTTCACCAGACCCCAAGCGTAGGGAACCGATGCCCCAGCACACCCCATTGCGTGTTCCCTCTTCTTCAGAGGCCTCCCCTGATCACTCAGAAGAGCCCGCTCAGAAGAACTGCAAGAGGAAGCATATTGACTCCCATGAGTCTGTCACTTCAGATACAGGCTTAGATGAATCGGAAGGGTCGCCGAGGTCCCCCTCTGAAGATGTTTCCTTTTTGGACATCCTTGAAATGCTTAGGCAGAGGGGGAACTGGACTTCCCTAGCCCCTACTGAGGATGAGTCTGTATTCCTGGATGCATTCTGTTCCAGACCTTCCACCTCCTGGGTTTCTCCTCCTTTCGACCCACTCATGTCTGTGGTGGCTCGAAAGGTTTGGTCATCTCCAGACACTGTGGAACCAACTCCGAGGAGACCTAACAAGTTTATTACAGCCCCCCAGGATAAGCAATTCCTTTCCAAAGGTGTGCCCATTGATGCCATGGTGGTAGCAGCAGCAGCCACCAAGAAAGAGTTAGAAACCTCTTCATCTGTTCATTCCCCTAACAAAGAATCTTGGACGATGGACAGATACAGAAAGCGAATGTTTGCTTCAGTGACCTTCTCGATGAGGTCCCTGAACTATGTCATTTTACTCGTCTTCAAAGGGATCTCCTGAAAGAACTTGGAGATGCCCTTCAAGATCCTACAGCTGAGGGAGTACAAGCCAGAGTAGCTTCCCAGCTGGCGACTCTTAATTCCATAGTTAACTCCTCCATGAGGCTGATTTCCTATGCAGCCGATGGAATGAGCAGAGCCGTTGGCACAGGTGTGGCCCTCAGGAGACATGCTTGGATGCGGCTGTCAGTTTGCGGAACCCTTTCAAGCGTCCTTCACCAATACTCCCTTTGATGGCTCCTTTCTCTTTGGGCTTCAGGTGAAAGACACGTTGTCCAGGTGTGAGCAAGAAGGCAAGACTCTCTGCCATGGGAGTCCATTTTCCACTCCCTCTTAACTTTACCCCAAGGGTCAGAAGAGTGGGAAGATGTGGTTCAGGAAATCCCAGGGATCCTTGCCTGACGCACGTGGTGATTTTTCCTCCAGAGGCAGAGGGGGAAACAACAATAACAGACGCTGCCCTCGTGGCAGAGTGGGTCCGCAGAACTAGGGTGACAGAGAATCCTTCTCTGGCAAGCCCTTCCAGCATCCTTGAAGGGTTGCCCAGCTGCTGACCTCTGGAGGCAGTCGGGGGAAGACTTTGTTGTACCCAAAAACCTGGCAAAATTTAACGAGAGACAGATGGGTACTATCCATTATATTTGGAAGTTACAAAATTCCCTTCCAGCCATTCTTCTAGTTCCATTAGCGTGTTTCCACATGAGAATTCTTCAGTGGCTTCTTTTCACGCAGTGGTCCTTTCAGGAGCTTCCCATGTCTCACATGATCCTGATTACAGAAATATGCAAAAGGCACCTGTTTTGGTGGATGGACTCCCCACTAGTGTCTCAGGGGAGACTTTTCATACAGCCTCCACCGGTAGCCACAGTGACCACGGACGCCTCCCTGATAGGGTGGGGGGGGGCATTATCCGGGCAGGACAGTCCAAGGCACTTTGGCAACTTCACGAGTACCATCTGCACATCAATGTCGTAGAAATGAGAGCCGTGCTTCTGGCGTTGCAAGCCCTTCAAGACTCTCTTCCTTCTGGGACCATTGCAATTCAAACAGACAACATGTCAGTGGTGTGGTACATCAACAAACAGGGCGGAACCAGGTCCTACCCCATGTGTCGAGAGGCACTCAGACTGTGGCAATGGGCGATTTCCTCCCAACATTTTCTAATTGCGACGCACATCCCTGGGAGGTCCAACGTCATAGCGGACAGGCACAGCAGAGCTATTCTCATGCCTCACGAGTGGTCTCTGAATCAGTAAGTTGCGGATCTTATCTTCCGCAAATGGGGACAGCCTTGTTGCGATCTGTTTGCCACCCCTCTCAACAGCAAATGCAGCAACTACTTCTCTCTTCCGCTTCCAGGTCACATACCCAGAGACGCTCTAGTCCACGATTGGCCTCAGGGACTCCTTTATGCTTTTCCCCCATTTCCCCTAATACCAAGACTCATACAGAAAGCAAAATCGTTGGGTTGCAAATTGATCCTCATTGCCCCTTATTGACCTCTACAGATATGGTTTCCGTTCCTGCACCCCTACCTTGTCGATCAACCCTGGATTTTGGACCCGATTCTAGATGATCTGATTCATCAATCAGGCGGATTGCATCAATCCCTCCAAACACTCCAGCTTACAGCTTGGCTACTCGACTTCCAACCTTAGCCAGGCTTCCCGGTATCTCCCCAGCAGTCCGTGATATTATCGTTTCCTCACATAAGTCTACTACGAGAAAAACATGTGCTAGCAAATGGAAACGGTTTTCTTACTGGGCAGAGTCTAGAAATGTGGATCCTTTCTCAGCCCCAGTCCATGAAATTCTTGAATTTCTAGCACAACTTTTTCAGTCCGGTGCCGCTTCCGCTACTATTAGAGTACAGCTGGCGGCCATTTCAAATTTTCATATCAGATTGTTGAATTCTAACATTATGTCTCATAAGCTCTGTAAGGCTTTTTTGAGAGGAACATCTCTTCTTAGACCTGCAGTGAGAGATCCCCCTTGGGATCTTAATTTAGTCTTAACTTCCTTAATTCTGCCTCCTTTTGAACCAGCAGCATCCATGTTCCCTTAAGTTTCTGTCTTGGAAGACATTTTTTCTGGTTGCTGTCACTTCAGCTAGGCATGTCTCAGAACTTCAAGCACTATGTGTTTGTCCTCCTTACCTGGTGTTTCACAAGGACAGAGTTTCTCTGAGGAACAATCCGTCCTTTCTTCTTAAAGTCTGCTCAGAGAACAATTTAAATCAGTCCATTGATCTCCCAGTGTTCTTTCCCAATCACAGCAACAAGGCAGAATACAAGCTCCAACAACTGGATGTTCACAGACAATTGTGTTTTTACCTTCATAGAACTAAAGAACTAAGAAAGTCAGACCAGTTATTTTTCTCTTATGCCGTCAACAAACAAGGCCTCCCAGTTTCCAAGGTGACCTTATCCAGATGGTTATCTAATATTATTACCTTTATTTACCAGTTACGGAATAGAGTTACCAGCTAAACCAAAAGTCATTCTACCAGGGCATTAGCTACCTCCATAGCCTTTCAGTCTAGGTTGCCCATAGATTCAATTTGTTTAGCTGCCACGTGGGCAAACCCTCATACCTTTATCTCTCATTATAAGGTGGATATGGTCTCCCGGAGCAGAGCTGACTTTGGTTCCACTGTTCTGAAGAGTCTGTTCCAATGAGCCACCCAGGATGTTAGGTGCTAGGGACGCTGTCCCAAACAGGAAGAACGAAGGTGAGGTGGACAACTTAACATAAAGAAGTTATGTACCTACCGTAACGTTCCATGTTAGTTGTCTTCATCTTGCCTTCCTTCTTGTGTCCCTCCCTCCTTCCCCCATCCTAGAGGACTAAAGGACTAAGAGGAGTTGTTGTTTTCACTGGCTGAGTATTTTTTTCCTTATTGTTGTTCTAGCCAGGTTTTTCGTAACCTATTCTATAATTAGATGTATTTGGCCAACCAGTTTTTAGATAACTGGTTTTCTCAACTTATGTCTGGAATTAGCTATTACAAACGAGATCTGGGTAGCTTTCGCTAGTCATCATGGGATAAGCTGTAGCCTCGAGCCAGTAAACCGCTCTCGGGCCATTGAAGATGGCCGAGTCGGGGCCGAGGATCGGCTCCGATCCCAAACAGCAAGAAGGAAGGCGAGATGAAGACAACTAACATGGAACGTTATGGTAGGTACATAACTTCTTTTCCTCTTTGCACCCATCTTCGGCTTTAAGAAATGTTCTAAATGTGCTTTTAAGATGTCTGTTACTGATGACCATCTACTTTGTGTGTATTGCTTAGGGCAAAGCACTTGCAGGAGTCATGCAGCGTATGTCACGCTTGTTCCTCTAGGGTCCTCCAGGAGAGGAAAAATAAATTGATTCTCAAAGGCTTGATTAAACCCTCTTCGAAGAAGCCTTGGCTTCCTCTCCGACTCCTGCCAAAAAAGGGCTTCGCTCCGACCAGTCCGTCGGATCCGACTGCCAAGAGACCTAGGCAGGCCTCTCCTTCGGCTCCAAAGACTTGGAGCCGAGGTCGAACGGTCTGCCTCGATGCCTCCAGTATCGACTCCTCGGGCTTCGGAGCCGATGGCTGGGGCATCGAGAGGCGGGTCACCTTCGCCGGCTCCACTGCTCGAGCCGACAAGGGTCGCCGCTCAGACACTTCCTCCTCGGCGCCGGTCTACCTCGGCACCGATGGAATCTGGTGTGTGTGTTTCCTCGGCCGATTCTCATCGAGTCGCCTCGAGCCGGTCCCCTAGTCCCTTGGGGCCGAGGAGAGGTCTTCTCGAACCCGTTCTGTTTCCTCTCAGTCTTCGAGAATGTCGGATTCTGATATAGACAGGGTGCTCCAAAGACTTTTCCAGTCCCCAGTCTTCCAAAAATTTGTTTCGGTTCCGACCCAGTTGGCCTCGGAGCCGATGACCATGACCCACCCCATTGACATTCCTCCTCCGACTGCTTGGCTCCGTGAGCAGGTGCTCTTGGAGCCGGTGGAGATCTCAGGGTCGGCTCCGACCCTTACTCCAACCCGGCCTCGGGTCCGAGTTTGGTACGCTGGACTTCTTCGGCTGGACCCGGGTGATGTTTGGGACCTATGCTTTCGGTTCGAGCCTCCCTCTCGGTGCTTCCGCCTGGGACTTCCGCCATCATGGCCCCGAGACCGGATTCTCCCAGGATTCTGGGGTCCGCTTTCAGGGCCATGAGGAGTGCCCTGGCCAAATCCTCTTCGCCATCTCTCCGGTTCTACCAGCACCTTCCTGGGCGTGGAGACTGGGTCTTTGGCAGTTCCCTGTCCGTAGCCAGCAGAGCCCGAGGCCTGAGGTTACCCCAGTGGGGTTCCCCTCTTCCTGAGGGTTCTTCGGAGTCGTCCAGAGGAAGCCCCAAGGAAGAGATCGAGCAAGAGGAAGCACGTGGACTCCCCGAGTCTATTACATCGACACGGATATGGATGATGCGGAGGGGTCCCTAAGTCGTCCTCGGACGATGTCTCCTTTGCAGACATCTTAGAGATCCTCAAACAGGCGGCTGGATGTCCAAACCCCTCTGCGGACGAATCAGTGCTCCTCAAGGCCTTTGGGGCTCAGCCCTCCGCCTCCTGGGTGTCTCCGCCTTCGACGAGCTTCTGGATTTAGTTTGTCGGCGTGGGAACACCCGGATACCGTGGAACCAGTCCCTTCTCGCCCAAACAAATTCTTATCTGCTCCCCGAGAAGGAGTTCCTTACTAAAGGCGTGGCTGTAGATGCCATGGTGGTGGCATCCTGCTACACAACAGGACGTGGCAGAGGCTTCAACGTCCATCCATCCTCCTAATAAGGAGTCTAGGAGTATGGATAGGCACGGAAGCGCACCCTGACTTCAGCGGCCTTTACCTTAAGGTCTCTGAATTATTTGGCACATTTTACCAGGCTTCAGAGGGATCTGGTCAAGGAGTTGTCAGACTCCTCTCGGGTAACCTACCTGAGCAGCTAGCCCAGTCCGTTAGCTCTCAGTTGGCTATCCTTACGCCAATTGCTAACTCGTCCATGAGGCTCATTTCTTATGCGGCCGAAGGCTGGTAGAGCTGCAGGCACAGGCGTTGCTCTCACGAGACATGCCTGGCTCCGCTTGTGTCAGTTTGCGGAGGCCTTCAAGTCTTCCTTCGCCGACGCTCCCTTTGATGGGTCCTCATTGTTTGGACCCAAGGTGAAAGACACCCTTACCCGCTGTGAGCAAGAGGGAAAACGTTATCTGCCGTGGGGCCCGTTATTCCACTCCCTTCGGCCTTACCCCAAGGCCAAAGGAGGGGGAAAATGTGGTTCCGAAAATCTCGCAAGTTTTTCTCCCAACAGCAGGAAGATTCCCCGCCCAGAGGCAGAGGGCGGGGAAATTTTTCAGGGAGACGCCGTCCCAGAGGCGGCAGAAGGGCCCGCAATTCTGGAGACCGCGAGGCCTTTCGTGGCTCTTCAGCCTCCCATACGACATGAGGGATTGCCCGGCTGTGCTGCTCCGAGCCAGTCGGGTGTCGTTGCCAAGCACCTAAAAGCCTGGGAGTCAATCACTCAGGACAGATGGGTGCTTCGGATAATTGCCGGAGGTTACACCATCCCATTCAAGTACTCACCCCTCCGTCCAGGAGAATCCCGGACCCACCACCCAGTCAAAGGGAAATAGCAGCCGCAGAAGCTTCAAAGCTGCTAGAAAAGGAGTCATCCAACCGTCCCCACAGACCAAATCGGATCAGGAAATTACTCCAGGTTCTTTTAGTGCCAAAAGACAGGGGACCTGAGACCAATTTTGGATCTCAGCAGACTAAACCTATCCGTCACGAAATCCAAATTCGAATGGTCACGTTGCAATCCATTCTCCCGTTGTTGGAGAAGGATGTTTGCATGTGCTCCATAGACCTCAAGGGCGCCTATTATCACATACCGATACATCAGGCGTCCAGAAGGTATCTGCGCTTCAGCCTGGGAGCCAGTCATTACCAATTTTGTGCTCTGCCCTTTGGTCTCACCACAGCCCCAGGGTGTTCACCAAGTGTTTGGCAGTAGTGACGGCTCACCTGAGGAGTCTTGGATTCCAAGTGTTTCCCTATCTCGACGACTGGCTCCTGACTGCCACCACCAGGCATCTACTTATGGACAACCTCAAAGCCACCATCTCCTGGGTGTTTCCCTAGGGATTACATTCAATTGGTCAAAGTCTGTCTTGCTGCCCTCTCAGCGCATAAAGTTTATAGGAGCAGAGATAGACTCAAGATTGATGCGTGTCTTTCTTCCTGCCGAAAGGATTCGAACTTTACAGGGCCAAGTTCTAGCTCTGATCTCAAGATCCAAAGCCCCAGCCAGGATGGTCCTACAGGTTCTAGGCTCAATGTCTGCCACGGTACTTTTAGTTCCTCTAGCAAGGTTACACATGAGGATTCTTCAGTGGCTCTTATCAACTCAATGGTCCTTTCAAGATCTTCCCTCAATCATCACATCATGATTACGGAAATATGCAAAGGGACCTTCGCTGGTGGCTTCAGACATCCAACTTGGATCAGGAAAACCCTTTGTTCTCCCCCTCCGCTGGTTACCCTGACGACAGATGCCTCCCAGATAGGGTGGGGGGCATTGTCTGGGCAGGCTAGTTCAGGATCCTGGCTTCCGGACGAAGCTCTTCTCCACATCAACGTGTTGGAGATGAGGGCTGTACTTCTATCCCTACAGGCCTTACACAAGTTTCTTCCTCAGGGCATCATCGCCATCCACACAGACAACATGTCGGTGGTTTGGTATCTGAACAAACAAGGAGGGACCAGATCGTATCCCCTTTGCAGAGAGGCCATGAGAGTGTGGGAATGGGCTGTAGCTACCAACCGCTTCTTGGTAGCGACCCACATCCCGGAAAGTCAAATGTATTGGCGGACAAATTAAGCAGGACAATTCTCTCTCCTCACGAATGGTCTCTAAACCGCAGTAGCAGCCCAGGTTTTCAAGAGATGGGGACGCCGTGCTGCGACCTATTTGCGACTCCACAAAACACCAAGTGCCAAAGGTTCTTCTCCTTGATTCCACATCAGGAAGTACCAGCCATGGATGCTCTAGCACAACCTTGGCCAACAGGGTTGCTTTATGCTTTTCCTCCAATTCCACTCCTTCCCAAAGTTATTCAAAAAGCTTCTCAGCTAGGGTCTTCAATGATTCTGATTGTCCCATACTGGCCTCGTCAGATATGGTTTCCTTACCTGAAAAAGCATGCAGTGGACGATCCGTGGACCTTAGACCTGATCCCGGTTGCTAATCCATCAGTCGGGACATTGGCATCAGTCTCT
This sequence comes from Protopterus annectens, assembly GCF_019279795.1. NCBI lineage: Eukaryota > Metazoa > Chordata > Ceratodontiformes > Protopteridae > Protopterus > Protopterus annectens. Next base: position 670,262,148 of record NC_056734.1, read on the forward strand.
TCAATCTCTGAAATTGACAGCTTGGCTCCTCCACTTCCAACCTTAGTTAGAAGTCACACACTAGACCCGGAAGTTGTTCACATTTTATCTTCGGCCCACAAACCTGCCACTAACAAATTGTACCTCAGTAAGTGGAAGAGGTTTGCTATCTGGGCTCAACTCAAGGGCTTAGACCCTATCACTGCTCCTGTCCCAGAGGTTTTGAAATTCTTAACATCCCTATTTAATCAGGGATCTTCTGTCTCAACTATTAAAGTTCAACTAGCTGCTATCTCTAAATTCCATGAATCCACGGATCCTCCTTTGATGAGCAGCAGATTATGCAAAACATTCATTAAAGGTGCGAGCCTGTTAAGACCACCAGTTTTTCATCCTGCACCTCCGTGGGATCTTGATTTGGTGCTGCGCGCATTAACATCTCCCCCCTTTGAACCGGCTGCTACATGCGAGTTAAAATATCTGTCATGGAAAACGGCATTTTTAGTGGCTATTACTTGCAAGAAGAGTCTCAGAGCTTCAAGCCCTGTCTATTAAACCACCGTATTTGATTTTCCACAAAGATAGAGTATCACTTAGGCCTAATCCATCCTTTGTCCCAAAGGTCTGCTCTAGTTTCTGTCTTCAACAATCTCTAGAACTACCAGTTTTCTTTCCAAAATTCTCTAATGAAGCAGAATACACTCTCCATAAATTGGATGTTCACAGGCAATTACGCTTCTATTTAGACAGGACTCAGCAACTTCGTAAGTCAGACCAGTTGTTTGTGTCCTTCTCAGATAATAAATTGGGCCAAACCATCACAAAAGCTACAATCTCAAAATGGATCAGAGATTGCATAACTCAGGCCTATTCTTCTTCTCGAATAAGCAACTTGCATCATCTATCAAAGCTCATTCTACCAGAGCTATGGCTACTTCTATAGCTTTTCATTCCAAGCTCGCTATTTCGAAATTTGTGCTGCGGCTACTTGGTCCAACCCACACTTTCATTTCCCACTACAAATTGGATGTGGCATCTAAAGGACGAGCTTCATTTGGTTCCACGGTACTCAGGAGTGTTTTCCAGTGAGCCACCCAGGATTCAGGTGCTAGGACGCTGTCCCATCATTCAGAATGTAGGCGAGATAGGATCACATAACATCTTTTAGTTATGTACTCACCATAACTTCAGATGTTTGGGATCCATCTCGCCACATTCCTGATACCCACCCTCCTTCCCCCTGCCTTGCAGATCAGAAGAGATTGAACGGTTTTGAGCTCTACTGTTTTTATCTTGTTTCATCTGACGATGTTATATAAGCAGGGTATGCATGTGTGCATGTATGCGGACAAACTAGATCTGGGGGAATGGTAGTGGTGCATCCTGGGATATAATAAGCTCAGCCAATAAGAGACTTCGCTCTTTGGCATAAGCGTGCCGAGTCGGAGCCGAGGGATCGGCTCCGAACCCATCATTCAGAATGTAGGCGAGATGGATCCCAAACATCTGAAGTTATGGTGAGTACATAACTAAAAGTTTCCTCACATAAGTCTACTACGAGAAAAACATGTGCTAGCAAATGGAAACGGTTTTCTTACTGGGCAGAGTCTAGAAATGTGGATCCTTTCTCAGCCCCAGTCCATGAAATTCTTGAATTTCTAGCACAACTTTTTCAGTCCGGTGCCGCTTCCGCTACTATTAGAGTACAGCTGGCGGCCATTTCAAATTTTCATATCAGATTGTTGAATTCTAACATTATGTCTCATAAGCTCTGTAAGGCTTTTTTGAGAGGAACATCTCTTCTTAGACCTGCAGTGAGAGATCCCCCTTGGGATCTTAATTTAGTCTTAACTTCCTTAATTCTGCCTCCTTTTGAACCAGCAGCATCCATGTTCCCTTAAGTTTCTGTCTTGGAAGACATTTTTTCTGGTTGCTATCACTTCAGCTAGGCATGTCTCAGAACTTCAAGCACTATGTGTTTGTCCTCCTTACCTGGTGTTTCACAAGGACAGAGTTTCTCTGAGGAACAATCCGTCCTTTCTTCCTAAAGTCTGCTCAGAGAACAATTTAAATCAGTCCATTGATCTCCCAGTGTTCTTTCCCAATCACAGCAACAAGGCAGAATACAAGCTCCAACAACTGGATGTTCACAGACAATTGTGTTTTTACCTTCATAGAACTAAAGAACTAAGAAAGTCAGACCAGTTATTTTTCTCTTATGCCGTCAACAAACAAGGCCTCCCAGTTTCCAAGGTGACCTTATCCAGATGGTTATTTAATATTATTACCTTTATTTACCAGTTACGGAATAAAGAGTTACCAGCTAAACCAAAAGTCATTCTACCAGGGCATTAGCTACCTCCATAGCCTTTCAGTCTAGGTTGCCCATAGATTCAATTTGTTTAGCTGCCACGTGGGCAAACCCTCATACCTTTATCTCTCATTATAAGGTGGATATGGTCTCCCGGAGCAGAGCTGACTTTGGTTCCACTGTTCTGAAGAGTCTGTTCCAATGAGCCACCCAGGATGTTAGGTGCTAGGGACGCTGTCCCAAACAGGAAGAACGAAGGTGAGGTGGACAACTTAACATAAAGAAGTTATGTACCTACCGTAACGTTCCATGTTAGTTGTCTTCATCTTGCCTTCCTTCTTGTGTCCCTCCCTCCTTCCCCCATCCTAGAGGACTAAAGGACTAAGAGGAGTTGTTGTTTTCACTGGCTGAGTATTTTTTTCCTTATTGTTGTTCTAGCCAGGTTTTTCGTAACCTATTCTATAATTAGATGTATTGGCCAACCAGTTTTTAGATAACTGGTTTTCTCAACTTATGTCTGGGATTAGCTATTACAAACGAGATCTGGGTAGCTTTCGCTAGGCATCATGGGATAAGCTGTAGCCTTGAGCCAGTAAACCGCTCTCGGGCCATTGAAGATGGCCGAGTCGGGGCCGAGGATCGGCTCCGATCCCAAACAGCAAGAAGGAAGGCGAGATGAAGACAACTAACATGGAACGTTATGGTAGGTACATAACTTCTTTTTCCTCTTTTGCACCCACATCTTGAGACCTTTATGAATGTATGTGAGAATGACAATACATAAGCTTTTTGTGAATAAGTGCTCGTATGGTTTCATCAGTTTGACACGTGATGAGGCAACTGCTGTGGTTGAATTGAAATCACACCCAGCTTTGTATTTTCGACCTGCAGATAAAGGGGGTGCACTAGTGGTTCTTGATTAGCATATTGTGGGGCTGTGAGACGAATGCTCGAAGATGGATGTACATGTGAAAAAAAAATCACACAAGCTGCTGAGTTGAAGATAATTGCTTATGTCAAGGCTTCTCTGTATGACTTTTGTGTCTGGTGGCATAGATCATGATTTGTATGATTACTTTTTGGTCATCAGTCCAGTCATACCATCATACATGGATTGCCTAAAATACATAAACGTTTGGTGGACCCACGCATGCAACCTATAGTATCTGGGCGAGGGTGGGTCATGGAGACCCTTTCTATTTTTGTGGAGAAATCCATTAAACCAGTTGTTGAAGTAGCCCCAGGTGTCCTCAAAGACACTGAACATTTTTACGTACCCTCCCTAAATGTGTCACTGCTAGAGGGGATATTGTCGGATGTGTCATGGTAACTTTGGATGTCTGTACTCTTTACATCCATACCCAGTGATCTGGGAGTTGAGATGGTTAGATTTTTATCTCATGAGCAGGAGTGGCTGGTCATACCAGTGTTGTCTCTTTCGGCTTTTCCCGGTTAGGGGTCGCCACAGTGGAACTCCGGTCCGCTAATGATTGGCAGTAGATTTTTACGTGCCGAGTTGCCGGCCCTGACACAACCTTCAATGAAGGTACGCCCATTCACGCATGTCTCCACACAGAAGATGCTCTAGCTGAGTAGGAAGCTGATTTGTTTTTTTGCTGGGTCTCATACTCAATAATAATGCGTTTATGTTTGGGAATGATTTATTCCTGCAGAAGGTGGGGGTGGCTATCGGATCCCCCTGTGCAAACAGTTATGCCAGTTTGGTGATGGCTAGTTAGGAAGAGGAATATGATTTACGAGAAAATGTTTTTTCACAATGCATTATATATTATAGAGACTTTGTTGGCGATGTGTTTCTTTTGTGGGGAGGCACCAATGATGAGTTAAATTACTTTGCTATTTGAATTCTTCCACCACATTCCTTAATTTGCGTATGTGCATTCGAAAGAAATGGTTGACTTTCTGGATGTCCATCTGATTTCAGATGAGAACGGTGGTATTAACACTGAGTTGCACAGAAAGGAGTGCTGGAGGAATACGCTTTTACATCGCTCCAGCACGCATCCAGTACATATTTATCGTACAGTTATGAAGTCAGTTCTTATGGTCTTGTAGACTCCATACTGATGGAGCCAAGTTCAAGGATGCAGCTGATGATCTATAGAAAGTCTTTGTTGCAGGAGTTACTCTTTTAGTGAGGTGCGTGAGCACATGGATGAGGTGTTTCTCCTTCGTTCAACAGATGGGGCTGTATGTATTTCAAGAGAAGTTGGACAGGGATTGGACCTGTACACATACACGGAGTGTGCTGATAGTGCGACACGAATGACCCTGACTTACTTCAGCGATGTGCATAAGATCTATGATGTTATTGCTAAGAATTGGTCCTTCTAACAACTAGATGAGCATGTTAAAGGGATTGTTGGCAGCAAAACTAGCTTTAGCTTCTGAAATGCTAGGTCCCTGAAAAGACAGCTATGTTACAGACCTCCTATTGACAGTTCTGATTCTCTTACCAGGTTTGATAAGTTTGGGACTTTCCCTTGTTGGTCCTTCAAAGCCTGTATTTACATCTCTAGAAGTGACTCTGTCGCCCCCAGACTGGCTGTGTTTACAGATTTAAAATGAGAGCTGATTGGAAAACTCAGAATTTAGTGTATCTTGCTGCTTGCAGTAAATGCTCTCTTTTGTATGTAGACAAGACTAATATGCTGTTTAGAGTACTGAAGCATCTTAGTGATATTAAGTTGAAAAATTCAACTAATGCTCTTGCTAAACACATCATGGATTGCCCAGGACATTGTTTTAAATTCTTGGCTATACAACTAGTACTTAAGGACAAAAGGGGAGGTGACATCGTGCATAACACAGAGATGGCTGAGATGAGATGGATAGTGAATTTACAAGCTGATAGACCACCCGGCTTGAATGGGGTTGTCCCTTTAAACCCGGCATTGAGAGCATGCAGATTGTTTCATTAATTGCCCTATTAAGTACTTCTGTTGTAAGATCCTGATTGGCTGGATTGTTAATGCCTGTTATAGACTCTTCTTTTTTAGGGCTTGTCTTTTTGTAGAGTAGAAGGTCTGATGGTCTGAAAACGCTTATCTGTTATGTTTTCTTGTTGTTTTATTAAAAGTGGTTTTAAACTGGCCTTAGCTGTGTTGACCGTACCAATGTTCTTCGTGTTTCACTGTTGCAGTCATCACATTTGGGTTATCCCTGCCAGGGTAATCCTCGGCCGGCCCAAATACCAGAGGCTTTGTATTTTTGTGACGGTTGCTGTCACTTCAGGACTGATGTCAGGTAGTAATATAAAGTAAGGCAGCCAACACCATTACATCAGTCTTTCTTGCCATGGAGCCTGAAGCAGTTTGTACGAGTGCCGGTCGGCCGCTACCTGAGTTTTGTGTACCGAAGTGAAGTTAGTCTTTTAAACCTAAGTACCCCGTTGGGGATCCTTTTTTCTTGCACTAACTGATGTCAGAAAAAGTTAATTGTCTCACCTGTGGAAAGCAAATACCACACCAAGACTTTCATTCTTACTGCATCACTTGTTTAGGCCCATACCACGACGTCCCCCGTTGTCGCTTCTGTGCTTTGTTCAACACCAGAGCTATCTGTCATCGGACCCTTATTGTAGCTAGATATTTTCGCTTACAGTCCTCAAATTCCAATATGGCTTCGGTAAGCCATCCGACAGCAGATCTTCCGAAAAAAACGTAAAGATAAAGACAGAACAAAGAAAGAAAACGAGCAGGCAATGGAGTATCCAACTGTTCAGTCAACGTAAGCGCTTTCACTAAACTAAATACATCATCTTCTTCAGACAGATAAAAATTGCAGTTGGAGGTTTCCTACCTTGAGGAATGCATCCACAAAAAAGTTATTGCTAAAGGTTTGCGCCAGTGGCGCTACCCAGCAGGGCTTATCAATGGTTCTCCTTTCTACCTATAACTTGTAGCCCTCTTTGACAAACAAGGCATAGAGTTTTTGGGGTTAATTAATAATTACAAATCCCAAATTGCATCACTAAGGAGCAATTTGGACAAACTGGAAAGTGCTATCACAAATGCAGAAGATTATGAAAGGTATCTGTTTGATTATGCACGCATTTATTCCAGTATAGATGCCAGTTTAGGCAAGTTCATCGAGGTCAAAAAGAAAAAACTATTGAGAGACCTCAACGACTACTTTAAAAGATGTAAATGTACACTGCGAAAACACCAATAAGTGCCCAAAGAATGGTTCAAAACATTAATCCAAACGAACACAGACCAAAGTAAAAGTATGAATATCACTGAATTTATTCTGTAACAGGCACGAACAAAACAAAAATACGAATAAAACGAAATTTGAGTTAAGCGCTTTCACCCATTGCCACAGGGTTTCATCAGAACTCTCTGAACAATTACCCTCAGACGCTTAAATGCCTTTTTAGGCGCCAACATAATTTCAAATCCTTAGTCATATCACAGCAAAATCACTTAAAGCATGAAAATATAGTATATCAAACTTCGTAATATACAAGTATACAATGAAAATGTGTACTTGTACTAAATATAAAAAGTGTTTACAATTAAAAATTCAATAAAAATATACATTTAAAATACTATTGAAATACGAATGTACAAGTAATATACATCCTTCGTCTCTACAGCTGCCACTACCAAATACATGTTACTTCCTGTGTACAAATATGTAAATAAATATAAAAAGACAATTATAACATGTTAATTCCTATAAGTACATATAAATAAATGTGTAAATAAATACACTACCATTATATAAATACATCAATGAATAAATACTATTCTTGTAAGTACAAGGTGACTAAATTTGACTACAATACACACATTTGACATGAAGCCTAATAATATTGCATAAGTACAGGAAACCTGTACATACATAGAATTATATAAAAATATAAATATATATAAATGAGTATGAATAAAAATCACAATGTATGTAAAATATTAATTTTGATATTGATGTTAAGTGAAATTATTAAATGAATTGTTCTCATACACATGGATGTTAGAAATCTATTGAATCATAAATATAAATTTTTAAAATCTGTAATGTCTATGTAAAATCAATGTAATCTGTATAAATATAATCTATATAAAACCTATATAAACTCTATATGAAGTCCAGTTTCATAAGGGAGCCATGACACTAATAAATAAACATAAAATTGATGTAATATTACAATTAATATATTGTGGGATACAATAGAGGTTTAATTGATATGTGGTCATTTAAACCTGGGGGAGTGGTGGCATCCAAATAAATTTGCCACCATACTTCTCTATAGCTTAACAAACTTTTTATGTCTCCTCCCATAGGACTAGGTTTTAATACTTCTAAAATAATAAATTTAAAATTATGATCTTCTCCTTCATAAAAAATGTGCTTATATAATGCATTATTCATGTCTTTAGTTTTAATACTGTAAGTATGGTCATAAATTATTTTTCTTAAATTTCTCTCGGTCTTGCCAACGTAAAAACTAAAACATTTTTGACATATACTTAAATAAATGACCAATTTACTATTACAATTACCTAATTTACTATAAACACAACTTTTTAATTCATTATTTAACTTAATAAGTTTGTCTGACATATATTTACATTGTTTGCATGACCCACATTTTAAGCTTGTATGTGTCACTTTGTTTTTATCTATCTTTCCTTCTTTCTTGCGTTCCACCATATTTTTTATATTGCTACCCATCTTAAAAATAAAATTGGGTTTTGTACCTATTACTTTTGTGATTTGAACGTCGTTAAATATTAGATGCCATGAGTCACTTATAATATGTTTAATGTAACTAGCTGCCATATTGTACTGAATCACGCATGATTTTTTATACCTATTACTAGAAATCAAACCTGTTTCTCCCATTTTTGAATCTGTGTCGGTCGATTGTCCTCTAAAACTGTTACTTAATAAAGGTTGATATCTAGTTCCCCTGAATTCCAAGATGTATTTGATGGTGGAATCCATCATATGATTGGGGTATCCTCTTTGTGAGAAAAATTTCTTTATATACTCTAATTCCATTCTTAAATCTTCATCATTGGAAGTCATGCGTGCTGAACGTATACATTGACCCTTAAAAATGTTATTTTTTAATTTTTCTGGGTGGCAGCTGGTGTAATGAAGATAGCTATTGGAAAAGGTGTCTTTTCTATAAATAGACGAAGATACTTGTTGCGTCTCATATTTTATTAAAGTGTCTAAATAAGGTACACCAATGTTATTGTGACAATGTGTAAATTTCAAATAATTACTACTTTAGTTTAAAAAATGGATGAATGTATCTAATAATGTCTCATCTGCTCCCCATAATATATAAATATCATCTAAAAACCTTGAGTAATATTTGACGTGTTTAAAAAATTCACATGTAAATAAGATATTGTCTTCCCAGTTGAGCATAACCAAATTAGCATATATTGGGGCACATGCAGCACCCATAGCAACACCTCTAATCTGTTTAAAAAGTTCTCCTTCGAAATATATGTAATTATTGTCAAGAACTATGGACATCATTTCCTGTAATAAACATATTTTGTTCCATTCCATACTAGTGTGTTTTCTTATACTATTACTAAAGGCTATGAGTCCTTCGGAAAACAAATCTATCACGTCAATGGTTAAAAATATTACATTGTCTAAATTAATATTTTTTGGAAAATTCATTAAAAATATCCATGAGTCTTTGACCATATGAGGCACATTTTCATAGATGAATTTCAATTTTGAGTCAATATATCTTCCTATTGGGAAGGTTTTAGAATGACTGCCTGACTCAATTGGTCTAA